>NW_020448741.1:851826-1052653 GCF_003343035.1 Apteryx rowi
AGGGAAGGGAAGGGAAGGGAAGGGAAGGGAAGGGAAGGGAAGGGAAGGGAAAGGGAGCTTTAGAAAATTTTGACCTTAGAATGATTTTGTCTAGCTTGTTTCCTGGCTGTATTTAAAGGACACAAAAATGTATGTTATGACAGACCAATAGTTTTTAAGTCATCATTATATTCTATTTTGAATTCTAGACAAGATGAAGGGATAAATGTGTTCTGTTGTAACTTAAAACAAATGAAGTACTTTGACTAGAACTACACTAGACTAGGGAAAAAACCCACACTCAACATAAACGTATCTTCTCTGAGCTCTCACTTCTATTGTGAGCTTAAAATGAAAATATCATATTGGTTCTGCAACCAAGACTTCAACACAATTCGTGATATGACTCTCAAACAGTAAATTTCTACAATTCTGGAGTGCAGGAATTGGATTTTATTTCTAACTAAAATTAAACAGTAACAAAACAAAAATATATCATTAGCCTGTCCTCGTTTCTTGAGTCTCTCACCAGCTTTTCTTTCCCTCCCCCTTTTCCCTCAGCCCACAATTACCTTCTGGTTTTTGACTTGTATGTGTTGTTAGGTATCACCTTGTAATAGTATGCATAGTGCCTTGGGTGTTGCACTTCATAGCCTTGACCTCGTAGAGGCTCTCCCTTCTTTACTCCAAGGGATTTCTGCATTTAGCTTTTGACAGTATCATGACAAACTGTTTCTAAGAGTTGCCTTTGGCCATCCTTCACAGATGTGTCCCAGGAGACAGAGGAATCTGGGAGTCTTGTAGATCTCTTTTTGTCTTTAAGCCTGAGGAGGATATTTCAAGGTTTTCTGTTTGCAACCTCTTTGTCAAGTTGATTTCCAAAGAAACCAGGAAATAAGCTGGTCAAAATTTGCTGAAAAATCTCACTTTTCCTTTCCTTATGARCACCTTAGAGACTCTTGTTGAATATTGTTCAAATCACAATAGATCCATCTAGATGCCATCTGATGGCAAACACTTTGGAAATGGACAAACAGGCAAGACAGGAAGTCTTGACTATAATATTTTATTGTACTTTAAAAGTTAAAAAAAAAATCTTTTTTCTGACTACGCTTTGTGACCAAAGTAAACTATGACAAATCATGTCGCATATTGTGCCTTCTCATTGCAAATAAAGAGACTGTAGAGAAGACAAAATTCTACAGATAAATTGTCAGTTGCCCATCTTAATTTTTATGCTGAAAACAGTTGCACAAATATAGAATAATCCAGCCAACAATTAATTGAATCTGATCAAATTCAGGTCATTTAAATGGCTAAATCATAAGGGACATAAGAATGTGGTGGTAATTTAACATTGCTATGCATTGCTTCTTTGTTTTTTCAGGTATGCAAAATACGAGGCGAAAAATGGAAGGACAAGAAAAGCATCTGGCTGAAATCAATACACCTGAGAAAAAAAGAAAGCTTATTTATTATCACCTCACTACTCACCATAGTGGGAGTGGAAAGCGTAAGTAAAACTTTGTGAATAGCATAAAAATGATCCAGGTAAGTTGTTTCTTTAACAGACTCTAAACAAAATCATTAAGGTCCTTTTCACCATCACAGCCAGACTTTGTAATAAAGGAAAATTTTCCATACCTGGCTCTGTGACTGAACCTTTACCCTTTTGGAAAACAATCCACATGCTTCGATCAGACACATACTCTGGCTGCACTATATAGAACTGAAAAACCACCTCAGTGAAAGTCACACAGCATTCATTTATGCATTCATCCCTCTTCTTTCACTTTAAGGGGAGAAGGCTAGAAGGCGGGCTATCAATCTATTCCAGAAACAGCATCACTTGCTGATCACAAGGCCATCTGCCCTATCTCCCAAGGGACCTCAAGAGCTTGCTCATTCTAATTTTCTACTGATTAAAAAACAGATTAATTTGTACTTCTTATCCACAGATTCAGCAGGCTGAACTCATTCTTTCGCTGCTGTCACTGTTAAGCTCTTTCCTGCAACTTTTTGTGTTTTCAAGGGGACTATTACAATTATGGAAAGGTCATTCTAAATGATCTAACAGGATCCAGTATTCTTTCAGCTCAATAAACATGAAAGGACAGATTTTATAAGTATGACGATTTATGGAAGTCAGAGAGGAGAAAATTACTTTAAAATAATTAGCGTGGTCAAAGTTTCTCTTGCAATATTGTTTAAAGTGATAACATGAAAAAAATACTAAAATGCTATATTATTATAGACCCCAGGTCTCCTAGCATAACTCTTAATTTTATTGACTTCCATGTAGAACCTCACATAAGACTAGCAAATTGTATTCTAAAATATTTTAAAAAACCTTGAGCTCTATCTAGAAACAGTTGTTAACCATCCTTCAATTCTAGTATAAGCTAATTATGTGTAACAGGATACAAAAAAGAATGTAGATTTTCTATTGAAACTTATTGATTTTTGCTTTTTCTGGTTTAATTCCTTAATTATGACAAAGAGGTAATGCCATTTTGTGAAGCCTTTTCTAACCCTTCCTGTTTGTTTATTTTAGAACATGTTGCTGCAAAAGGGATAGGCAAAAAGGAAAATCAGATTCAGTTTCCTTCACAAGAAGGTATAAAGACATTACCTTGACAATCAAGGATCAAGAATCAGAGGCTACATTATTACACCTCCAAATTCAGAAATAAATGAGCAAGAATCTCTGCATGCTGCTCTGCTAGAAGGTCCTATTTCCAATGGCTATTACTTGAGAGCAGAAAAGCTTGTCACCATGGTACAGACTGATCACCTGAAAGGAAAGCAAAAAATCCAGGCAGAATGACTAAGCAGATGGTATCTGTTTTGCATCCCGATAAATTGGCACTAAGCTTTCAGGCCTTTGAGAGGATTTTGAGGTAGTGAAAATATCTTGTGAAACCATTCATCTTGCTCTTCAGCAGTACAAAGCACCCATGTCACAGATTTGTGGACTGAGGGGAATAAAAAGGTTGTCAGAGCTGTCAGCAACTCTTCAAGCAGTTTCAAAACATAGGGCACCAGCTTCATTTTGTTCAGTCCTAAACTTCTTAAGATCTAGTAATTAAATCTACAGATTATGCCACTTTAATAGATCGTTGTAAACAGGGAGGTCTTGCCTTTTAGACTTAGAGGAACTCTTGGTAGGGGAAACAAGGATCTCTGACTAGATTTACCAAACCAGTGAAACATTCATCACCCACTCAGTTAAATATTGCCTGCTGGCAAAGAAATAGAAGGGATGTGCTTTAATGAGGTGTGTGTACTACTTGGAAGCAGAAATACCCTGCTGAAAGGTATGAGGCTACTTATTGCACTGAGGCTATGAAAAATATTTTATCACTGGTATCAGCCAAATTTGTCTTAATTTCATTCCAGTACTACAGAAGAACTTGGAAAGGTTCTGAATTTTATTACACCAACGTAATACTGAAGGAACCAGTCTGGTGAGAAAAGCCATTTGCAAAATTGCACCAGGATTACAAATTCAGAGTTAGTTTAATTCAGGTAGAAAGAGTTGTTAGAAAATAATAATTCCACTTCTCTTAGTTTTTCATTTTGCAGTCTCCGCARTTCTCAAGACCTTGAAGAGTCTCTAGGGAATGACCTATATCAGCTTTACATGTACTACATGCATTCAGCCTGTGAAGAGTGCTGATCATTTTATATAAAAAACTTCTGTACACATGTAGCATATGAGAAGGTTTGTGTAGCTCATACTCCAGTATTTTTTATATTACCATACTGAATTAAAAGCAATACTTGACTAAGTCTGCTTCTTTGTTTTTGACTCAAATGGAGTCTTCCTCAAGTCACAATGAGTTTTGTCTTCAGTTAACTCTGCTTACTTGGTGGTGATACATTTCACCTAGAATCAAGTATGGGTTTATTTGGTTAAACACACTGCACACAGAAATGTCCTCTGCAGAATAGTTACTAAGAATAGTCAGCAATATGCCCCCAGGATAAATTGAAACTTTTACTTACATCATAAAATGATCTTCCTTTCTGTGCTTCAGGCAAAAAAGAATACTAAGAAGTTATAACTATTCTTTTTGGTAGGATTCAAGAAGGCAGTGAAGTTCTCCCTGAAGAGAATCAAGAAGCTTGAGTGTGTAATAGTTTATTGGTAACTTTTAGTGAGTCCAAACAAAATGATTTTTCAGGAGAAAGAGAGTTTTCAGGAATTGACTCATCCATTTTATTTTCGAAGCATGTGCATCGTTGTCAGCATTCATTCAGCAGAGGGATGGACGTCTACAAGCTCAGAGGCAAGCTGGGTTTTCACTGTAGGAACGCCTCTGGAGTTTGTTTTATGCATTTGCTCAACACTGTTAAACTCAACCACGACTGAACAAACAGGCTAATTATACAGTTCCACTGCCACTGTTCTTGTATTTCTCTGGTCCCTGCTTGTTGGCTATGAAATTTTGTTAGGGCCAGTCTTGGCTTTTCGGTGATTACTGGCTTACTGTCCAAATTACTGTCAAACACCAGCAGAGCAGGGCTGCTCCATGAAGGAGGACAATCTGGGAGCCAAGGGTGACCGCAGACAGAGGCAGTGCCGGCATCAGGGTAGGGTGCGCAGGGCATGGTGCTGGTWACAGGGTCCATTAACAGACGCAGACATGGCTACGCAGCCTGTCTGGCTCAGGATCCATCCAGGGAGTCTAGCTGGGCGCAACAGGGCTGGAGACAAGGCTGTCACTCACTGTACCTGGCATAAACAGCAGGGTTTCGGGAGCAGGCAATGAGCRGCCCTGCGCCGGTTCCAGCCGGTTCCCTAACGGACGCTGCCCCGCGCACCAAACCTGTGACCAATCAGAGGAGCAGGCGGCGCCGCTGCTGGGGCCTATTTGGGGAAGAGCGGCCCCTGCCTRGGGGAGCTGCAGCACCCYGAGGGGCTGTGGCCGCGGGGTGCCGCCGGGGCAGGTGCGGCCCGGCCCGGCCCAGCCCRAGGGGGCCACTTAGCAGGGCTGGAGAGACCGAGTTTCCCACAACAGGAACTGTCGGAGAGCACGGGCAGCACACGGGCTGGGCCTGGGGCAGTCGTGGCGACTGAGGCTCTGGAGGAGCTGGTCGTGTCGTGCTGTGGTGTGTGGAGGCCTTGGTGCAAGGGGGGCCGGGAGAGCTCTTGCTGATGGGAAGGCGACGGGGAAGAGCTGGGACGGGCCCTGCTTGGAGCTGCTGTYGCGGTGGTCTGGAGCCGGGGCCGCCTCCGCGTGCGGCATCCGAGAGTGCCAGCCGAAGCTGCGGGCGGTGGGGCGGCAAGGCTTGCCGGGTGCCCCAGCAGGGCTCTGGAGTGGCCGCGATGCCTTGGCTGAGGTGGGGAGAGCAGCTGGCAGGCCTTGTCGGGGTAATGGCCTGCTAACAGAGGCGTCGGTCGGCGCTCGGCGCGGAGGGCCGGCCCCTGGTCGGAAGCGCYGCGGCAGCGGCTGGGCGCTGGGCCGTGGAAGCCGCCAGCCCGCAGAGGCCCGACTCCTGGAACGGGGACGGACGACTTGGCGGGTTACAAACGGAGCCCTTTCAGGCCGGTGATTAGGCTGACCTGTGGGAGCGCTGCACTCAAGAGTGCAAGCACTCGATGGTCCTTCACTCAAAGCGAACTTAAATGCAGGACGCTTCCAGCTGCTGTCCCAGGGAGATGCCCCTGCAGTGGCTATGGCGGTGCTGGGAAACCGGATCCACTGGGATACAGCTAATGGCTCCAGAGAGGAGAGCTTGGGTACTACGCCACTTCCAAACACCACTGTGCACAATGGAGGAGGGCTTGGGGACCAGCTGGTGTAGGGGTATATGCAGCAACGGACTGATCCTGCCAATCCCACAAAGGAGATATCCCCGTGGAGGGACAGAGTGTCGCGTTTGTAATGAATAGATATTCAGACTGCTGTGTGCTCTTCAGTCTTGGCTATGTGATTTGCAGGGACAAGACCTGAAGTTCATTATAAGAGTTCAGATTATTGTGATGTTAAACTGAATAATATAGTCTGTAGAAGCAAGGGGTGGAGATGGTAATAGGTATGTTCAAACTGTTGTATCTTCTTAGTTCTGTGTTTTAAAGGGGCAAGGAGGGGGTGAAGTTGGTAGTATAGGCATTCAGTTTGTTACAGTGTTAGCCCCTGCAGCCTGGTATGCAGGGACAAGAGGTGGGTGGAGTTGTGAAGAGTAGTATTCAGCCTGTAAGGGAGTTAACCATGATGATTTGGTTCCCAAGGGCATGGGGTAGAGTTCTACTGAATGTGTGTACACACTGTAACAATGTCAATCCCTATTGTCTGGGAGAAAGAGTAAAACTTATAATGCATGTATATTAAGGTTGTGATGATGTTAAAAGTAGCRTTTACAATGGATGTATGTTCAAATTGTCTTAAATATGTTTCTCGGAGGCAAGGAGTAGGATATTTTTGGCTTTAAAAGCAAGGTTTTGGTTGCAGGGCGAGCCCTGTGCAGAAGGTGGCCACGAGCTGCCCTGTGCCAGTCACAGTCATTTCCAGTGGGCTCTGCAGTGGATGGAAACGACCTGCTGCATGCCAAAACTTACACTTGGAGGAGTAGGTGTTGCTACTGCTCATGTATTTAAGAAAGGGCAGTCCCTGCTAGGGGTGAGAGACACASGAGGAGAAGCAGGAGAGTGCATGTGAGAGGAGACACCTGAGAAGTGCAGAGATCCATCTGGAGAAACACAACAGAGGAGGCAAGTAAAGAGGACATTGCAGGAGACACGATGAGAGGCGCACTCTTGGAAGGAGGCTCTTCATGCCGGAGCAGTTACACCACTGAAAGGGCTGCAGCTTATGGAGGAGTCCATGCTGGAGCAGGAACACCCTGAAGGGACTGCTTAGCAGAGCTGGAGAGACTGTTTTGCTTGCAACACCAAGGTCCATCCAGAAGACAGAGCTGGAAACAGGTATGCCTGTACTGAAATGTGACCCCTGGCCTGGGGCAGAGGGTGTATGTGGGGGTCCCAGGGGAGGCTGGTCAGGGTAGTCAAGGCCTATGCGTGCTCTCAGGGCCCGGATACTTTAACATATTAATCACCAGGAACTGCATTCTTGACTTACAACAAACAAGTAATGTTTTCAGGCAAATAGATGAATGACGCATTCTACAGCATTTATGAGGGCCCATTTTATAAGCACACCAAACACAAGCTTTCGCTGTGATCTCAGACAGTAGATGACTTTACCAATCCATGCTAGCTAGTTTATTACAGTTAATATTTGACATAATTATTCATCTATGTGTGAGAATGTTCTTAAGCTCATTAAAGATAGTATCAGTGCTTCACTTTTTTTAGTCTCTCATTGCTGTTCATGAGATTGAAACAGTCTCAGAGGAGATGCAGTATTACCATTGTGAATTGTGTATTGTTCCACACCCCCCCCCATAATAACCTGGCATAGCTAATTCCTAGAGTAAGGTGATTACTTAAGACTTTGAAACTATTGCAATCGCCTAAACTAAGGTGGTTGAAGTGGTGGTTGCTCAAAGCTCTCTGCTGTGCTCTTGCAGATACTTCTAGCCCTAGGGCTAGAACAGCATGTAGGGATGTATTGAACCTCTGCAGTTAACAGCAAAAGACATGTTAATATTGACCAGGGTCAATTTTTCAGCTTCCCTTTCTCTGCTAGGCTGTAAACTGGTGACTACCAGGAGTTACTACAGGTCTCAGAAAGCTCTTCCTGATAAGGGAAAATGAGAAGAGATGGGTGAACAGCTGGGGGAGGTGGTAGCTTCAACCAGCCCTCTTCTGATCTGCCACTGCAAATGAGTCAATAGTCACAGCTTTCTTTAATTAAAAAAAAAAAGCCTCTAACTTTCAAAAATGCAAATCCTCAAATTGCAAAACAACAACAAATTAACCAGCTAACCAACCAATACAAAGTAAGTGAATAAGATAATTACTGGAAAAAAGAAATTCTAAAYTGGTGTTTAGACACTTCATCCTGTTTTCCAATGGAAATGCAGTTTGATTCTCATAATTTTCAAGTGTGTGACTTGCAGATGATCAGAGCTCCCAGTTCTGGTTTTGCCTCCCTTCTTGTTAYTACAAAGGCTGCGTTCACATGCATTTTTCTCATTCTAACTGGCCAGAAATGCTCAGTCGTGTTTGTGCCATGCTGTGCTTGAGGGTTGCAATGCCTGAGTACTCTCCATTGTCCACATCCTCAGGGTCTAGTTTTGCTGTTACTTACCTTGTGCTCTGATAGGATTGATTTGACTTAATTAAGCTTATTCTAGATTAACCAGGCAGTAATATTAGAAATTTATGAGATCATAAGAAATCTATCATCAGAGACATGGAGATAGATTGTTTGGGAATATCTCTCCTGTAGTTCTTGTGAAGGAAGGAGCATGATGTTGCTGTCTATGGACTTGGTTACTGTTGCAGATCTGGACTTCTATACCTTTGAGACAGAAGTGGGTGAAAAAAGGTCTCCTGCCTTTAGCAGGGAAAACTCCACCAAATCAGCTGAGTCAGATCACATTGCTTTTGTTGCAATGAATCCAAGAATTGGTACAGCTATGCTGACACTCTGTTACTTCTGGCCTTGCCATTGTATAACAGTTTACAGAAATGTGCAAAAAAAAAAAAAAAAAATCCGTAGGCCACCTAGCCAATTGTTTGAGTTATGTATCTTGATTAAAATTTGTGGATGAAGATGCAGAAGTCAAGGAAACTGATATTTCTCTAGCTGAGTGCTCAGCAAGACACCTTGTATTTAACAGCACATGAAGATGAAACTTTTGTTTCTCACTATTCTTTTTAATACTCATATTTTATGAAGCATGTGCATACTAATCCTCAGACATCCACAAYTGGACTATTAAGACTCATTAAATGCATTGATTTGTCTTTCTTCTTTGTTTCTTATCAGTCATTAATGATGCACAATGACTTGTCTCTCAATTTTTCATCTGTTTTCATCTCTATTCCTCATATTTTATTGTGAACAAAGAGTAGTCTTGTGCCATGAAGGCTTATCAAAGTCATAATTACATTTCATTCGTCTGCATTGAGCTGTCTGTCATCTGTTAGCATTTTGAATGCTCTATATGTCTGTCTGCATTTGTCTGATTCTTCCTCGTTATTTACAGTTCCTCAGCTCTCCATTACTGATTGCTAATTKCTTTCTGCACTTTCTACTTTTAATTTTTTTAATTGTCCGGTGTGTTTGTAACCTAGCAGGTCCAACCCAGAAATACTTGTAATGCTCTTTTTTCTTTTACATTTAGTAAGTGTTTTAAACACCAGTGTTTATACTCTTAACACTGATGTGTTTATCTCCAAGACCAATCTGCCAAAACAAGGGAGGATAAATCTCAGAACCAGGGATCTGTTATCCCACATCTGTCTACACACTCTTTCTTATTCTGTCTCTTATGCTTTGGACACTGTCCCTGAACTAACCTAAATTCAAAAACACTCCATATTCCTGTAAGTGGTTTCTTTTGTAATGTTAAGTTGTCAGCTGATAATGAGTAGATTGGTGGCCAGTAGGAGGTAGTCACTGTTGCTGAAATTCTTCATGCTTGATTGTTTTTATTTACGTATCATGACTTTTAGTATTACTTAATTAAAATATTTTTCTTAATTTTTTTCTTCTTGTGCTAAATGCTTATTTTCAGAAACCTCTGTCTTCCTAAGTACTTGTTACATTTGTTGCACTGAATTTTGAAAAGCATGCTATCAGCAAGGCTGTCTCTTTTGCATATGCATGCAATGCCTGGCACAGCTTGGTCCAAAAAGGTGATTTGTGCTCAGATGAAGAACCCAAAGATTAAAGACCTGCTTTGAAAGAACTACATGTCAAAAACACATTAATTATGGGCTGTGCAACTTTATTCTTTAAAATGGGACAAATGAACATAACTTCCTTCACAGGGACGTYCTTCTCATGAGTAGGTGGAGGTTATCAGGCAGAAGGCTACTGTAGAAGGATAAAATAGTATATGCTTTATGGTTCAGATTTTTAGGTGATGTGCACTGGTGTAACTTAAAAGGTCAATGAAGCCATAATGGTACAAAAGGAAAACATGACTGCATGGGTCTGTTTTTGCTTTTAATACAGATTGAGGAAGATCTGACTGGTATTATTACATCATACAGGATGGTTTCAGAGGCCTAGATATTTCATCTAGTTGAGTTCAGATGAACAAAGCACTTCTAGTAATTCTCTTAGCTAGAAATGGTGGAAGCAAACTGAGCCACAGCAGATTTCTTGCTGCCTATCATATCTGCTTCTTGCTGCCTATCATATCTGCTTGTAATTCTGTTTTCTGCTTTCATTAAAACAGAAGTTTCTGATAATGTGTGCAAACAAATACCACAAGAAAGAGCAGAAGCAGTCACAAAAATGAGAAATACCTCACTTTTCATGTGCTAGTTTATTTTCATACATTTTGTAAATTCTAGAAATGCTTTTTTTTATATACCCTGTATCATGAAATTAAACAATCTTTAACAGGTTTTACATTTTAAAACAGGTTGTGTAACCATCTAAGGTGTCTGTCTCACATAGAGAATCCTCAATTTCCTTTAAAATTATTTGTGTTCAGCCTAGTAAGCTGTAGCTGAGAGAGAACATAGTTAAGAAAGATAACCAAACTCTTGTTAAGCCATGGTAGCGGTTAACTGTCTTCAATGCTAATTACGTATTTGAGTTTGTCTATCTTGAATTTTCAACCATTGGATTACTTCTTACTTTGAGTAAAGACCACTTTCTTCATGCACCTCCATACAAATGATGATCAAATGGCCTCTTAACCTTCATTTCACAAGCAAAATGAATTGATCTCATTAAGTCTCTTAAATTTCCTTTTTTCTACTCTTTGTTAAATTTTGTTGGCTACCAGTTCCTTGTCAAATAGAGTATCACTCACCCGCCCACACTTCCCAGCTGCCTCTGTCTCAATTTCCATCCAAAACAGTAGATTGCATCACCTGTTATCAATACTGCCATTCATTCTCAAGAAATGATGGAGAAAAAGGTACTTATCCAAGACTACTGGCAGCTATCCATCTTCAAAAGATAAAGGAACTCTTTCTGCAGGTAGCCTGATCTTCATCAGCATATAGCATGATAAGAGTCTGGAGAAATCTCTGAACTTCAAGTAGAAACTACTAGTCACACAACAGGGATAGAACAAATTTATGGGTACTGCCACAATAGACTATGAAAAGTCCATTTCCAGCTGCAGCAGTCAGAAGGACCTCCTTTCTTCTGGCCCTCAAGACTGCAGGTGGTACTGAGCTCTGACTTCTTGTGCRCTCCGCTGCTCTGTCTCAAACTTTGTCAGTGCTTCATCCAGCCATTGCATAGCCTGCTTGTTTCTGCTATTTAATTTGCCTGGTCAATGCTGTAGGACATTTGAACCTTTTGACTGGCCCTTCTTTGTTGCTATTTAATTACCATTTCCAGCTTTTACTACTTTTCTGCCAATGGATCGGCTACTTCATTGATGCCACTTGGGTAATTGAGCCTATTTTATTCATCTGTGCTGCAGATTAATTCTTTCTTACTATTAGCTCTTAACTTTTTTTTTTAAATTGTTTCAGAGGACTGAACTCTTATGTTGTCTGCTTTCCTCCCCTTGATACTCTGCTTTTCTTCCCAATCCTTTCATTTCCTAATTTCTCCCAATCTTACGCCTGAATCTCCAACCCTAACTAAATCACTGAGTGCAATGTAATAAGCACAAGTGACTGTGCTACTGTAACTTGCAAAAGAAAATGAAAAAAGGTCAGGGAAAAATACCCCAATTAATCTCTGCTCCTCTATTTTATATAGCCCTTTTCATCCCTGCAGAACAGCTAGCAAATGCTGCCCTGTCAGCAGCAGCTTTTAACTTATTCCTCCTTGTCTAAAGGCAAAGATAGTGTGAAGTGGAAGAGAGGGAACGGTCAAGCCCCACAGACATGCATATCTTTCAGGAATGGCATATCCTCATTTTCTTCCAAAAACCTTATCTTCCCTTAAAGTTTCCTCCCCTTGTTTTACTGTTAGTGCTTTGTTGTATCTAAATACAGAACATCAGGTAGCAGGGACTACCCTAGCCTTGATTCATGGTTCTGCTCAGTGATGGCAGGTGAAAGTGAAAGCCCTGTTCCAGCCTGTATAGCTGACAACATAGTTTCAAGCAACTGTTTGCTTGACTGGTTATTGCTACAGGTCTTACCTAACAGTAATTGCTCAAATTCAGTGCGTTTCGGCCTCTCCAGTTCATGGCACATTTCTGCCAGAGTTCATGAGAGTAAGTGGTTATAGCTGTATGTTAAAGGGATATTGAATTGGAGGTAGACTCTAACTATATTTTGGACCTTTGTGACACAATTCCTGTGCAGAGGGGCTGCAAAGGAGCAGGGGAAGATGATCTCTCACTCTCTGTGGAGTGACACCAAGAGGTCTGTTCATAAATTGCATCAGGGGAAAAAGTTTTGTCTGGAGTGGATCCAACAGTCTCAGGAGGTCAGTGAAGGGCCACATGTTTCAAATCCTTCCCCATTTTCTGATAACAATAAGTCTATGCTGTGATTAAAACTTAATAGATATCTTCTAGTCATTCACCAGAACACAGTAGCATTTTAGAATGACCTGTTACCCACTTTGGGAATGCAGCAGACATATTTTGGTCATGTGTTTAGGGAGCATTGTGAGGGCCTTCTTAAAGAAGGCAGCCCTCAATATCCTCATCAAAATAGTTTGTCTGACTCATAATGGGTTTTCTTCATGTGCCTATACCTCCTCCCTCCAGGGTGCAAGAGTAGCAAGAAGGCTGATGGCTCCACATGGGATTTTAAGGGTATTAACAAATTAAATCCCTTAAAGGAAAAGATGCAGGGAACAGTATAACTTACTATTTGCACAAACTTCAGTGGAAGTGTTAGAAGGTTGAAAGGAAACCTGAAGACATGAAAACTAGAAAGTCAGTGGGAGGGAGGGAAGGAGGAGAGTTCGGGAGCACTGGACGGCCTAAATGCTCTTTCATTCTCATTTTGATCCAGTGTCTTGTTATCAGCAGCTTGTCATTTTTTTCCCTTGAATTACTTATCAAACCCTGAAACAACAGGACAAACCAATCACTTTACAGTGTTAAATGCAAGTCAAGGTTGTTTGCTGTATTACCTGTTGTAAAGCAATACTTTGAAAATAGTTTTTCATTATTTCTTTCTAGCTCAGGAAGGGATCTTTCTTCATTTGTGCATATGTGAACAAAAGAATATCTTTGTATGGTTAGGACTCTGCTTATACTGGAACAATCTTAAAGCCAGATTCAACATTTCTAAGTTTTGTCTTGTTGTATTATGCTAGTGTAATCAATAAATGTTTTGATTAAGCAAGTAAGGTCTGCAACCTTCCAGTAAAAGATCAGACATTCTCCCCTCCCACTCTGCACAGCCTTTACCTCTGGGAAGATGATTTGTGGAAGTGCAATGGAGAGGAAAGGTTGCTTCCTGGCAGGTGTCCTACTTCAGCTAAACATGGCAGCAGCCGCTTTCCAATTGCTGAATTGGTGACTGTACTATCTGAAGGGGTCCCCTCACCAGAGGGCTGTCTCTCACTCAGTTTTATGGAGATTCCTGAATTGTGTTAGCACTTAAACAATTCTGAATCTGGGTGGACAGTGGTGAAGGAGCGATGCTCTCTTGGAGACTGTGTGGATCACAGAGCATTTGCTCTGATTGTCTTGCTCAGTGAATACTTGGTGAGAAAGAAGTCTTTTGTTATTGTCAGGATGGAAAAATCTCACTTTCCCGTCTTCTCAGATTAGCGGAAGGTAAATATTCATGGATTCTAGTCTTTTGGAAATAACCCATACAGGTCACAAGCCATCATGGCTAGCAGTAAATGCCTTGCTGTGTTGAAATCTTGAAAACTCCAAGTTTCTTGAAGACAGTGAACTGTCAAGTCATAAAAATGACATCAGTCTGATTGCCAGTTTATTTTCCCCTGTGTTTCGAACTTAAGAGAAGTAACTATTATCACAGCAGTCAATGATATCAGCTCTTAAAAGCTGGAAAAGAGTTACATATGCTGTTGTAAAGGTCTCATTCTTCTCTGGAATGGTCAAACTAGTGCCATTTCCTTTACCCTCTTGTTCTGTATTTCTGTAAAGCAGACAGGAGTTGTTCTTACTCATTTAATCCTAAATCTCAATATCAGTTGCAAAGTAAGTAGATGGTGGATGTTCTACATCTTTCCCATCTCAGAAAAAGGTTTATATTGATAGCAACTGCATTATTTATTAGACCTGAAAAAACATGCAAATGAGTGCAGCATACCAATACTTTTGGCAGGAAAACAGAGTTGCACTGTGAACAAGTTGCTGCTGTGATCTCAGCAGATCCAGTCACAGTCTGTTTAATTGTGTACCTACTGGAAGTTTATGCACATTTCTGGAGATGTGCAGTAATATTCAGGTTCAGCATTATTTTTCATAAGTATAATTGAATTGCAGCTGACTAGTAAATAGAATTGAAAAAAACCCCAAAGGTATAAAATATATAGTATATGCAGATAGAGGAATGATATTATGTGACACACAGTCTGTGCAGAATACATAGACTATTGTATTCTACACAGTGTAGAATAATGGCTCCAGAGAAACTGTTCTGGCCTATTGGGCAAATAAAATGCATTTGCTAAAGCATTCAAATAATATTTTCATAGCATTATGGGGAAAATGGGCTAATTACTACTAAGGTTGCTTAAACGAGTTTCCTGTGTATATTTACCTGTGACACTCACACTGCTTGATATGAATTCTAAGCAATTAATATCTAACCTTCTAAATAGTGTCCCCTTTAATTCTGATGAAACAGAAATAGTCTGGAAAGTCATAAGCAAGACTTTACTTTAATTTGCTTACTTAATTACACAGAAAATGTTAAGATAGTCAACGCTCACAAAACAAAAGGAAGAAACCCAAAGAGAAAGAGGTACATTAAAAATACATTCACTGAGCCAGAGCTCTAAACATTTATGAAATGTGGGTCTGATGGGCAGGGTTATTAAGAGGTGAAATGTACGCCCAGTATGCATGACTTGGCTGGCATAAACCCCTTGGTCATTCCAAAAAATGCTGTGGCTGAAATAACTTATTTTCTTTGGTGGGAAGTTAGAATGAGCCAGGAAAGGAAAGGTATAGTTTGTGTAGAATGACCTGGAATAACTGTAGCAACACCTTGCCTACAGCACTGGTGGGCATTCAGGACAAAATCCTCAGTGAGACAATTTGACACCTAGGATGTCTCTGCTTTCCAGGGATCTCCTTCCAGCTGTTCTTACTACAGTGCTGCTTCACACCAGTTTGTAGATTTACAGCCCATTCTTCCATTAGGCAAGAACAGCATCATCATCAACTAATAATGCTCTAGGACATTTGTGCCTATTTAGTGGCCTTCCTCCTCTGCCTTTGCTGTAACATTGACTCTGACATTTTATTATCCTGGCTTACAAAGACTGTGTGATGTACTCATGACTTCCAGGAGAGCAGAATTCTATACATGGAGTAACAGAACGATGAAACTGTGTTTTTATCCCTGTCCTTGACACTGTTTCTGATTAAATTCTTTGCATGCTTTTTCTTTCTTTCTCACTCTTTACAAGTATAGGTCTTGATGAGGGGAGAGAGATAGATTTTTTGTAAGTTGTTTTTATTCTCTGTAACATAGGCCTAGTTATTTTATTCTGAACTACCTTGAAAGGGGAGACTTGCAGCCCCAGAGATATTGTCTCTATTTCCTATGGGTTCATTACACATTATAAATAGTGTGAATTCCCACTGAATGAGGTTCTCTGTCATGTCCTCTTTCAGGAAATACAAGTAGAAGAGAAGTTCCTCCCCGCACCCCCCCTCCCCCCAACAGAATCACAGAATCGCTGAGGTTGGAAGGGACCTCTGGAGATCATCTAGTCCAACCCCCCTGCACAAGCAGGGTCACCTAGAGCACGTTGCACAGGATGGCGTCCAGGTGGGTTTTGAATATCTCCAGAGAAGGAGACTCCACAACCTCTCTGGGCAACCTGTTCTAGTGCTCTGTCACCCTCACAGTAAAGAAGTTCTTCCTCACATTCAGATGGAACTTCCTGTGTTTCAGTTTGTGCCTGTTGCCTCTTGTCCTGTTGCTGAGCACCACTGAAAAGAGTCTGGCTCCATCCTCTTGACACCCTCCTTTGAGATATTTGTATACATTGATAAGATCCCCTCTCAGTCTTCTCTTCTCCAGGCTAAGCAGGCCCAGCTCTCTCAGCCTTTCCTCATAGGAGAGAGATGTTCCAGTCCCCTAATCATCTTCGTAGCCCTCCGCTGGACTTGCTGCAGTAGTGCCACATCCCTCTTGTACTGGGGAGCCCAGAACTGGACACAGTACTCCAGATGTGGCCTCACCAGGGCTGAGCAGAGGGGGAGAATCACCTCCCTCGACCTGCTGGCAACACTCTTCCTGATGCACCCCAGGATACCATTGGCCTTCTGGGCCATAAGGGTTAATGGTTAACCATGCTGGTTCATGGTTAACTTATCTGTCAGGACTCCCAGGTCCTTCTCTGCAGAGCTGCTTTCCAGCAGGTCAACCCCCCAACCTGTACTGGTGCATGGGGTTATTCCTCCCCAGGTGCAGGACCCTGCACTTGCCTTTGTTGAACTTCAGCAGGTTCCTCTCCACCCACCTCTCCAGCCTGTCCAGGTCTCTCTGAATGGCAGCACAGCCCTCTGGCGTATCAGCCACTCCTCCCAGTTTTGTATCGTCAGCAAACTTGCTGAGGGTGCACTCTGTCCCTTCATCCAGGTCACTGATGAAGAAGTTGAACAAGACTGGACCCAGTACTGACCCCTGGGGGACACTGCTAGCTACAGGCCTCCAACTAGACTCTGCGCCACTGATCACAACTCTCTGAGCTCTGCCATTCTGCCAGTTCTCAATCCACCTCACTGCCCACTCATCTTACCCACACTTCCTGAGCTTGTCTATGAGGATGTTATGGGAGACAGTATTGAAAGTCTTGCTGAAGTCAAGTCCCATGTCCATTACTTGCAGTAGATGTCGTCAGTCTTCTATGCTATGCAGGTAAACTATGTAACTAAGATACAATAATCCAAAGCTGTTTAGCCTCACACTGATTAATCAGGTAGAAATTCTTTGGTATTAACAGTATCACAACTGCGTATCTTTCTAAATAAGTATCAAAGTATATATCTTAATGGCTCAAACAGAATAGTAAAATCATAGGATAATTCAGGCTGGATAGGATCTCGCAAGGTCTCTAGTCCATACCCTTGCTTAAAGCAAAGTTGGCTAGGAGGTCAGACCTGGTTTGCTCAGGGATCTTGTTGGATCTCGAAAACCTCCAAGGATGGAGACCGCACAGCCCAGCGCCTCTTGGCAGCCTGTTTCAGTTCATGACTGTCCTCATGGGGAAAAAGTTTTTCCCTATATCAGTGTCATCTCTCATCATCCCACTGTGCACCACTTTGAAGAGCCTGGCTCCATCCTCTCAGTACCCATTGTGCAGATGTTAGGTTCCTCTGAAGCCATCTCTTCTTCAGGCTGAACAAGCCCCAGTCCTGCAGCCTCTCTTCACAGGGCAGGTGCTCTAGCCCCTGACCATCTTGGTGGCCCTCTGCTGAACTTACTCTGATATATCATCATCTTTCTTGTATGGGGGGGGGGGAGACAGGGGACAACACTGGATACAGTTGTCCTGGTGTCATCTAATGAGTGCCAAGTACAGGGAAATAATCACTTCTCTTGGCCTGCTGTCTGTGATGCAGTTCATACAGCCCAGGTTGTTGGCCCTCATTACTGCCAGGGCACACTGCTGTCTTGTGCTCAGCTTGCTGCCCACCAGGGCCCCAGGGCCTCTCCCACAGAGCTGCTGCCCAGCCTGTTAGTCCTTAGCCAGTAAACACTGCAAGGGGCTCTGCCTTCACAGGTGGAGGACTTTGCATTTGTCTTTGTTGAATTTCATTACGTTCCTGTTGAACCCATTCCTCCAGCCTGTCTAGGTCTCTCTGGATGGCAGTCCTGCACTTGAGTGTGTCGACTGGTCCCTCCAATTTAGTGTCATCTGCAAACTTGATGAGAATGCTTCATCGCCTTCTCCAGTTTATTGTTAGAGATGTTAAACAGGACAAATACATGTGCAACTTGCATGTTTCAAGGATTTCAAGTAGTTTATTCTGTCTTTCTAGTTCTGAAACTCACAAAGTCTGTCTCATAACTGTTAAGCTCTGACCAGTTAAACAGATTTGATCTAAGTGCAAATTGATAGGTTGATTTCACTGGAAATGTTGCCTGAGTGAAGGCTGGAAGAGTCTGTCCAATATGTGGTTCATAATATCAGGCAGGGTTTCAACACAGGGACTTCAAGAAAAGCTCTGGTTCAGCAAATGCACAAAAGAAAGGCTTTTGATTTTCCTGGCTTTACAGTGTGGTGCTGGCAGGGTGAGCTTGGTGTGTAATTACCATTTCTAAGAATGAATTCTATTAAAACTGAAAAAAAATCTCTGTGAGGGAATATGAGCTCTAAAATGTGAATGTTACACTCCAAGGATTGTCATTATTTTGAAGCCTTAAAATAAATAAATATTTCTAGAAGGAAACACGGGGTATTCAGATGCCAAACTCTTTTGTTTTCATAAGCGTCCCTTTGAATGCATTGAATCCAGTATTTAGCACTTGGCATCTAATTAATTTGTTATCAGGGAGGAAGTCACAGAGCAGTGCAGTTCCCCTTTCTCATAAGTACCAGAGTCTGTTTTTAAAACTGTGGGGGTAGAGCACTAATAATAACAGGTTTCTTAGTTTAAATAGTATTTCCCTTCCAGTTCCACATCATCCTTTAAAGAAACCCTCCCCCAAGCCTAGAAAAAAACACCTAAGCAAAATATTACCCTCAGTTTTTTTTTTCCCAGTATTAAAGTAAATCGTATTTTTCTTTTGTTCTGCTTTGAGAAACCTCTTTCTTGGAATATTCTTTTAAATTAATGGAGATAATATTCTGGGGAAGATGAACCAGGGAGTTTGCATATTTTCTGAAACTAGACTTCCAAGAGAACAATTAATTTTAACTGGAATGATGGAAAGACAGTTCTGTTATTCACCTTTTCAAAGTGTAGAATAGGGCTTGCTTTTACTGAGTAGGCTCATCAAATTTACATCACCATTTAATTAAATGTTTGTAGCAATAATTGACCTTATGAGTAAGTCATCTGACAATAAATAGATTTCATTGTTTCTAAATAGATGTTTACTGGCTCTGAAAAGCTATTTATAGCCTAGTAGCTTTGCTACAAACCTCATGAACAATTTACTTGTATTCATATTCCATTGTAAAACTGACAGCAAACCAGAATGAAATTAAACAACAGAGATTTCAACATATGGCCCAAACCAGAAAATGACATAGGGTTCCCTGAAGCTCCTTTCTTTTCAATGACAGATCAAAACTGAGATGGGGGGAAAAAAATGATTTATTTAATCTTGTCACATTTTCCTGGCTTTTTAACCTGCTTAAATAATTTTGCACATATCTCAATTTGAGTTAAATAATGTTTTGAATAAGAGGCAGGAGGATTTTATTAGTTTTGATGAAATACAGTGATAACCCTGAGAAACCAAAAGGGATATACATTTCATATCCTCCCTCCTCCAAACCATCGATTTATTACTCTACTTTTGTTTAAAACCTATGAGCTAAGTTCAGAGGTGATGTGTAAAGTGTGTAATTTATGCTCAGTTAGACACCTTATGACCTACTTACACTCACTTACTAGAGTATAAGTCAATGAAATGGAGTGTGAATTGATGTGATTTACATGTGGAGGAGTTGGAAGATTGAGAAAGTATTACTTATAGGAGGGAACAGACTTTTTATGAGAACTTTCTAATATTCAGCTGCTTTTCATGCTATATCTCCATCTCTCTGCGTAAATATGTTAACATTCTCCTACTTACACTCTTGTATCTTCAGTGGGACTCTCTGGGCCAAAGTCACTGATGAGATGTAAGAAGTGTGATAGAACTTATGCTGCGGAATTGTCATGAAGTTAATAAATAAGTAAAGGATCTGGTTCACATTGCCCTTCGTAGTTAACTGCAAAACCAGCAGTTTTGTAGTTACCTGCGTGATTGTAAATTTTATCACTTGAGATACCTGTTCTGCCTTTTAGCTGGATTTTTTCCAACCAGTGCACTCTGCATGTTCTGCCCTGGTGCCTTGTTTCACAAGCTGGCAGGTAAGAGGTAAGCTCCTTCATGTTTTCTGTGGGATAAGAACATGCACCTGGCAGTTACCACATTGCTGTAATTTCACATTCTAACTTACCCTGTGGTAACTTGTTCTTTTGCCAAGTGAGCGATGTAAAGCCTTGTCAGCTCCCAGAGCTGTACCACTCGAAACATGTCTGTTATAGCAGTACCGGTATGAAAGAAATTCTTTGAGGATAAAGGATCATATATCTCCAAGTTTCAATTTCCATCTGCTTAATAAGCTGTACTGATAATATACTAATTTAGTCCTTTTGTTAAAAAATTAAGTTCTCAGCCAAAATATACTGGTATCATGATTATACCTAAGCGAGACTCAAGTTTGAGATGAGTCTGAAGCATAATGAACATATGTGGAACAAGAAGAGAAGGAAGAGGAGTAGAGGAGTTGTAAACTATCCTAGTTAAGACTCTGTGAAGACTTTGGCCTGGACAGCTCTAAAAAGTTTTGCAGCATATGTCAGATAAAGTGTGAAAAACAAAACAAAACAAAACAATCTATCCAACTTTTGCTATGCCGGAAAAATTAGACACGCTTGTTCTGGCCAAAAATGTTTTAGCTAGTCATTTTTATAGGAAGAGTTTACTAATTCATTTTAGTGCTGTAATTATCTATTTTAGTAAAATGATATATACAAGATGATACAGACACTCATATACATATGGTTTCTTTGTCAAACTTGCACTATATTGGTGCAATATACAAGTACAGTTAAATTATGTAGACATGAAGAGGTAAACCTTCATATGAACTCTTTTTTCATCTAGGATTTTCCTATAGGATAGATTTTTATTTTTATTTTTTCAGTTTTCCCACAAGTCTACTCTGGGAGCTGAATTGGTATTTCAGTTTGCATTCAAATCTTGGTTTATACCAAGAAATTTTTCCAGTGTAACCAAAAGCTTTTTCTGAGTAGGACTTTTAATCCAACTAATACTTTCTGAAATTGTAGTCAAGACAAGTCAAGTTGTTCTTTTCTGCATGTTAGAATGATTCTGTCCTAGATTTTAACTCAACCCACCTTCTATACAACTTGCTTTGTCTTGATTATGGTTTTTAAATGAGTTGATAAGTTCCTGCTAGCAAATATGATCTAACATTTTTCATGCTTTTCTCTTTTTTTGTTCTTTCCTGAACAAAATCTTAGAATCACCTCTGCATTTAGGTCTGTGTTTTTCCCAGGTAGTTATTTTGGTTTTAAAACAGTGTACATTAGTATCACTTACCTCATCTGCTAAGCTCCTCTTTCAGTAACAAAGACATGAAGCCAACAACGAATTTTACCAAATTGGTGGTTACAGTTAGAGTCCATTCTCAGCTCATGGTCAGCACTATATTGTACTTCACAAATAAGCAAATACTTCACCCTATCTGATTCTATATCAGAATAACAAGCATTATATTTTGAAAGAAATGTTTAAAAAGGAAAATAAATGTATAGCACTGATTCTAGGATGAGAAATAGAAGAGTTTGGGAGACCTTGTGTCTTAACTGACAATGGGGATTTTTCATGTTGCTCATTGTTGAAAAAAAGACAAAACGAAACTAAATTTGGAAGAAAGAGGAAATATGCTTGCTAGTTTACACAGAACGTCCTCAAAGAGGATAACCAATATGAGGTTACTAGGAGAATCTGCTGATGTTCATGTGACCAAATCTTTATTTTAAAGAAAATGGACTCAGCAAAACTGTAAGTTACAGTGAATGTCAGTGAGACAATGTTCTATGAACCAGCAAGGCATTAGAAAGAGTTCAGATATGTAAGTGCAGATGAGGATCCAGCAAGCTACCCCTGTAGGAGCTTTGTCATCAGCTGTGGTCAGAAAGACCTGTTCTGGGATGTGGGTGAGATCAGGGCCACCACAGGGTAGCCCTTGCTGATGTGATAGCACAGAACTTTGTCACATGTGTGGAAATGCTGATTTGCTAGCATCACTTTGACACTTGAAAAGCCTGACTATGCCTGTGGTCTCATGCAGAGATATATTGGAATTAACTAAGTGGAATATAATTATCTATGATATTTATGTGACTCCAGTTACTGTACAGCTGTCCAGTTACCGTTGGTGTCAGCTGTAAAGCTAGTGTAACAGCTTTGACCCAAGGAGATACTTCTCTTGCCATAGTTCTGCTGATTGTGCTAAGAGAAACTTTTTTTGCCCCTTGCCTTTTTGCATATTTGCTTTTTATAGAATACTTAGGGGCACCATGTCGTTAAGACTCAGAATTAACATTACAAAAGACAGAAAATAAATCAGGATGTAGATGATGGATTTTTTGACTGCATTCAATGGCGATAGAAATCCACCTTGGCACAGACTAAGGTAGGAGTGAAGGAAGTGGATTCAAACTGAATTCTTGTGAGATGAAGCCCAAATAAATCCTTAGTAAAGTATATCTCCTTTATTACCTAGATTTAGTCATTCTTTGTCTTTCACCTTTTGCACTTGATCAATTTTCTTGGGACATTTTGGACTGAAATTAAAGTGTAGATTATTAATTTCTGTGTGGCTGACTTTGGATAACTGGGCAGTTAAATTTGAGGACTCCAGAATTTATCAAACAAAATTAGAAGCTATTTGCCAGCTCCTTCATCTGCCCACATTCTTAGTACCTTCAATATATTTCAACAAATTCACCACTATTGGTGTTAGGCATGAGAAGAATGGTAAACTTGTATAACTGCCTTTAAACAGTTACCAGTGCTATGTAATTTAAAGACAACATGGTTCTGAGTATACATATCCATTTTCTGCTTTGTAGGAGCCTTAATAGCCTTTGCATGAGTAAATGAGGCATTTTCTTCAAGCATTACCCTAATATCTAAGCAGTTCTTATACACTATTGACTATCTCAAGAAGTATATTGTGTAAAATATGCAACATTAGCCAAATTCATCTGCTTGTTCAAGCCAGGATTTTTTTTGTAAGGGAATGCATAGCTATGTATATTAAAATTATTTTGTTCCTTACTGAATATGATCCTGGCTTACTTGGGGATAGTTTTTCTAAGACATATTGTTGTCTTTTAAAGCAGCTAAGTATCTAGCAGGATTTTCAAAGGTACCTCATCTTTTTAGATAGGTTTGTATATTTAGGAATCAAAATATTTTATAAAATCTGGCCCCGAGGTTTATACAGTAACATAATCTCAACCTCTTATCTATGCACATCTGTTGTGATAGGCAGACTGGTGTGCAAAGTTTTTTGTTCATAGGACTCATGTTTGGGGTGAAGAAAAGTACATCTTCAGYAGTTCACAAAGCTATGCTAAAGTCAAGGATCCACATTCTGCTATGATTTAACGATTGTATCTTTGCTGAAGTAGGAGGAGGTGCTTCAGATTATCAAAAGTGTGAAAAGAGAACAGAATCTCTCCCTAACATGCATCACTGTGAATTTTAACACCATGCATATGTCTAAAATCTAAAGCAATTCGTATCTATATTTGGCTTTGGAAGCAATATGACATTTGAGTGAGCAGTTTTCTCAACGAGAATTAAAAATAGAGCATAAAGGCGTCTAATGCAGAGTAAAATCAGATGTAAATGGCGTATGAGTGAATTGGTGAAAAACTCAGGCTACGACCTCTTTGATTGATTCATGAGTAGTTTATGTCCTCTTGATCTTTTTATTAAGCATAGTTATTCCTGATTTTATGATCCTACCTGCACTGAAAACAGCGTGGTCCCTGATCGCTGACAGGTCTCTGATGGGTCAAGTTTATGCTACTGTGCTCTTCAGATAAATTCCCATTTGATGTTGCAGAATGAGAAAAAGCAATCCCCAGCAGTAATATTAATGTTACACCTCACCACCTCTATTTCAGCTTCAGCGGTAAAGATAGCTATTGGTATTATTATAGAGAGAAGTATGTTGAAGTAATGACATGGTGAATGTCTAGATCAAAGTCACAGAAAGCCAGGAAGAGAAGCCTTTCCAAGGTCTGATCTAATCAGTTAGGCGTGATCAACTCTTCCCACACAAAAGGAGAGTTCATGAACATTTCTTGGGCTGGAAATCCTCATTAAAATCTTTAATGGATGGCAGGAAGAGTTTGTGTTTTGGTGGAAATGAAGCAGTCAATGGATCTGTCATATTCTGAGTCTCCTCTTCCCCATTTTCTTCCCTTGTAAGGTTTTGACAGTTATATTTGGTGCTTGGCCCCATGCCATTCATAATCCTGTTGAAACTTCCTTTTCATATCACTCATATGTCAAACAACAAAGGAAGACCAGGCTCTATTATGGAGAAGAGCATAGTTCCCAGATATTTTTCCAGAATGTTCTCCGGTTCCTTTTCCCCTTTCACCTGTAATATCTGCTTGAAAGATGTGACATGGTACTTAGGAAAGACACATGTTCTATATGCATTAACAAAGCCTGTTAAAATCTCTGTGGAGTATTTTTCATTTTGTCGAGCACGAGAGCAATTTTTCATTGTTTAGAGTGCTCCATCTGCATTGTTTTATTAAAAAAAATGAAAAAAAACAGTGAAGCTCTATCAAAGCACTTTTGGCAAATGATCACAGGCATAAATGGAATCATAGACAAATCACTCCATTCAAGTCAGTCACCTGCTTCCTGCCAGGGCATTGGTTTTACAGCAAGTGGAGAATGCTGATGTTTGACCTTTTCTCAGTGAGGAGCAGCTGCTCTTTAGCTAAATTCTCTACTGCATATGACTGGATAGGACCCTGAGCAATCCAATGCAATTTCAGAGCTGAATCTAGCTTAGACATTGGCTGTGCTTTGAGTGGGGATTGGACTAAAGACCTCTGGATAACATTTCTATCCTAAATAACTCCATGATTCTAGAACAGTATTGTGGTTTTTTTTAAGTCCAGGTTGTGGGGCTTAGGGTTGAAGTACAGACTTCTCTATTTCCACAAGAAAAAATTGTAGTCTTCAGAATACAGTACTTCCTTAAGCTAATCCAATAAGCAGCATCCTCTGGAAAGTCTGAGCTGGCCAGTAAAAAGAGGTGACTCCAATTTGTAAAACACACAGAGACTGCATTATATTTCTCCATCACAGCTCATCTCCTTATCTTCAGGATTGGCAGACTAGCCAAGTAAATCAGATCTCAAGCCATGGTTCAGAGTCCTAAAAATCAGAAGAAAGGAAAGCACAGCCTGCCTGTTGACATAACCTTGTGTCTCAGAGGTTCCATATTGTCCACAGGGCAGGCTCTGCCCTGATACAGCGTTGCGTGGAAATGCTACTAACTATCCATTTGGTATGCTGTCGCTGTGTTTTGAGAGTGTGTCTTGGACATCCTGGTCAAGAGGTGGCAAGTTTCTCTCTTCACCTCCTTGACTGCTTGGACATGCAGACTTAAACAGGGTAAAGTGAAGAACAGTGGTTGACATCTTTCTTTTTCTGCTTTGGAATTAAACTGATTATTGCCTCTTGGTGTGTTATGAGCTGCCTGAAAAAGGTGAAAGGATAGTATAAAGCTCTCCTTCTAAGTACTGTGCTAGCAGAAGGCATACAGTGTGGCAGGAACAGCTGCACGGAAACCTTTCTCTCTGTGGGGTGGAGCTAATGAGAAGTAGCTCTGAGATGGAAGGATGAAAAGCTGAGGAGGTACTACACTTGCAGCAATGGCTTTTCCAGCTATATTTTAAAGGCTAAATTGCACTAGTCATTTTGCCAATACTTGCATCTGGGAAAAAGTGAGAAATAATACACAAGTTCTAGGAAGAAGTTAGAAATATGTTTTAAATGTATTCACTAGTATTATTCTACAGAGAATTTGTAAATGAATGTTTAAGAATGTTTAAGAATGTTTATAATACTCCTAAAAGGATCATCTCTGTGCCCATTTTATTTCAGATGTAATTTTTGCCTTCTGAGTAAGTTTACCTTTATTTACCTGGTAAATAAACTGTGGCTGTGAATTCCAATTTCTCTTTCGCCGAGGTATCTTTGAGCAACACTTAGCATCACTACATGTGATAATTATGAGCAGAGCAATATCAATGCTTGGGTTTGGAAACAATTAAAAAGGGGATCATAGTTGTAAGATACATGAACTACAGATAGATGGAAATAGTTATAAGGAATATCCAGAGAGTCATCTCTGCAGTGTCTTCTTCCCAAGAGAAAACTTTATATTTTGTGCCTGCATGGAAACAGATAGGATCTGAACATTACTTTTAAACAAAGCTTGGGAATCAATCACTCTGCTTATCTACATAACCCTAGCTAAACCCTGAAGGGCGGAAGACAGGAAAATTGCTTAAATACCTTAGAGGATATTGTTGTAAGACACTAATGATGCTCCTTTTGGCAGCAAGACATAGATAAAAGGAAACACAGAGACAGACAGCAAATATCAATCTATTAGGGACCTCAGAAGAGAGAAATACCTATATAAAACACATTTATATAAATCATTTCACCTTTTTGCTTCAATTTTACTGTCTCTTAAGTACTTCCAATTAGTCTTACCTATCTGAAAGGTTTTTTTAAGGATCATCCTTGTGCATTGTACTAACATGCATTCAAAATTAGCTCAGATATTTAGTAACTAATGTCACTGTAATCTCACAGCCGTGATTGCAAAAATGTGGTGAATTATGTTTCAAAACATAGTTTTTACAGTTATTCAAAAGTACAACTTCTGAAAGTTATCTGCTTCTTCAGTGCTGTTTACTCATTACCGTGACATGTGGACTTCATAGGAATATCCCTGTTGCTCAGAGAAAAGATGATGCAATCTCAGGCTACAAATCTGCTCTAAGCCAAGAAGTTTTGACTTGCTTGCAACTCAGGTCAGTTTATAGTCAGGACACTTGATTCAGTGGAGAGCTGTTAGTATGTAGTTGTCTCAAGTGAGTTTACTCCTTACTTTTGCCTTAAGATTCTCTTCTTTGGGATAACTCGTTAATGGAGCAGTGGACAAAAACTGTCATGTTTCAGCACTGATGGCCTTATTCTTAAGTGAATATAGTTGAAAGTCAGGATTGGTCTGTTTGAAATAAAAGGTAGTATAAAATTGGTGGGACAGCAGGATAAGGTTCTGAGCATTTTACAGCATAATGCTATTGGATTATTGATTTTATTGACACCAAGAGTAAGATGAGGCCTTTTGTATCTTATTAAGGGAAGTTCTGCATAATTTTAATATATCTTTGAAGAAATGTGTGTTCATTCATCTTAATTTTGCCATTTCTTACTTTAATTCTGTTGCAAGGCTGGAAAAAATATATATGTTTGATAGTATCAAAACTTGCTAAACTGAGGTCAGGGGAGAAAAATTCCTGCAAAGTGTCTAATAGCTATACCACTGGTAGGAGGCCTCTAACACTTGGGTATACTGGGCCTGTGAAACTGAAACAAGAGGTTCCATTGGTTATTAATGAGAATTCATGAGTGATTTATAGCCTGAATATCAAAGCTATAAGTACAATCTTAGGACCTTAGTGACTTGGTAAATTAAGGCACCTCAGCTACCCCTTCATAGTTTTTTGCATAGCCTTTCTAACAATACACAGGCCTGTAATCTTCTGGGTGCTGCATATCATTGTTTAAGCAATGTAAAATATGTCCAGTTAAACAGAAAGTGTGAAGCATTCTGCTGCAGTGTTTCAGTTACCCTTGCTTCCCGTTTCCAACATCCAGATTTACAGCCTCCCTTGACAGAGCTATCAAGATTCTTTTCTCCTAAGAAAATGAAATTATACATATCACATTTCCTTTAAGGGTGAGGTTTCTAAATAACGTCACAGTTCTTTTTATATAACTAGGACTCTGGTAGTGGCTTTCTTCTGTGTTCTTTGATACTGCATACTGGCTTCACTGGATTACCTTCTAATTTGTGCTGATTTCAATGAGAAGAGTTTCAGGTCTGTTGTGCCAATGATTTGCATGAGCAAGTCTTTGTTCCATATGCAATACTGTGGTTTAACTTTCAATGAGAAAATAGAATTCACTATATTTAACCTATTTATTGCTTTTTTGTTCCAGTTTCATACAGAAGAATCACAGACAGCAGAGTATGCATGTTTGCTTACTGTGTCACTTTTGGTAAATCAAATAATAGAAAAATCTTCTTTAATCAGTTAACCTTTAACTTAATAAAACTTTTGATAAATTGCTTGTATACAGTAGGTTATCAAACCCAAACGTTAAAGACTTCAATTTGACACTGCATGAATGAATCATACAGACACAAAAGGCCAAATTTACAATTCTTTGTCTAGAGTAAAGAAAAAAAATAATAACAGTTTCAAGACCTGCATTAATAACTGAATACAGAATTTTAGATCTAGCCTAAGGAAGTTAAAGAAATAGTTGTTCTGTGACTTATTGTATGGCACCTTTAGGAAAGTCTTCCTTATATTTATTATATTTTTTTCTTTTCTTAATTTAACATCATTTCTTGTACCTCTTTGGCTCTTGTACCTCTTTCCCCCCTCCTCTTGCTGGAATCACACAAATTAAAAATGTATGAATGACAACATATTTGACAGTCTTTGGGGTTGCGAAGTATCTGGTGGGAGCAAACCTTCCTAGCATGCTTGTAAGGTTAGTACGGATACTGTTGTGGATAGCAGTGTCATATATTCTTGTGAGCCAAAAGTGGCTAAGTGTAAAGTGATTGCAGCCAAACCTTTCCTCACAACAAAAGGAGGAGAGGCTGAAGAAACCTTCACTAGATAGTGAGTTGAAAGATTATAACGCTTTCCAATTTATAAAACAAGGCTCCTTTCAAAGTACTTTGCAAACATTAGGTCTGCTTCTCATTTCTGTCACTTTCACAGTGTAAAGAGGCCTTACAGAGGCTGTAAATATAATTTATTTGAACTTTATGATCCTTTGTGTTGCTAGAACATTGTGCTGAGGCTTTAGTGGTAAATAAGAATTAAGAGCCAGCTTGTACCATTAAGTCCTTCATTGGCCTAATTTAGAGGAGGAGGAGGAAAAACAACTTTACAGTGCAACCCTGACTGCAAAAGGGAAATGTCTCCTTCGGTCTCCCCCAGGAATCAAGCAGGCCTTCTCTTCAGCAGGTGTGTGTGTGTGCATGTGCGTGCACAGGTATGTGCAAGCCTAACTGCTTTCTGTCCCTTTTTAGGTGGCCAGCAACTACAGAGGCACAAGTATAGAAAAACCTCTCTTGAGGAGATGATAGTAAAACAAGTATACCTGGCACATCTGTTGGAAAAAAAATGGAGGGATGCAGGTTGTAATTTTGTGGCAAGCTTAGTGAGGATGACTGAAGTAGTTATTGATCTCAAAGACAGCACTTGAGTAGCAGGAGTCTACCAGTGATTTCAGCTTATGCTAATATGTTAAAACAAATAGACACAGTATCCCATTTAAGTTTGCCTAAAATGTGCTTCGTTTTCCCTGCTGCAGAGGTAATAATCATAATAATCATTGGCAGATGAGCAGGATAGTGAATAGAGTGAGCTTTTGCCATGGTTGCCACCCCTATTATACCACACCACCAAATACGAGTAAACATCATGAGATCGTGAGAAAAAGATCTCCTCTCCCATTGCACACCCTCATAATAGCCGGGTAAAACATGGTTTACACAAGCTCCTTTTGATACTGGTAAAAATAATTGTAGACTATTTACAATTGGTAAGTGGAAAACTCAAAGGTGAAATGACATTTTCTGGGTCAGAAACAGAATCTGTCCGTATTTGAAATGGAGTGCAGGAGCCCTGACTCGTATCCTGTGCTCCCACTGTTAAATCATATCTCATAGTGCTGAACAGTGGTGATGAATGTGCTGTGGAATTTGCTTTGCAAAACAAATATTTAACTTTCTACAGATTTTGAAGACCTGATAAAACTCTCAAGTGTCACCTAACCAATTTCCCTTTCTTTTTAATCAAATAATCTTTCTTTTTTTCTTTCATCCAAATGTATGGTGCAAATAAAATTGGAAAGGCCATTTATAATTATCTTCAACTATCATTCATGTGAATAGCTTTTACAGATTCATGGAGTTCAGAACAAGACTTTGAAAGAAAAATTCCCATCGAAAATATTGCTTATATTAAAAATAAGAATTGCATTTGCTATTAGTCAAGAGGGCTGATGCTTCCTTCTTGCTTTCAGGTGTGGAGAGGTGAACAAACACCAAATCTGAAGGCCCAGTAAGATTACATGACATGAGCAGCCTTGGCACTGCTCCAGAGCGCACAGGTTTGTGGTGGAAATTCCATAGCAGGGAAGGGCAGACCTGGAGCCAAACAGGTACTTGAGGAAGCAAGATAGGGAGATAGACAGCTCCTTCCCCAGCATGGGAATGCCTGCATGAGCTAATAATTCACCTGGCTCCAATCTCCAAAACAGGAGATTGAAGATCACAAAAGACATTCAGCATGTGACAGGGCATTTTTTTGTTGTTTAACCTAGCTTCTTTTGAGAATTGAAGGCTTTCCCATGTTTGGGTAGAAAAACAAGGACATCACATGCCGAAAGATGTATCCAAATATTAAATTGGTAGGAAAAGCTGGACTGAAAGTGCAGTTTGAAGGAGGGCTTCTGTTCAGGGCAGTTTATGCAGTTGTTTTTCAACTGTTGTCATTAAATTAATGAAAGATATTACCTCAACATTTGTTTTGCTTATTCACTTGCATTATCCTAAATATACAGCAAGATTCCAATTTGCCAAAATAATTTTTTAGTTTAAGATCTTACAGGTTCAAATGTGAAATCTTTTATGTCAAACTTTATTCCTTCTTTACTCTCTATAAGAAGCAAAGGAGATCTTCTAAAAAGGTTGAAATATTTCATTTTAACAAGCTTTGAGATAAAATGCTTTAAAAAGTAATTTAGGCTTAGGAATTATTTGGAAGGGGGCTGAATATGAAATGGAAAACCTCATCATGTTACAGTATATGTTGGTGGAGTGCCCACAGCTTCAATATTACAGATAATCCTGGTCTTCCTATCCTAAAATGGGGTGCAGTAAAACAAGAAAAGGTGCAGAGAAAGGAGAGAAGACTGATTAAAGAAACAGATGGCTTCTATATAGAACGTACAAATAGATTAGGATTATATGTTACAGAAAAGACACAATACAAGGGGAAAATTATAGAGATCTAAAGAAGCATTATTTGCCTGGAGAAGGCATGATTACATGAAATGACTATTCACTGCTTCTCTGAATACAGAAAGTAATGGAAATCAAATTAATTTTTCATATGGTAGATTCAAACCAAACAAAATGATTGTTCTTCCGCACAACAAAGTATTAATCTGTGGAACTTGTTGCTACAGTATGTTGTAGATGCCAAAAACTTACATAAATTAAAAAACTCACTAAGCAAACTCAGAATAATCTACCAAAGTCTGATAAACATAAGATATAAGCTGTTATTCAGGAAGACCTTGAACTTCAGATTAGAGGTCTGTACAAGGAGAGCAACCTTTTAATAAAATCTGCTTTGTTTCTATACTCTTCCCTAGCATCACCCTTGGTCAGCACTGAAGACAAGAAACAGGGCTATGTGGATCTTTCATTCTACCTACTTAAACTACTCTTTTTTTGGAAAAAAAAAATCCATAGTTTAGCAAAACAAAATATTTTGATTGCCATAAAAATGTTTTCCAGGTGTTTTTTTTTCAAATTTTAGCTTGTTGTTTTGGCTCGAGGTAAAAAAGTAATATAAAAAGGCAAGTACTACCTATTTACAAGACAGAAAATCTATTTTCCTCCCACATCTATTCATATGTACTTATAATCATTACAGGTACAAACATACTGCTAGGAAGGATACTTAAACATATAATTACATTAAAGATACAGCTGGTAAAGTAGTAAAACAGGCAGAATCACATAACACAAAAGTAAAGCTTATTTTACACTGGACTACATTTACAATGACATTTTATTATTATTTTTTGAGCAGATCTGTTGAGATTAAAGAATCCCTTCCTATCTTTTTGTGGTGGTTTATCTTGGGACTAGTTTGCTTTGCTGTTTTCCTAAGTTAATTTGCCTGACTATCACCATCTAATCCTCTAAAAGGGCAAAGGAGCTATATTTTAACAAAACAAAGTAAGTGCATTTTTTATTATGCTCTGCCCTGCAATGAAATGAATTCTACTGCTCTTGCTTTGCAGCTAATTATACAACCTCTTTCACATTCTTACCAAGCACAGATCTGCCTCTTCTGGTGATCGTTACAGAACTACCCTGATCCCCCTGTGAGCAGGGGACACTTAATCCTGACAGAATGTACCAAAAAGAGTTGAATAAGAAAAAATGAAAAAGAAGAAACCCTCAAAAAGTTAGCAACAAATCTGGCATTATGTCCCCTAAATACAGTATACTAGGTGTGCAAATCAACTTTCACATCATGACATTAGGAAGGTTTTAGTTAGTATTTATCAGAGTTACGCTACTATTACTACTTTTAATTCAAGAAATCCTGATGTTGCAAAGGAAGTAGGTTTATAGGGAGAGGTAAACTAACTGATGTAGCTGGAAAAACTAGACGAGCTTTTACTTACAGGGATCTTTCTTTGGGCCTGAAAAAGAAGCCTTTTTCTTTCAGTGCCAGAAAACCAGTCTGATTATTTCAGCTATATCACTTATTTTAATGGAAAATATTTCCTCTTCCTACAAAACTTGCTTTTCTCCTAGCCTTAAGCAATCATGTCTATGACAACACTACTGAAATAAAGAGATCTTGAAAGACTGGCAGACAGAAAGGTGACTTAAGAAGAGGTCAGAGCAACTACTATTTGTTTAGGAATAGATATCCTTCTGTAACTGGTATGGAGAGGAAGTGAAGATCTAGCAGGGTCAGAACTGCTTGCTCTGAACGGCTGAGAGAGCAAAGGTTAAACATGTGCTATCTAGTGTAATTCTGTGTGTTAGAGAAATCCAGAGCATCATGGGAGTGATGCATAACTGTGGTTAGTCAAACTGGTACAGATTATGTCTGAGTATGTTTGAGGTTACTCAGTGTTTGAGATAAGGAAAGACTTTGAATCTTTTTAAAAACCCTTAAGAAACCAGACACCTGGGCTGCAAATAGATGACATAAGCAGCAGTGGTCAATAATTTAGAAGTTTATCTCTCTTCTGTAAAATTCAGTGGATGTTTAAACATTGATTTTCTTGAAGTCAGGATCAGGCTCTTTGTTTCTAAATTAATTTTTAATTAATGTACAAAAAGAAATACTTCATTAAATTGCTGCTATTGTATTGTATGTCACAAACCCAGCACCACTTTCTGCTTTTGCAGAGGTGTCAGTTCAGCGTCTCCTCATCCTCCAAGCTCCTTGAAATCCATAGCACCATCTTCAGTCCCCCCAAAGGAGCAGAAAGACTGTCAACCTAAATCCCACATAGAACCGAAAGATATCAAAGGTCATGTGACCATTATTGGTTCATTTTGCAAGAGCAAAACAAGGGTTGAGAAATACAGTTTTAAAGCTTAAGTATTATATTTTGTTGGTTACCCAGAGCTTTGTGCAAGAAGGCTACTTTGTTTCATGGGGTCTCTGTGGACTCCCAGTGTGTAAGAAATCCCGAACTGCAGCCTAAGGTTGAAGTTTGAACATCCTCTTCCTGAAGTTTTCAACTTGGCATAGAGTTGTTGGACTTGAGTGTATTAATGTGATGTCCAGTTTGCAGTCATTTTCCTTTCATTAAGGGAAGCTTGAAATTTCAGTAAATTTGCCAATTTGCTATACTTGGCATTACTGGAATAGGTGAGGCAGCCTGAAGTTTTGTGAAGTGAATGGCAGAACCAGTTAGAATCTGCCAATCTTTTATTTGTTCTTGTCACTCATGGGCTTCATTTTAAATATGATATAACAGCACCAGATAAAATGGAGTGATTTCTATTACACAGAGCTCATTTAGCGTTGAAATGTTAGGTGAACATATATTTTTACAGTAAAACACCAAAATACCCATTTATGGTTCCAGTATGGTAAATTACAATACTGTTATAAAGATAGAAAACCCTAAAAAAATAATAATAGCCACTGTGTTTTTTAATTCCAGAATCTCTCTGCTACATATGAATGGACAGAGAAATAATAACCAGTATATGTCTAATAATAGCTAATGTATATCCTTAACATAAAGATAAGCTAGTATGTAACTGCTGTATTTTTCATTTAAAGTAAAACTGTATATATACATTCTGTTGTATGTTCTTACAGATGAAATCATACAGAGTGTTATGCATGTGAATGCAAACATAGTTGCACATCAACACATAGCCATAAGCCTACAAGAAGCCCTTTGAGATCAATGAAAATGATTTTGGTGATTTCAGCAGGTTTTCAGTTAGATCCTGGGTATATATACTTATGTCACTGAAGGTGTGTACTTCAACTGCAATAGTAGATAAAAATATTTACAACAAAATGCATCATTCTTAATGTATGACTATATTGTTTTCACATGCAAAGCTAAACTGGCTTGGTTTTGTTCAGGAAGTTTCATTCCCATTGTAATAAAAATTTAATAAAAATGATTTAAGCCTTTTTTTACCTCCTTGCATAAGTTTACCAAAGAGTTTGATGGCTCATAAATGGCTTCAATTCAGTAAAAAATACTGTTTTCAGTTTAGGTAAATCAATAAGTTGGAGTAATCGTGTTTATAAGTTAAAATGAACAGAATAAATAGAGGAAAAATGCCCCTTTTCTAATATTGAGATTGTTTTAGGTTGAACACATTTCACTGTTGACATTTGATTTTTTTTACTGGTTGAAGTCCAAATTATGACTGTGGAGGCATATTTTGTTTCAGTTTTAAATTTCTTTTTTGTTTTAATGTAACTGTCATGGAAAAAAAATAAGATCATATGAGTGACAGTTTTAAATAGAAAAATATTTTATAATGGCAGTTAAATCTCATTTGTCTTAGTTTCAGAGAAGAATGATTTATTTCAGATTTGCAAAATCACTAGCAACCAATTTTGTATCTGTTTTGCTTTATTTGTAAGGGCAAGCTGAAGCGAGCAATTTGCTAGTGTTTGCAAATGCTAGTGTTCACAGTAAACATATCCCCATGTTTCACAAACTGTCAGAGATACTAAGTTCTAAAAAGTAATTTGAAATACCTGATGAAGAAAGAGTTTTTCTTCTAGTTGTTGGTTTCATCTCTTAACTTTTCTAAATGATCTGCCAATAAGCAGGCTTAAATCTCAATTTTGTGTATATTCAGAATGAATCTCTTGAAAGAGTTAAGAAATAGTCCTGGACAAAGAAATCAGATGATCACATTCTGTTGAAATGTAGGATTCTGTCAAAACTAAGTTTCTTGTATTGGGTGCAATTTGCAAAGTTCCATTTTGTGAAAAAAAAAGTTGCAACAATCTTAAAATATCTCATCATTTTTGGAATGAGGAGGCCTTGCTTTCAATTTTAAACCACTTTTCCTTTTATTTTCTATTTCTGTTGTATTTTATATCATTTCATAAATTTAAAACACTTTAAAATTTCAGTCAGCCACAGTAGTTTTCCCTCCCTTGAGTCCTCCCTGCTAAAACTTTCCTTCCTGGATGTTTTGGAGTTTGGGTGGTTTGTTCTAATAGAAAGTAGTGGCGTATCTTAAAAAAATTGGAAATTCTTCACAAAACAGAACCTGTAGCTCTTGCACAGCTCTAAAAACTGCCTTCAGCATAAAGAAATTTCCTTAAAGCTCTTTCCTGTCCTTTGCAGATTTCATGTAGGAGATGCAAAAGCCTGCTTGCAAAGTGTCCTTTGCTTGGTGCATCTGAAGTGGGGGCGAGTAGACCAAATGAGGAGGTTATAGATATGCATCTCAGGCAATTCAAGATGGACTTGGCTGCCTAAATGAAAGGGGTACACCTTCTCAGGGATGACCTGGTCCCTTGGGTTATTTTAAAAGGAAAACATGAAGTCTGCTCACTTCAGTGTAAGAAAAGGAACAAACAGAGGTTCTCCATCCAGGAGAACGTTCAGGGCTAGAGATCAAGAACAGCAAGTGATTATGTGCCACTGGATCTAAGCACCTGAGGAGGTGGGTGACATTTCAGATGCACTCCTGACTGCAGTGTCCCTGTTGGCTAATTCTACGCTTGTGACTGCTGAGCCTGGGGACACTGAGTGGCTTCCAGCTCCCCTGGCTGCCTGTTCAGAAGGCTGCTCTGAAAGGTCTGACTCCCTTAATGCATGCTGTGGGGCGCCTGTGCACTCAACACGGAAGTCAAGTCCATTCTAGGTTCTAGCCTTTAGCGTAAATAAAGCTGTAGCATAAGCTGAGGATTTCTGGGCAAGGGCTATCAAGAACATAAGTTGTTTAGCAAAGATCATCTCTTGTTCAGATACCACAGTATTCTGTTTTGTAGTGAAACTACTTGCTGAATTTTAATTACTTGGCAAATTTGAAGATGAAAATTTTGCTGGCTTGTTTTTCAAAGTTTTGTACATCTGAAGTTTCTCTTAGCTTCAGTGCTTAAATAGCTATTCCTGTTGTGTATTCTTTATCATTATAACATTTATGCTGTTCACATAGTCCTGCTGTGTTTTTTGCTTTGTTCAGTTTTGTTTCCCATAGAGGTATAGGCTTTCTTCCTTTAAGGAAAGAATATATGTTTCATGGATGCACACAGCTCACTGTTTTGACTGGTGTTGCTTAATTCTGACAACATATTCAGGCTTTTTTGAAAGTTTATATGTAACTGGTTGCCAGCATCAGAAAGAATATTTCAGGACTAGTTGTTCAAATGTATTTACTTTTTTTAGGCCAGTTGAATAATGAAAACATACTTAATTATTTCCAGCTTCTTGAATGGTGTACAGTGTAATTAACAATGATGTGTATTTCACAGCTAATTAGGGAAAACTGTAGCACCAAGCTAATTGGACACAATTGTACCTCTGAAGAGCAATAAAACAAGTTTATCGCTTCCTGTGATTGCTATAAATGTAGTAGGAATACCGCATGTAGAATAAAATTAGGAAAGTTGTAAAGATGATTTTCATAGAAAGATTAATTCCTGTCAGTTCACTTCAGAATCAAGTGTGTCTTTGCTTTATTTCATCCAAATTTCTTTTCTTTTAAGTATATCTGTCTACCAGCATACTAGACTTCACATCTCAGAACTCCCTATGCCTTTTTCCACTCCAGGAGTAACAATGTTTCTCTATAGCTACTTGGAGTCTCATGAATCCATTGTTGCTAAGTTTCAAGATTTTATGACACAGTATATTGATATTTACTATTTTTCTTAAAGCCTTAGCTTCTAGAATAATGTTAATATTTTTGGCTTTCAGCTTTATTGGGGAGAAAAAGTATCTACAGAAGAAGTCTGAAAATGGATCCTGTCATATGCTAAAAGATAAAAAAGGAACTAGGCAAACAAAAAAATACAAGGTACATCAATCATCATTATGATCATCTGAAGAATTTAGAACTCATTTCATCATCTTGGTGAAATCAGCCACCAGCTCCTGAGTTCTGACTGTCTTGAGTTTAGAAGCTGTACTGTATCCTATGTCCCACTACATCAGTGTCTGAGAAAGTCTGTGTAATCTTCCTTGGATTTTACCATTTTATTCTTTCAATCGTTTGGCAATCTCATCTCAAAAAACAAAACAAAAAAACCCAAAAAACCAAAACAAACAAAAAAAACCTCTGCTCCAGCAAACGCAAGTGTTTCTATCATGCTACTTTTTTTACATTACTCTTTTCCCATTTTTATTAATTCAAGCTTTAAATGATTATGCTCCTCATTTTAAACAGAAAGGTAGTTTTGCCTGAATCCGTCTCTTGAAGGGTTGTATTTACATTTCTTTCAAAGTATGGACTAAATCTTTCTCTCTGGTTCTGTGAAGTATTTCAAGGGCTGGATTCTGTAAAAAATACTGTACATAGCAAAGTCAGGAAGAAATAAAATGAGTGCAATGCTGGAGAAAAGGTACTTTTTTAGCTGTGGAAGTGAGCAAGTGGTAGAAATCCTCTTAACCAGAGAACAGCTATAACATAGGTAAAGGAATTTCTTCTTCAGTGTTTTTCTGTTAATATGCCCAAATCCTCAAAGTAGTTCAACATGACAAGTACAATTTTACCTTTCCCTCTTCAGTCCCAACCAAAAATGAGTTGTTACACCTCATGCAAGATGTAAGCATGCGCCTCTGTCAGTTCTCTATGGCCCAGGGGGCTCCAGTTAGCTACCTCTCTCCTACAGTTCCATCACCAGGGACCTGATACCACACAATTGCCTTACATGAAGAGGGGAATACGAGACTATGGTATGATCGCTCATTCCTCAAAAACAAAATGATTGTTGTATTTGTTTCTTTTATTATAAATGCGTGCTGTGGCCAGTACTATCTCATCTGATCTTGTATATGAATGGAGCGTTAAGAGTAGAAAGTACGTCAAAATCCAAACACAGCTGAGAAGTTCTTCAAAATCTTAGCATTCCTGATAATATTGATGATCTTTACAGTATAATCATGGGAAACTGTCTCAATATTCTAAACCTAACCATTCTGAGGCAACCCCATGCAATCACACATGTGACAGTGATGGCTTTGAGGTAATAGGCCATTAGCAGTGACCTGATCTGTGGTGTGATTAGTTCGTGTTTGAGAAAGTGCAGCCCTGTAGGCCATAATACAGTTAAATTGTAGCCTGACAATGCTCAGATGTGCTCAAACATGAGATGAGACTGTAAGTTCCTGAACTCTTGGCAACAATACCATTTCCATTGATGTTATTACCAGTAAAACTGTACCTGCTGGGAATTAATTGTTCAAAAAAACCCAACTATAGAAAGAGCTACTGTGAGTGCAATTGTTCACTGTAAATGGAGAAAGATTAAAAGCATTACAAAAGAGATATTTTGCCCACACATCCCATTTCATCTGCACTTGCGTAGATTACATGTGAAATGTTATGACATTTTCGGACTTTTCTTTAAAATGGCTCACAGCTAACAAAGGAGACACTTAATTCTGCTGACTTYGATTCACAGCTGTTTAAATAAATTAGGCTTTAGGGAGATGACCTGCAGGACTATTTGCACTCGAGCTTTTCTTTCTTAAAGGAATAAATCTATATTTTCCTTTTAATTTCTCTAAGAAAGGTTGTAGGCTTTGTGTCCTCCACACAGAGAAGATGGAACAGAACAGAAAGGTAAATATAAGAGGAGACAGACAGGACTGAGCTTTCTCAATGCTTTCCATGCCCACTGCACCAAAAGAACAGTGATGGTACTATACATCGTATAGTGTCAGGGCCCTGAGTGCACTAACAGGCTTTAATGGCCCTGAACAGCCTCACTCAGGCCAGGGCCTTCAGTCCTTTCCTGAGCTAACTTGTCTCCAGTCCTGTTTCTGGTCCTGCATCCTGAATGGACTGGTCATATATATGTTGTAGCCTTGTTTCCTGACCCCATCTTTTATTCCTGACTGGGCTTCCTTCTTGGAGCCTGGACCAGGTTCATGTCTTGTGGTGTCTGGGATTGTCAATGGACACTTTTAGCAGCCTCGCTCTGCCTGCTGTGTTCAGCCCCGGGGAACTATGCCCATCAGGCAGGGCACAGTGTGCACTGAGGTTGCCCTCAGCTCCTGGCTCCCCATTCCTTAGGGAGAAGCTGGCCCTCACTGTGCCCTGACTTATAGTACACATAGGCCCATTTTCAGGCAAATGATTGTTCCCCCACTCAGTGCTTCAGAAGATAGCGATTATTCTAAGGTTTTTGGTGTAAGTTCTTTCTGACCTGTGTTTAGTACATCAATTTTGTCTTGAGTATAAGAATAGTCTCTCCTAGATAATTAATGATTCCACTGATAACTTAAAACGCAGTTGTCTAATTTTCTAAGACAGTGAGCACATGCTGTTTCTATAGATTTCAGAGGCAGATCCGGTGTTTGGCACTTCTGCAAATCAACATGGTACATGTTAAGAGCCTGATCCAAGCCTTGGGGTAAGTTCTAATAACACTAGTTTTTTTGATTGGTAATGGCATGCAGGGTGTTCTGCGCCTTTCTGTGAGAACTAAAGCGCAGTGTAATCAGACTCTTTTAGCTTGTTCCTATCTTGGGGACAAGAAACAAATGATTAAGAGGTACCTGTATTGGCTCTATGCTGTCTAGGGAAGGAACACTTTTACTTGATGTGCAAGACAGACTGTTCTTTATCCTATTTGTGCCTTCATAGTGGTGAAAAAGGGACAGAGTAAGTACGTAGCTCTTAGGACAGGTTAACCTTTCGGGAAAGTACTATTGTGTCTGAATTTCTGCTAATACTGAAAGAAAGTTTGAACCAACCACTGGTATATTGCATGCTAATGCATATAGAGCTAGCAAATGAATTTAATAGTTCTTTATGCTTTTTCTGTGGTAGAATAGAAAGGGGATTAACCACTTGACACGTTTGTTTGAAGTGAAACACGTTATGCCAGTCCCATATAGCTGCGATAAGCATTTGATGAATACATATTAGGCCCAGATTAAAAGGTCACCAGCAGATCTTCCTACTGAAGACAAAAAGAAAATAAGGAAAGTGTTTTTTGAAACATTTATGTGAAGTGCATTGTTTAAAAACACCGGCATATACTATTTTTCATGTTGCAAAACATACTATACATGTGGAAGAAGGAATAGCTCAAGTTTTGATAATTCACAGTGAAACATTTGTTGAGATTGAAACTGGACTTGAGGAAATAGTCTTTTTTCTCTGGGTTGCCAGCTCTCACTCAGTCCCTGCTAACAATGCTTACAAGACACCATCCTTTGATAGCAATATAGCAGTGTTTGTGCATTGTCCTAGTCCTCAGTGCAGATTTTTGCTAGGATCTGTAAAAACATAAATTCTTCCTGTGACTAGAAACTTTCCTTTTAATTATTTCTGAAAAATAAGCCAGGATTTCTCTTCATACAAAGCATTAATTATTTTTTCCTTGCCTAGTATGTTAACAGTGATTCACCTGTCAAGGAGCCTTAATAAGAACATGTAGATGTGACATTATGCTATTGCAGTGCTTTTCTGTGAAGTATAAATGAACACGAAATATCCTTATGGCTTACTTTTTTTGCTGTAAAATATACCTGTAAAAATGTTGGGACAAATTCCAGTAACTGCTGCCACACTGAGACACAGAAGGATACCAGTATGTAGCATATTTTATTAGAAACAGAGTAGCTTATACCACCATCTCCCTAGCTAAGCTTAACATTTTTTTTAATTGGTTATAGGTAAGGAAAAGGGGATGTTAAGCTACATCATTAATTGACAGCCTCTATCATGTCTCCCTGGGATTTTAGGGACATGTAAATAGGGGCAGCTCACAGCTGCTTGAATTTAGCAAATTATGCCTGGCATGCATGTGGCTGAGGACTAGGGTAGTACAGGCAGCTTTATTTCACCCCTCCATTTACTTTGTGCTTCACTCTCCCTTACTAAACTGCCATTAGTTCTGCTTATTCTTTCTTCTTTTAAAAATGGCTTTCTATTTCAAAGGCAAAGGTTGATTAAACTGATGTTAGCATTTATAATGCAATGCTGTTACACAGAGTAAAATAAACTTCTTATAAAACCTGTTGGAGAAATACATAATTAGAAGAAAAAGCTGTGTGGACACTGAAATGAACAGGACATGCAACAGTTAAGCAACTTCCTGAAAATTTACACTTCTGTATGTTCTTGTCTGAGTTTCAGGAAGTATTTAAATGAATAAAGACTTGATTTGATAAGTTAACAGTGTGCATATAATGGAGTTGTCTGGAAATATCTGTCACATACTGTTGTTACCAAAGTCATGTTCACTAACAGAGGTTTTTCAAGTGGTAGTATGTATTGATTAATGACAGGATTAGACGGATCACCAGCCACTGTGACATGCTTAGTGACAGACACTTTTCTGCCCTCTGCAAAGGTACAAATTAAGCAAAAATGCATAGATATAGCTAAAGCAAAGATCCACAAAGAGGAATGAAGGTCCTCCTCTTTGCGTGGCAATCTTCTCAACTAGAATTTAAAACCCTTAGCTGTTCAGGTGTCTTGCATAATGTGCAGTGGGAAGTAGGCACTGGGACCAAGTTTCACAACAGTCAAGACTCTCAATCATGGGTGAGCAGGTGGGAGGGAGGAGAGAAGATAAGTTAAACACCTAAGCTAGTTGGTAAGAAAAACTGAAAGAAGGCTTTTGATTTTGACTTCTCCCTTCAGCTTCTAGGCTGAAGTTTCAAACTGCAGCCATTAGTTTGTGTGAATCTTCAGATCTATATAGTCTGGAGCCCTCTTCCAGGTTTTTTCAGTCTTTGCCTTTATAGTGGTGCTGGAGGTGTGGGACATTGATGCCCTTCTATATATTTAACCACTATACCAAGTTGGTGTGGTTGAAACTCTGAGAAATGGTAGACTCAAATTCCAAGTTCTTGGCAGTCTTACAGACATTCAGATCAGCATTATCTCATCTCCTAGGAGAATAAAGTGTTTAGGAGAGTGGTGGATTCTCTATACCTTGCTGCTTTCAAATCAAACAAGCATTTTTCTGAGATCATACTTTACTTGGCCTACAGTATTTGTCTCTCTGTCAATGGTAGCTGACTGAAAATCCTTAGCCTATAACATTCAGACAAGCTAATACTCACCTCTGGCCTTAAAACCTGTTACTGAGAACCTATGATTTGCAGGTCAACTGCTAATTCTCACCAGAGTGCTCAATAGATGACAATTTCACCTTCATTGTTTTGTTCTCTCACTGTGCATATTGCATTGCTATGTGCCTTAAATTATTTTCTTAGTCATGGAATTCATCATTTCACAGAATTGATAGAACTGTTTCTGAGATTTACTATTGGGCTTAGAGTCCTTTTCACATATTGATAACTTGTCTGGCATAATTGTGATGGAAGAAGATTGTTTTTTCATCCTTTACTTTCTTTTCAGTGTTTATTGATCAGGTTATTTTTAACCTAGAAAACAATAATAGCTACAAACTAGTAAATAGTGAACATAGTTCCTTGAGCTTACTGGTTGTTAATTGTTGACCTACCAGACTACTTACTGTTTTTTGTATGTATGTATTATTAGCATGCTCTGTCTTTCCCACTACATTATAGAGCAAGTATACAGGAATGCTGGCTGGCTGCCTAGTTTTATTGTTCTGTGTATACTGAAGTACAAAAGGACACATGTAGGACCTTGCAGATGATACTGGTCTGGTCATATGAAAGATCAGGACCATATTAGAAAGTTGAGATGTTTCTTCTGGCGATGGTTTTACTATGCTGAGTATAGATGAGTCCCAGGTTCACTGGTAGTAAAGAGTATTTGATCCATGTTGGGAAGGACTACAAGCACGGTAGAGACATCCACAAACACTAGCAGTATGTCCAGTGTGGGCTTGAGGTCTGGTGATAGGAATGATAGGTTGGTGATAGGGCTGCAGCAGACAGTGTATTGGAAATTCTGGGAATGTTACATACTACAACACACCTTGCATATTGTTTGCTTAGACTTCCAGTTTTCTGTTGGCTGCTATTATGAACATGCCAGACAAAAGAGCAGGCTAGAATAAAGATGGAACCTAAGGCCTCTGTGACCTCTTTCCTTTCTCTCACCCATTATGCTTTACAACCAGAATGTAGTATACCATTTCTCTAGCAACAAAAGAAATCTTTTTTAAAAAAACACTTTGTAGAAATTCTGTGATCCTCTCCGTACGTTTATATCTTAAAGATTTCACTTTCATACAAAATCTCAAACTAACTGTCCACCCACTCTGCTGGGGAGTGATATGTGTCAAGTGAAGCATCTCCAAGCCCCAGAAGGAAATGCTATCTTTGTAAGCTTCTCTGCAAGACATGCTCCTGATAGGATAGTCCCCTTTAACCCCCTCACTAGTCTGCACCAGTTTTCCCACCCCGTCTGCTCTTTTCATCTTTTATTTTCTCAAGGTTTTCCCATCTTCTGTCCTTAACCTATGCACACTTTTTCCAGATGTGTGACAAACATTGCCTTTTCAGAACACAGTTCTGAAAACAAAAACATTCCAGAAGCTAATTTATCTCAGAACATTGATGTCTTTGTTCGTGCAGATACCAGATGAGTTCAGAAACTCAGGGGAGGCCTTTCCTTACAGCCTTCCTGGTAATACGAGTCAAAACTCTGTGTACACAGCATGAATAGGAAACTTGCTTCCTTTGTCACTGGATGGGGCAGAAAGATATCTGTAGCTGAGCTATTAGTCCTTATGATGTTTCAGTTGGTGATTTTCAGACTCTGTAATTTTACGATTTGGGAGAGCCATTCTGTAATAGTTACAAGTATGCATCCTTTTGAATCCCTCTTCTCAAAATGCTTGAAGCTGGTTGCAGCAACAGATTGCAAGTTTGAAGTCAGAACAGAGTCTTGTGATCTGGTCTCTGTTCTCTGATGGGGTGACCTGACCCCTATAAAAAAATGAGTGGTAGTAGCCATAGAGGCTGGAGGAGATCATGGCACAGGCTTATGAAGGTACAAGAGTTTCTAACAAACTGTTATTTTACCTACTAGTGAAGAAGACTATGTGGAAATGAAGGCACTGAGGTGAAAGTATGAGCTAGATTTAGGCAGTAGCATGAAGTTGTCCGTGAGAGCATATGTACCTAAACACCAACAAGATAAGAGACTGGAAGGCCAGGGAGGCCTTAGGAGCAGGAAGAGGTAAAGTTTCTAAGAAAAGCTTTTGTGTGTTATGAGTTTCTCTGAAATTCCAAGTATTCTGAAGAAATTGTAGTTTCCTAACAAACCTGATAATCTTAAATTACATATAATTTTACTATATGTGGAGACTCTTCTTAAAGGCATTTTAGTTTGCTTTCAGTTTCAGGCTGTTGATTTTCTTTGAAAGCTAATCCGAACACTTTTTTTAATTCAGACACCTCATATGTTTTCAGGTTATTTCTTGGAGCTCTATAGAAAAAGTCTGAAATGGCTCTTGGCTTTGGTAACCAATACTTATGCATTCCAGGAAATATCTGATGACACAAACCAAGCACAGCGCAACTGCAGTAGAAAAGATGCTCATAATCTTGAACATGTTGAAAAGATGTATGTTGTAGTAATGGATCATGACAGTCAAAAACAAGGTCTTTTCCAGTCTCTGTCATTATTCAGTAAAATAGACACTTAGCACTACTTGAATAATGTCAAAAAATACTTGGGTAATTTAGTTCACAAGTGACACCAACATTTATTGAATACACTCTTTCTACATGTGATCCATCCTACTAGAGACACAGTTTGAAAGTAAACATCATACAGAATGTTTCCTTTTGTTTCAGATGGGCTTTTCTAAATGCCTTAGGTCTCAGTTTGGAAGAAATGTTCTGGTGATAACAGGACAAATGTGAAGTAGCACAAGTATCTTCATACTTTTTGATCCAAAAATGTTTGTATTGTGACAAAAGGGAATTCACCCTCCCTGCCCATTCATTCCTTGATCACACCTCTGAGACTGACAGCAAAGGCTGTCAGTGATGTAGGTACCTAGGGTGAAATCTTGGCAAAATTCACAGAACAGTTTTCCCACTGAGTGTTTTTGTGTAGATTACCAGCCATTCCTAATAGAATAAGAATCTGTAGTCCTTATCAGCTTGGATCAGTGATCTGTTGGGAGAAAGAATAACCTATTCATCACATCTTTCTGTATGTCACACAGAGGATAGTATGGTTATTTGTTCATTTTATTATTTTTTATTAACTTAATGTATTTTCATATAGTTTCATCCTATTTCATATGCACATTTCTTTGATCATACACAAATGCATTGCTTTTTTTGCATCTCTTTTGGACACTAGAATTTGATTCTTAAACCTTCCTTCAGAGCTTTTTGGGTGACTGTCTGTAACATTCGTGCATTAAATGCCACAGGAGCTTCAACAGTTTGACAGAAAGTATGAGTGACATTTGATTAGATAGATTAGGTTAAGCTACTCAGGTTTCTGTCTGGTCACTTATAAACACTGTTTCATTCCCTGTCTGCAGATGAGGGATAGATTTATATACTGTATACCATCAGATCAATATGCATTAAAGGCAGTCAGTTAAAGAAAACAGTGACAAAGATTTAGTTTAATCAATTCACTAAGGACCACAAATGAAATGATGGCAGCTTGTGGTTTCAGTGTTGTAAATTATCCATTCTGTTATTGATTATTAAGCATAAATGAAAGGATAATCTAACGTCATTAGGAGATCACTGGAAGGAATTAAACTTCCTTCTCCAGAAGACTGATTTTTCTGGCTTTTTTTCATGTGAGAAAATTTCAGTAGTGATTGTTCTTTAAAAAATATTGGAATTGCTCAGGGATAGAAGGCCTCACTTAGGGATGTTTTCATTCCTCATCATGTTTGTCATGTCCTGTCTGCATAATTCAAACTACATTCTTTCTCATTTAATTAATCTATTCACTGTCTTTCATAGGACTATAGTTTAATTTTTTGGTTTAATATTTTTAGCTACATTACTCAGATGAGGTTTGCTTTTTTAGCAATGTTTTCAAAACCAAAAAGAAGTTCTTTGTGAAGTCCCATGATCCCTCAAGACCAGCATGAAGCTCAGCATTCACTCTTATGTTAGCTACTTTTGTAGAGGTGTGGTTGATGGTGTGATGGTCATGAGGTGTGATCATGGAGAAGAAAAATCAGTTGTTCGGAAGAATGATCAGTAAAGCTCTAGAATGCCATGCAGACTAAGTGACAGAGAGAGCAAAATGAGATGGTGAAATTGTCACCTAGATGTCCCTTAGATTTCCTCCGCAGATGAATTTTCATCTGAGAAGTGAATGGGATGCTGATTCCCAAAAACTACCTGTCAGAGAGCTTTATATTCTTCTAAAAGTTTGTAGCCATTAAGGATCCTCCTTTTTGTTTGCATTCCTCTGTAGGCTGAGAAGGAGGAGACTTGACCATGATTCAGAGTGAATGGGTGGACCATCACAGCACTGCTTCTGACTAACTTCTTTACTGAACAGCTGCTGTCCTTATATAGCATCTTTGTATATGGCAACTGCAAAGCTGACCCTGGTCTTTCAGTATTAAAACCACAAACCAACAAACTTAATTTAAAATAGCTGTTAATTTGTTAGGCTGCTCCCTCTTTATGCATAGTTTTGTATTTTTCTTTTCTATCTTTAATCTTTTCAGAGTGTAGACTCTTTGGGATCCAGGACTATCAGACTCTGTGTTTGCACAGTTTGGCACCGATGCTTTCTGTATCTTTGCTTGCTATAATTTCATTCATTATAAGCAGGTTGGACTCATTTAGTAATTGAATAGGGTATCTCCAGAGATATCAACAGGTAGTAGTCTTTCTTCTGGGCAAGAAGTCAATAGAATTACCTTCTGACAGGTTTTCAACCAGCCTGGCAGGTTTATTGCAGTGCATCCTTGGCTTTAGAGACACCACATCTTGTGTCCTCAACCAGCCTGGTGTACAGATGTCTGGAAGCTGGTGTCACTGTGCTGATTCAGCCAGCTGGGGATGAGGGAGTGTCTGTGTGGTTGTACAAACCTGGAATCCGGCTCCCACGGTTGCTGAGATTAGATCAACCTGAAGGACAAGATTAGGAAAGTAGAGTCTGTGCATGTGCATCAAACACCCTGTCAAAGCTGATGAGATTATTTTTAATTTTCTGACGTAGCAACCCTAGAAGTGCTAGGGAAAATTATATTCCTGTGAAAGTACATGCTTTTCTACTACACCTACCATTCAGTCCAGTGTCCTCTAAGATTTGCTATATTTATYTAATATGCTTATTGAACTTTAATTGACTGGATGAGAAATTTAAGATGATGATGTGTTTTCTTACTTTAGCTGTACTAATGAATACATTTTGACATTAAGGATGACTGATTTTAAACCGTGTCTGTGCCATTAACCTGTGATCTCACATAGCATTTATCCCAAACCTAGAAAATCAGGCTTCTTCAGTACTTCGTTTTAGAATGGAAAGATAAAAACCCTTGTCTTATAAAAAAATATTGTTGGTGAGTTAACAAATATTTCACAGCCTGAGCCAAAACTCCAGCTGGAAGCATCTGAGAGCTAATTTCTGTGATTTCTAAAAATTTTGTGGCATTTTTTTGGCAAGAACAGAAGTGATAATAGAATTGAGAGATCCATAGCCAGATTGCTTCTGGGGGAGGGGAGAAATGTTTTGGTTTTTATTTTGTTGCTGCTGTTGTGAATCTGCTGACATCCCTGAAATCCCGGGGGGTTGTTTTGAATTTTAGAGGGCTACAATTAAGACTAAAATCTGGTTCATCATCACAGTGTAGTCCTAAAGGCAGACTCTGGGCCAGAAAAAGCCTAAGGGATGTTTTATCCAAATTGTGTCTTTACACCAGGGGAGGTAGAGAATAACTGGCTGAGCAATGAACACTTCTGTAACAACTAACACTGTTTCTTACTCCTGAAAGTGGCTTGGCATAGAGGCAGGTGGAGGTTGCTGTCATCATGATATATTTCAGCTGATGAGAAGAAGGCACAGTTTGATGGGTCTCTAAGATGATATTCGTCTCCCATGGTGACCAAGACTGGGTCCTGATTAAGAACCTAGAACCCAGATTAGAGTTTTCTTTGTTCAGTTTTTTTGGAAAAGCCATGTCATTACCATGCCTTCTTTCTTTAATACTTTGTTACTTTTTCTTACTGCTTTACTCTAGTAAGTCAAGTCAAGCAACTCTCACTTGTCAGTCTCAGGAGAACTGATAGATTTAATTTTAGAACTCATCAGAAAAATAGCAATTGTCCAGTTTTTCACTGGAAAGTACTGATTTTTCACTGAAAACAGAATTTTCTCTGGGAATGCCTGATATATTTTTTAAATGAAGATTTAATGGGTAAGAGTAATGTAGGTGGGAATAATCAATTTATAAATATAGGATTTGAAAACATTTGGGCATGTGCAAGATATTAGGAAAAAATCTAGGTAACTAATATGAATCACAAACCAAGTCAACAGCATGCATGCTGTTGCTAGAAGAAGCAAACACCACATCTGGGCATATGAACAAAGCTATAGTTTGGAAGGAACAATGCTGTTGTTTGGAAGGATAAGGTGTAAGGATTAGGCTTTCAGATAGGACTACATTTGAGCTCATTGCTTGAGTGATCTGGCCAAATTACAGACAGTAGAAGAGAGCTAAGAGAATAGTTTAGGAGATGACCTACAAAACATGAATGAAACAGGAGTGTTATACGCTACAGAAAATCAAAACAAATATGTTAACAGTTTTCTTTAAAACAAGAAGTTGCTGAGAAGGAGGGTACAGTCTTTTGTTTGCTAAACATGGGAGATAAAGCAGTAAGTAATGGCTTAAACTGCTGCAAAGAAATTCCTCCTGAAGTCTCTCAGCCTTACTCGTCTGTGATCATATAGCAGTATAAATATTGCAAATTAGATCGAATGCAGTTGCAAATGGAGTCTTCAGTCAGATTAATTGTGAGAAATTGAGGGAGCCTCAACTAGAAAAATCAGCACAGCACTACTAAAACAGCAGCATGAGAATTTCCTGGGGAATTGAAACTCTGTGGTCAGGGATCTTTGAAAAGTAGTGTTTTGAGTAGGGAGGTGAACGTGTTTGTGGGAGAAAGCAGGGGACTCAAAACAGAAATAGATTCAGAGAAGCAGAAAGGCAGAACTGTCCGGAGCTGTACTGATAGGAAGAGAGTGAAGGTTTTTGAGCTAGGTTCCAGCTCAGTGAAATTTGGAGTCGTGATGAAGCTCCTATTACTTTGCTTCATTCTGTTCTCATAAAAAAACCCCTTTCATTTAAGAAGAGAAATCAAGAATAAAAGTGTAGTTCTTTTGACACAGTCCTGTTTAATTATATATAATCTATATCTTGCACATTTTGGGTATTTTATAAAATATTCTGGTTAATAAGGGAGTATAATTTGATTATTAAAATGATTAAAATAGAAATGATTTTAGCTTTGATTTGGGATTAGAAAAAAATTTTCTTTTGAAGAGCTCTTCTGGGTATTTGTTTTCATTTATTGTGTTTTTATTTTATTGACATACTGTAATTAATCAATGATGGCACAGAACTGCTGAGTGTACTAGGTATTTTTACGTATCAGCTGTAGATGTAGGAATGATGATGTCTGGATCAGAAAGTCTTTCTGGAGAGCCTTACTTCATGTAAATGTCACGGACTTGCAGCACTTGGTATCAATTTTAGGTCACTTCAAGACACTCAAGAGAAAAAGAGATTTCTTTCAAATAAGAGGCAGAAACTGAGAAAATGCAGATCATAACTAAAAATCTGCCAAACAAACATGCCTAATCTCTTGTATTCAAGGTTAGGTCTGATTCACATCTCAGCTAAGATTTCAGATCTCTCCAAAAATCAAATCCAGAATTTTTATTTTTGCTTTAGAGAAGTGCCATTGATCAAACTGATCCTAAATATGTTTTGCTCTTCCTTGGCTTCTATTTCTATTTCAGGATTATATATAAAGCATAACATAGATAGTTTGCTGTACAAATTATGTTAGATATGTTCTACCACATGTTTTGAGAATAACATTCATATATGCCCTCATAAACATGAGTAATCAAATCTCATGCTTCAGAGCATTGCTTGATGACTTTATCAGAAAGAAAGCCTTTGTGCCTTAGTTTCCTGAAAAGCATTGTATAACTATGATTTTTTCTGTAATGGGTGCTTCATTTAGTAGAATAATGGATTAGAAAGCCTGTGTTTGTAAACAGATGAACTTTATTCAATATAAATGGAAAAGAAAATATGACCATCAGCAGATAAATGCTAGGCCACTGGCAATCTTAGACACAGACAGACAAGGTTATGAAAATTGTTTGGGGTATTCCTAAAGAGATCAAAGGAATCAGTCAAACTAAAGTTAGGGAAAGGTCTGATAGTGTTATTTCCAGTCAAAGCTAGTACTAATACTCTGTAGTACTAATACTCATTTCACAGGGGATATAACTACACTAACATACTCCAACCCAAAAAGCAACCAAAAATCCTTAGGAAATATGTAAATACTGCATTAACAGCAAAATGTTTCCCACTTGGATTTTATAACTGAGTGCAGAATGTTGGCCTACAGGATATAGGCTGAGGAGCTGTATGTAAGAAAATCACAAATGGTTACGTTATCGCTCTGCAGAACATCCCATTTGTCAGTGAAAGCATGTCACACATGTTTAGAATTATAACATCCTTTTTATGATGACTATAAAATGATTTTGGTTATGATGCCAAATTAATATTTCATGTAATATTAATAACTTCCCTTTGTGTAAAATTAGCACTAAACTAGCAAGTCTGCAAAAGACCCCATAATACTGAGTTATTGTTATTAGGACTTTTTATAACCATTCACTTCACATTGCATTTTTTTGTAGCACATGTTAGGAATGATCATGACCTATCTCTTTGCCTGAGTTGCCAGAATGAGTTCCATAAATTTTTTGAGGGATATAAGAATTGCCTTAGTGGGACTATCAATCCTAGAACTATGTCTTCTGCTATGGATAATGGTGGAAATCGGAAGCTTAATGTGCTTGCTCCCACTACTGCTTTCACAATCCACCTGACTCCAGTAAATTTATTAGGACAAGAAATTTCCTCCTGACCCCTCTTAGCGCTGTGGAGCACACTTATTGACAAGCCTTGTAGTTTTGTCCTTGCAGGTATCTGTACAAGCGTTTTTTAATATCAGTAAATATATAATCCTTTTCAAGAATGCACTTGAAAATATGCCTCAGTAATACTGTGTGACAGTGAATTTCACAGTTTAATTATATATTGTACTCATTATGTTGTCTGTGGTTGAGGCTTATTTATTTTTTTACTGATTTAAATTTGTTCACAAATGGCTTTGTGTGAAGCAAATATATTTTGCGGTATATCACCAATGAGGAAAAGTAAAATAGAAATAATTACAAACAAATGCAGCACCAGTTATTCTTCAAATATTCTGCCGTGTAAAGATCTCAGGACTGAGTGAAGGTGGGGGAAGAGATTTTTTTAAGACTGGACAAAGATAACTAACACAACCAAGGCTGGTTCTGGTACTGGTAAGAAAGATTCTGGTGCTTAGGGCTCTGTCTTACTGAATTAGATAGAAAAATTCATGTCTCACAATCACAGGAGAAATCGTATACTTTAGATGTTTTTCTCCAGATTCTGTTAGTCTCCTCTCTTGTTTTTTTAAAAAAATCTCTGGGATAGGTTCTTATCCAGAGCAGCTCTGCTGGCTGTATGTCATTCTGACACTGCATTTTGGTGTCTTTGGTAAGTGGATTCTTCCAGCTGGTTAATTCCCACCCCTTGGTAGGACTTTGCCATTGGTTGTCACTCTTGATGTCAGTTGACAAATTTTATTCTAGAGCAAGTCAAAACCTTGCTGGTGGTTCAGTGAGTTGGGACTTCTTCATCAAGAATGTGGTTGTATTTAATTGTGCAAATCTAAACTTTAAATTTTGATGCCTCCTGAAGGACTAGCTTGACTGGGTTCTTGTTTCAGTGCTCAGGAAATTCTTGCTTCATCTTTGTGGACTTGCCAAATGAGTCACTCTCACCTCATACAGAAAAATAGGGTCTCCCTCTCTCCATCCTCTTGGTGTCTCATGTTGCCATGTCAYATGCATGTTGGTAAGTCATTTACCACTAGTGATGCAATGAGGGTGCGAATCAGATAAGAAATCTGTTTGTGCTACATGCCTTGAATGTGTAGTAGAAGGATTTGGATGATTAGTTTCCTGATTGCTGGCAAAGCATCCCCTCTATCCAGAAAAATGTAATTTCAGTGAGTTGGGTTCTGCTCATGTCTTCCCCACTGTTAGCAAAACTAGGTTTTCTTTGGCCCTGCCCTTTCTTGACGCATTATATGGCTTCAAATCAAGGGCTAGCAAAGGGCTATGCTATTCTCCATCCACTTGGTTGTAATAAAAGTGACTGAAGTGCGAGTGGAACAAGTTGTTGAAATTATTTTACTGCTTTTGTTGTTAAATCAACTGAATATTTTTGGAAAGAGACATGAGGACAGGGAGGAAAGAATTACCGTGGATGATATGGACAAAATGTATGACAAAAGTAAATAATTCAGGCCCTAAATTTGGAAGCTTTAGTTTGTCACCGTGGATGATATAGACAAAATGTATGACAAAACTAAATAATTCAGGCCCTAAATTTGGAAGCTTTGGTTTGTCCTGAAAACTGTTCAGTGGAAGCTCCATCCTGGCACTACAGAATTGGTCATTCATCCCTAAAATCTTCTGAATAGAAGAATTTTTTTAGCTTTAGTACTCTTGCAATCTCTTCAAAAGACTGATTTTAATATCTGCAGGTCTTGCTGAGATTTTTCTCTTTAACTTGCTGTAAGAAATTCACTCCTATGGCTAATATTTTAAAGTATTAGGAGACATTCATAGATTTGAAGGCTAACAGCTACCTACAAGTCAAGGAAATATGATCAACAGTGATTCCAGTAATTAATATTTGATTAGGATTTATCTTGCAGAATAGTTAGCCTGCTGCCAAACTATAGTAAGTAAATAAAACTATATTTTATTTTCATTTTTAATGAGTAGCTTTCGTCCAGTAACTTCTGCCTTCCTCTGAATATAGTCTTTTAGTCTTTTCTTTTTGTGAAAGGCCTTATACACAGTAATCAAGACACCTCTTCTTTTTGGTAAGCAAAGCAGAGGAACCTCTCTATACTTCCTCTCAGGCATTTTCTCCAGTCCTTGAATCATTTTCCAGTCTCTTCTATGCATTTTCTTCAGAATTCTTTATAAACTGTAGATCTGGTTGCAGTATTCTAGTATCAATCTTACCAGTTCCTTATTCAGGAAAAAAGAAAGATTTCTCTTCCTTCTTCCTTACCAGTCCTCTACCTGTACTTTCCAGGATTCCATTAGCTCCTTTTCCTGCAGCATTATGCTGATTTTTAAGTAGCTTGTACACATCCTTTACATGCCTAGACAGCTAGGTGAAAAGGAGAAGAAATGTGCTGTAATGAATCCAGTCATGTACAGTGTTTGAGCAGATTAGGGCCCAGAATTTCACTGGGCATTTTTTTGAATGCTCTTGTAATATAAATAATGCTTAGTAAGTCTGAGGTGGCTCCCAGATCTTCACACTTGAAAAAAAATAACACATTTTTGACTGATTGTTTTCCATTTGGAGAGTCCTTTTTTTATTTTTTAATGATTTTTATAAATGTAAAATCATAATTTCTCTGGCTTTATCTTTCTCTAAACAACAGTCGTTTTGCCTTTGTTTTCAGTCCCAGTTTAGTATTACGTATTGAAGTTATGGCCCACTTTTCTTGGATCTTTTTCTTATTAATCTTTTTGACATAAAAGGGAGGAAATTAAGCATTGCAATTATGCTCATTACTATTAAACAATTGATAAACACAAACTATATTACAGATGTTTCCCTGGAGCTAAAAGTATTTCAGCAGACATGTACAAGTGTTTAAGATTCAGGTGTATCCTTCAAAGAGATTAAAAGAAACAGACTGACTAACCAGTAGGTGTAACTTAGTCACAAAATCCTACATGTAGTAATCATAACTATAGACTATTATTCCCCTGTCTATTTTCATTAGTGCTACAAACTCCCCTGCACAGTAGGATTTAAAGGCTAACTATATGTGGTACAGAATTTTCAAAAGAAATTTTATATTCTTTTCACTGAAGTATACTGAAGAGTCGAAGTTGAAGAGGTGGTGATACTGTGATGTTTTTAAAAAAATGTAAAATAATCCAGAAAGGTGCCTTATTTTTTGCATCTGGAGCTCACCACCTCAGTTAGGATTAAGCATCTTATTTGACTTGCCTCCCTTCCCCTGAACAAATTCTTAGACATTTTACACCAGAATGGTCTAAGTGAAACTTCTGTTTTCTGATGGAATCAGTGTGAAAAGTTTTACTTTGTCTTTTTAGCAGAGTCATGTCTTAAAGGTAATGAAGTGCTCTGTTAGAATATTTTTGAGTTGTCCATTTTATTTTTGTGCAATTAGCAAAAGTGTTGCTGTGGTCATAAAGAACACAGCTGGTATACAGAGGCRTTCAGTCCCAGACAAGGAGTCGTGTGCCCCAGAACATATCTGATTTTCCCAGCTAAGCTGTAATAATGAAGGATATAACATAATGACTCTCACATAATTTTATGGACTCCCTAAAACTAATAGCTTTGTAATCATATTTTACATTTAGATTACACCTCTAGCTGACAAATTCAAAATGGCTGAAACTAATATGATCTTACAAGTTTCTGTGAGTCTTGAGATTACAACTCATTTTGCAGGTGGGGGTAAATCAAGTACAAAAGTTTTAGTTATGATTCTGGAAATTATTGAGTTTACTGAATTGCCTTTGAATCACATCTGAATTAGGCTTTGTCAGGATGTTGGTGTACATGCTCAATATTGTTACAAATTGTTCAGGCTTATGGAAAAAGGTCTGTGCCACAGCCAAGGATAAAATAAAGAGTCAGTCTTGAAGAAGAACCAAAACCACTATCATTCTCCACTATCATTCAGGTATATGTTCCTGAACTTTATTTCATTAATTCATTGGTTATTTTATTTTGTTGTCTGTATGAGAGATCTAATGTCAGACTTGGCAGGTGAGCTAACACAATGGATCAGATATAGTGCAAATTTGAAAAAAAAAGTAATTTTAAGATAACATTAAATAGAAGCAGTTCATTAGGTTTCCGACATGATATAACCGGCAAAAACAGGATCAAATAGGCCTTGGCTCCCAAAAAATATGAAATAGCCTAAAACTGTTATGATATTAGATTATATCCACAGCCCTAGTTAACACATGCTAGGTTGGATTTAAGTACAGAGAAGGCTGGGAAGCACAAATAAATCCCCATAACTATGCCAGTTTTGAAACAGTTTTATATATGCCCCAGTTCAATAGATATTAGAGAATCAGAGATTTTTTAATAAGTGTAGCCAACGTGAACTACAAATATCTTGAAGACATTTAAAGTTCTGACTTTAAAAAGAAGCCAAACGTAATTTAGCCAAGAAAATACAATGCTGAGTTGCTAAACACCCCACTTACATAATGATGTGCAGCTCTTGAAGCTTGGGGAGTTCCCAGTTGGAAATAGAAGGCTAGTAATAGGCTACAGAATAGCCCATGGGGTTTTTGATGGGATTTGGGATACTTTGCTTGCAAATTGCCTGATGAAGTCCAGCCTGTGTCCTTTATAACGGACTATCATATCTTGCAGTAGCGGTTAAGTGCTACTATGTATGAAATTAATTGCTACCTTTCAATTAAGTTCCCAGTGAATGGACAAGTGTTATTGTCACAACTAGTGATTTTTTTTTAGACCCAGCAATTTAGGAAAGTAAGAATGAATGGAGCCTCCAGGCTCATTAAGCCTAATCCCATACTTTTGTAGACCTTCTGTATCTTAATATTGATTTCATAATCAATCAAATTCCGTATTAAAAATACTTTTTTGTTCCCCATTAAAGAGAAGATGTTCCAGAAGAGACAACTGGGCAATGCAAATCAGATGAGGATGGTTTTTAACCGTTAGAAATCTTCCAGTCACATTTTAAAAACATTTGTGGTGTTTGTACCAATTTCTCTACCAGCATAATCTTTTTTACTTGAATAACTCTTAATTCTCTATGTTACTTAACTCTTTGGTGTATTTGGCATAAGAAAAATTTCCTCTGAGCTCTTTGTTTTCATGGACTAGGAAAGTTAAGCTCTTTCAATTTTCTTTTTGAGGTAGATTTTCTATTCTCCTGATCATCTCAATAGATATTTTTAGTATAATTTTTTATTTGAATGAGACTTTTTGAATACTGGTGATCAGAAAACATATCTTGTATTCTAGGTGAGATCTTACAGTGCCTTTTATTTCTTTATTGAAAACATATTGCTTGATACCCACCTTTTTTAAGGTTTCATCACACAGATGGCTTACAGTCAGTCTTTGACTAATTCACCCAGGTTTTTCTTATGGCTTTTCTCTACTGTGATTTCAATTCTAAGAGCTTTCAGTTTAGTACAGACATTCTTGATCCAGTCCCTAAATAAAAGACTTACTGCATGACCTTGTGTTTCATTCTGGTGAAACTCATCAAATTAGATTTTATTACTGCAATTTCAAAGATTATCCAGTCCTTCTGATTGCCATTCTGATCCTTTTTTAGCTAAAATACTTACCTACCACTGACTATTGGGAGTATATGCTTTGGCATGTTAGGCTTGCATATCCTCTCTTTGTTATTCCTAGTGTATTACAATTAATGCAGAGCCATCACTGACTGGTAACCCTTGGAAATACCATGACTGAAATCAGGTACTGAGGCAAACTATTTCTACTTAAATCTAATTTCTGTGAGGCATATCTGAGATAGGCAGGTAGTGGTGAAGAGAAGAAGATTATTTAGTTATTGTCTGAGTCATGATGTTTATTTTTTATCACACCTAAAGCAATGCCCACAGATATCAAACTGCTTTTCACTAGAGCTGCATTTACTCCAAATTATAAAAATTGAAGGAGGGAAGAAAAGGAAAACAGAAGCAGTTAACTGTGTCTTGATAGTGGAATGGTAAAGTGTTTGAGCTCTTAAAACTTTTAAGTAAGAAACTTTTATGATTAAAAGCTTTCTAACAGCTGAAGTTGGCGATTAGTGATCATTCTTTCATACGAGTAATCCTGTGGGTGACTTCATTATAAACTCATCCATAATTGCTATATAAGGCTATGTCAGTATCATCATCTATTTGTGTAGAATGAGTATAGGCATTAGTATATATTGAAGCATACATTTGCCTCTACAAGAGAATTTATGTGCAAATATAGTATATAGTTGTCTTCCACTGTACATGTTCCCAACTGTTCGCTCTCTCAGATTTTTTATCTTTCATTTTTGGTTTTAGATTATATCTTAGGTAATACACTTTGCATGTAGCTGTGCTATTCTGTTGACCTACAACACAACTCATATCAAAAATGTACTCTAATTTGACTAGGTTTCACAGTATATTTTGACTGATGAGCCAGAAGAATACAAAACCAATTTGGCACATAATAAAATAGTTAATAATGAATTTTAGATGTAAATATAAATAGGAATAATTTGTTACAGTATTTCTTTTGCTGGATGTGATTAAGAGAGAGTTTTAGCCCTAAGTTCTTTAACATTTGTCTTAGTGAATTAGAAAATAAACATTAATCCTAGTTGGTAAAGAGAACAACAAAACATATGGAGTGATAAATAATGAAGTGGTTATAATAAAGAGAATAAGTCAGTGATACAGACTTGATCTACTGGTAATCTGGACATAAAGAAACATTACAGAGTTGCAAAATACACAATCATTCTTCTAGGAGCAAAATACATAAGTTATATTTTCAGCATGGAGGGATCTTTTGGGGGAAAAAATGAATTTCAAGTCTGCAGAGAATGGAAAATATTTGTATTATGCATAATTTCATATAGCCTGCAGAGTATCTGTGTGATATCATCCTCCCTGAATGTCTAGAGTCAGTTCAAAAGAAGTTATTAGAAAAACCTGATGAGAAAGGTAGAATAGCAGCCTTGTGGAACAGAAGGCAGAAGCTTCATCTGCTCAAGCTTGATAGTCAGGATTGTAAATGTGAGGAGATATTTCTTGCTCTCCACCTTACTGACAGAGCTATTTTGCCAAAGCTGACAGGACAGATCAAAAGGCAGTGATCTGTTAAGATCCAGCTTGGAGGCAGAGGATGGAAGTCGTTGACTCCTGCAAGCTGACAAGGACTAACAAACTCTACCGTGAGCTTGCTATAGCTTGGTCGTTAAGAGAGCAGTAAATACCAAAGCTAAGTCAAGCCTACTTAATCTTGAAAGTAATGCTTGATATATGAAGAAAAATTTTCATGTGGGACTCATTTTAATTATACTTCTCTGAATATTGTATATTGTGGCAGAAACAGAAGAACCAAACAAAAATAATGTATTGCTTCTTAGTTCATGAACATTATTACATCCTATGTTTAAGAAAGCTATTAGGATCAAAAGAAAGAACATGTGCAACAGTCTTTCTTGACTGGAGAAGGAAGTGCCTCTTGGCACCTGGAAACTCAGCTGGAAAGTTACTTAACCATGAGCTCTCATCTCCCTAAAACAGGGGGAACAGACTGGTCATTTAAAGACTGTGGAAAAGCAAGCTAGAAAGAGACACCTAGCCAGAGACTGTAAAGGAAATTCTTGTAACCAATCAGTTGAACATGTGCCTATGGCCAAAAATGCAAATTAATTTGTGGACATTCAAAGTCTTAGCTAGAGCAAAATTCAGTATGTTCTTGGTAGAGAAAGAAAAATATGCAGCTTGGTAATCATAGTAAACAGGGAGTCAAGACTCATAGTTTATTCTTTTTCCTTAGATCTCTATAGTCACTCTTCCCAAAATAAAAGCTTCGATTTAGATTCCAAAATTATCTTTCACTGACTAGCCAGGCGCTCGATATTTAAAAAAAATAATTCACTTAGCTGTTGTCTAAATGCGAGTTTTTTACTTTAATCTCAGATTCCTCTTTTAAGAAACTTTTGTACTGACTGAGCCTGTTTCAGCACTTACATTATGTAGTCGTTTGCACTTGTGTTAAGCAGCACTAAATTTTTGATTTGTTTGTTTTATATCCATACCACAATCATCATTTGTATGGGTGACTTTAAGATTCAAGGCAAGGAAGAACTGGGACACACATGAGCCTTTTTGTTCTACTCATCTGAATAAGTTTTTTTCTCTCAAAAATCTACAGAAATATTCAAGAAGTTCCAAGTTGCAATCAGAACAGAAGTTCTGTAGGCTGAGTGGGGGCAGAAGCTACCAAGGAATGTTTCATATCAGATTTACACCCAACAGAGTGGGAATGAGTAATTGTTAGGTGAGAAGTTGCTATAACTTTGTTTTAGCAGTTCTGAGTTCAGCTACAAGATATTATCTAAGACTCAATGGAGAGCTGTCTAGGTGACTCAGAAAATTGGTAATGTCTTATACAATCATTTCTAGATCAACAGTTTGAATATATTGAACTTTATTGTTGCAAGTCATCACTGGCTGATGACTCTTCTGTGGTTTCTGTGAATTAATTGGTAATCTGTGTTTGTTTTAGTGGATGGGTCAGTTAAAATCACTGCCAGAGCAGGCCCTATTTGACATAGTTGCTGATTAATGAAGCAGAAACCAAGACCTAAATGGGTATGGAGGGTGTAACTGCTCTATCAGCCCTAGTAGTAGTTCTTTCAGAGCACAACCGAGGTGTACAGTACAATGTGTAGAAGGTAGAATTCGGGGTTTAAATTCAGCTAGAACCATTGAACCATGTAGTCTGACATTTTCTATAAGATAGTTCTAAAATTCACCAAATTACTCCCGAACTGCCTTCAGTAACTTCTTGTTGATGAAGACCAGAAAGACATTCAGGACCAGAATCACTGTTATAAGATGCCTGCTGCTTTCAGTTGCCTAGCGGAAGAGTGAAGGCCTTTATTTTGGGTGCATTAATGAAATACTTGAAAGCTGGGCGACATGAATCCAGGCCTTAGTCTAAATCTGAAGAATCATGTCATTTGCTTCCTTTGGCTGCTTTTCTCCAAAAGAAATTTCTTCTAGTGTTTATTCACTTCCTCTCTGAGACTTGTGTACCTTATTTCTAATTAGAATTTTTCTGGATTCAGCTTCCAGTCATTGAGTATGGTTGCTTTTTCTGGGAGATTGGAATGGTCTTTGTTACCGCGTATTTCCTTTCTGAGAAAGATGCTACATATCACAGATAAGTTAAATGAACAAATGTAGATGTTAGTGTTTAGTCAAGGAAGAATGTTGTGCTTGAAATAGAACTAATGAATAACTTCGACGTTTAAATACTGAACATTCCCTTAATGCTTTGGAATTATTTACTAAATTTAGAGAAACATGTCATCTACTGAAAGTGAGAGTTACTGATGGATAAATTACTAATAACAAATCACTGACACATAATTTTTTCTATTCCAGTTTCCATTTCTGTTGCTGTGTCTGAAAATAGTTGGCCACATGTTAGTGTTATCGTGTGAGAATTAGATGTTTGAGATCATTTTAATGTGAGTTTTACTAGATGCTGGAAAAATGAATTCATTTTACAGGTTCTTGTTTTTGAAGTGTTAGCTATTACTATAATAAAAAAGTCATGGTGTTGGATTAAAAAAAATCAACTCAAAACAGTGATATGACCAGACTTTTGTCCAGAATATCAGTAAAGTATCATTTTTGTTAATTGCAAAAAATGACACAGCTTCTATTTTAAAACAGTATTTTCACTTGTACATGTTGCTTTGCCATAAGCTGTGAAGTGGTAGAAGCAACCAACAGCAAGGCAGTTATTTTTGATTTGAACAGACAGAAGTTCTGGAGATTTTTTTCTGAGGTGTGTAGTTCAGTTTTTCAGATTGAATATTTTTTATTTGCTTAGGGGAAAAAAATCTGATAGCTCTAGGCATCTGTCTGCTTCAAACATCTGGACCTCCTGAGGACCACCCACTTCTACTTACATGTTATATCTCAACTGGAACCAGTCATTTTAGTAAATGTGTTCCTGGTTTGATTTACACTTTGAACTCCTGTGAAAAGGACCTGAGTTAAATCAGACAAGGCCATTCTCTGCATTTAGATTTCCATGCATCTTCCACCCCAAAAGTGGCATCAGTCCAGTGTCCTCTGAAGACAAAGGTGATTCTTTCACATTTTAATGACACAGATGTTAAATCTGTTTGGTATTAATGAGTGCAGGAAATTCTGTGTTTCACTTCCTACTTCCTTTGTGTATTTTTCATTTTAATGACTCTTCTTTTTTGTTTCCAATTTTGTTTTGTTTTGTGGCTTATAGAATACCTTTACAATCTCATGAACACAGTTTTCCAAATTGTTAGTGTTGAATACATGTCAGAAACAGCAACAAGTTTTCCAAACTATGTTTTAAGCTTTGAATAGAGGGACAGTGTTTCCTTCAGAAATTGCCATCAGACAAGACCTCAGGGGACATTTCTGCACAATTACAAAGGACAAATAGTTTTCAAAAATCTGAAGAGTGCTATATGCAACACCAAAATGTATGAGGAGCTTCTTTCCATTCCCCAGCCCTCTTTCTGCGCCCCTCACCTTTGCCAGACTGTTCCTTCGCGCTGCTCTCTGCCTTGCAGAGGTTGGTGTTGAGCCCATCCTTACCCCCACCCTCTTGGAAAATGGTGTCACTTTCCTGACTTGCCATGGGGTTCAGTACAGAGCCTCAGCGTGACTGATGGCTTTCAACGGATAGGGGTGGAAAGGCAGAAATGCATTCAGGGAAACATGAAAACAGGTTGTCAGTTCAGCTTGCAGCAGAAAAAATTGAAAGAATAAGGGAAAATAAATGCTTAGTGTAAATCTCTCTCCCATATTCTTACTTGTAGCCCCTGAAGAGCTGCTTTTATTCCTTGATGATTCCATCTTGAACAGTTGCTATAGATTAGGAATCATTTTAAATACTACCTTTGTTGTGCCAGGTACCTCCAATTACCTTACACCATGCAGAACACCGTGAAGGCATTGTCAGAGATGGATTCTTTTCATTATTAGAGCTTGGGAAATAATGTTGAATTGAAGTATCTCGACAGTGTTACTGTATTTTTGTCATAACTGATGTTTGGCTGATCTTAGAAGCAAAAGCTGATTTTGAACCTGTGCAAGTCTGCAGGTGCATGTGCATGTGTGTAGTGACTATCTATATGTGTGTGCATTTTAATCCTGGTAAAAACTTCAGCTTTCATTAGATTCCTTGAGACTGAAATAATTTGGTTTAAGGGATAAATATTGCATGGGAAATAAACTTGATCTGAAGAAATGGTGCTAGAAGTGATAGGATAATCTCATTGTCAGTTTTGGGGGTAACACTGGTTTCTGTGATACAGACGCATGGCCTAAGGGAACTGCTTGAAGACCTTCACTTTGCTTGACAAGAGCCACCAGCAACCAATAGAATTAGAATCTAGACCTAGGTACTAGGATGAGAATCTAGTTTAGGTACTAGAAAAAGCTGGCACAAGACCAGTGTATCTCTTGTTTTTCACTCTTATCGTGAAGTGTTAATGGGTTCACGAGCACCTGGTACTGGAATTAATTTGATTTGTAAATAAGTCCTTCCTCTGTCAATGTCAATACTTTAGTTAGTTTTTGGTGCTGTTTACATGAATCAGGAGGACAGAGTTTTGCTCACTTGTGAAGCAAAGTGAACATAGTGCACCATGGCCTTCGGGCAGTAATATACTATAAGTACACCAGAATTTAGGAAACCATTTAAGTAAAAACACACTGACTTTGATTCCTCAGCTTTAGCACATGTTTAAAGATAAATAGAAACATAAATGCTTTCCTAAATAAAGATATGTTTCCTAACTGGAGGGTTAATGAAGATGATACAATCTTTAATGAATGATGTGATTTTTTTTTCAAATGTATTGTTCAAAACACTTTATTTCTCATTATTCACCAAGCTCTATTGGAAGTCCCGGTGGATAGATTTTAACACTTCTCTTCACAAACTATTTCATAGTCCAGTAGAAGAGACTTTGACATGCTTTTTCCCTCTCAGTTGTATCCCATTACTATTAGTTTTCCAGACCTTAATGTGGTAAGTAGGGTAGACTGTAAATTCTTATACATGGGCTTAACAGCTGTAATAGTTCTTTTGCAGGATCTGGGCCCTTCGTCTAATAGTTTACAGATATATGGAAGCTGTGGAGAATGTCATATGTCAAATTTTCTTACGACATCTCTTTAGCCAATGCATATGCGTGGGTGTTCCCTGTGAAAAAGATCCCGGTTAGTACAGATATAATAGATCACAGTTTATGAAGAGGTGTTTTTTATCACTACCATTGTTACATATTTAAAATGATACTAAGTGGTGATTGGTGATAATTTCTTCCTCACAATTTTGCCTCATCAGAAGATGTGTCTTTCATTAGACCAACTGTTAGAATTGGAAGCATCTGACAAGTTTGGGGGTACATGAACTTATCTGGGTCTAATTAATCTTAGACTGTTAGTATAACAACAGGTTCCCTGCTGACTAAAATTTCAGGGCCACCCTGCCCATGAGAATTCCTTGTATTACTCTCAGTGGCTGCTGTGAATCCCACATACCTGGAGAATGTGACTGTTATCCCTCCATATAAAAGGTAGTGCTTAGGATGTGGTAGATGCTACATATCTATCCCTCTAGAATAAGCCTGAAAGATTTTGAACATGAAAGGTGTCTTACTTTCACCTGAATGTTTTGCACACATATGCTGAGGTATATTTACAGCAGTCAAAATCCTCAGACCTAATTTGCACTCAGTTTGAAAACAGCAAACAAATTATCAGACAGGAAGTTCTACCCAGCTGTCATGAGACTGTGTTGCTTGCATTTCTTCATTTAGAGAGATCTTTTGCCTAGAGGCAACAAAATAGTTTTCATACAGCTATTAGACAGTAAAGTTTAAATAATCATCTTTACCATTTTTTACATATCATTTAGCTTCTCTGCATGCAGTGCTGAGATCCTTGATGGGGAAGGAAGATCCTAAAATGTACTACACTTCTGGAATGATACAGTCAGTGCAATAGGTAACTGTCAAGTGCTACATATACACTGCTGAAATATATGCATAGGGTGCCCTTTTATTTGTTTTTTTTTTCTTTTTTTTGAAGGCAGCAAAATGATTTCAACTTGWAAAAAAAAAAAAAAAAAGGAAACCTATCTGTTTTGCAAAGCTAAATTGGACTTCCCATTTTGACTTTATGAATCATTTGGCCTTTTTGAGGCTTAGCCTGCTTCAGTTTGTAGCACAGACACACTTTTCACAAAACTTCCCATTTTATATTAGCRGTGCAGGTGCAACCTCTTCATGCTCCAGAGGAAAGAACGTTTTTTCCAGCTCTTAGTCCTCACAGAGTCCAGACTTTAATGTCCCTTTACTGAAAAATTGATGAGATTTAGTTGAATTTTAATTTTTTTAATATTTTCTCTGTAAACTTCTTAAAGTCACTTTGGGTTAAGGAGAAGGGAAGGAAGAGCCTATCCTTCAGAAAAGGAGACAAGCTCTTCAGATCAGAGACAGATCTTACCAAGGGCATACTCCATTTGGCTTATTTCCTAGGGATGAGATGAAACAAGCCATGTTGCTTCAGGCAAATGGGAGTTGGGAAGGAGGCGGGGGTTGTTTTTGACCTCAGTTGCTGCTTGTCATAATGTGTGATTCGGTCTCTATTTAAATATGTTATAAAGAGCAGAGGCAGGCGGTTGAAAAGTGAAGGAAATATGCCAAAAAATTCAACTGTATTCTGGCAGGTTAGCCCATCAGGTCTCATCATGAGAATGATGATTACGGTGTGATACCAACCTTGCAATGCAGAATGCAAATATACCCTTTGCTGAGAGTGTCCAATTTGTTTTAAAGGGCCTGTGCTCAAAAAGATGCCTCAGGAAACAGTTTGCTGCCATTTTAAGGTAAAACAGTTTATTTTAACAGGTACTTAGTTCTGCATTACAAAACCTTTAACACTATTTTAAGGACCATATTATTAAAAAGTAAAATGTGCCATATATCTTATTAGGGTGTTCTTTCTAGTTTAATTAAAAAAAAAGTCCTGTGTTCAGACCTACCACAGGATAGACAGCACTTTTGGGGGGTTCTGCCTGACTTCAGGGTCAGATCCCAGGTGTATCAGACTGTATCATTTAATAAGGACTATTGAATTTGAATGGAGAACAGTGGCAACCTTAGCTTGAGGCTGATATCTGAACTACAACTTGGGGAAGAAGTTTATTAGTTTTGAGTATAGTTCCCTGTCAGAAGGGATCCTGGTTAGTTTTTAATAATCCTGATATATTTAGCTCAGGCTTGCAGCCTCTGCCTGAACAAAACTACTGAAATAACTAGCAATAACCTCATTACTTAAGAAATAACGTAGTTGTTCTATTCCTCAGCATTTAACGTTTACATCCTCCAAACCTGTACAAATCATTAAGCTAATGGGACAAACAGAACCCTTCATCTTAGGAGAGATTTCCCTCTCCTCGAAAGTCTGAGGGTTATATATCATCTTCGCCTTTTGTCAGTTTATGGTCTAGATCTTGCACTCTGTATACATTCAGCAATCCAAGTGAAGTCATTGGGAGATAAGAAAACTAGAAATGCTGGGCTGGAGCCAAAGTTCGTAATTGTATTGCTGCCTCTTTCAGGTGTGTGTGATAATTTTGCAGAAACTCAAGCACTATTAGAAAATGTTGGTAACTGAGGTGATCCATCTCAATTTCCAGGGTGCTGTACTGTGCAGTCTTCTAGCAATTCTTCAAGTATCTTGCTTTGTTCTATATCTGCTTGCAACTTGAAGAGAAAGGACAGGAATTTAGTGGGAAGACATAGTGAATGGTTAAATATTGGCAGTCGGAAAAGAAGATACCAGAGATGACTAGAACGGAATATCTACATCCCTTTCACCAATAAAACATCTTTTGTCTCATCTGATGTTGTGCAATATGCATAAGTCTTACAGAAGCTCAGTCTCACACATCAATATAATTTAGATTATATATTTTTAAAGAGATATAGTGGCATTTGAGGAATTAAGCAGCCTGTTCGGTGTAGAATATCTCTGGCTGGGCTAAGGCATGAAAGTATCACAAGCATTTGCATTTGATATGACTACTTTTATTATCATAATTTACGAAAAACTGTCAGTATCACAAGTAAGGAGCTTTAGTAGAACTTCTATTTGCTCTCTGAAAGCCATATCAGAAAAATGGGTGACTGTAATTTTTGGATGGAGTATAAAAGTGTTTCAGAAAGGGTTTATTGCACATTTCCAAATTTCTGTATGGGATGACGAGGGCATTCAGTTAACCTCATTATACTGAAAATCAGTCCAACTTCAGATCTGAATCACAGACGGAACCTAAATTTCTCAACATCTGGGGAAATAACAGATTAGATGTGTTCATGTATTACTTGGAAATCATGCTATTTAATAAAAGGACTCAGACCCAGATCTTCAAAAGGATTTAAACAAAAATGTCACAGTAAAATGAATGGGTGCTCTGGACCTAAATACATTTGGATCTGAGCATTGGTTTGATAAGATGATACAAGAATAGGAATGATATGTGAAACTGTATAGAATAAAATCAAAATTCCTAGGAAGAAAAATTGTCTTTAATAGAAAATTTCTGATGTTCTCAAACTTTGATTAATCTCATTTTTAATCAAATTATCTTGTATTTTAATAGTATCTCTAGAAGACAATATACATTTGGATCTGAGATTGGATTTGTAGAGCACTGCTGTTAGCTGAATCACCCATGTTTTATTAAGTGCATGTTTCCTAGAAATATAGGAAGTGCCCAAGTAGGATTAATCCTTTCTGAAAATTAACTCTGGATTTTTCAAATCAAGATAAACCTGACAGATTTTTTTCTTTCAGCTTTAAGTCTGTGATGTTTATTTTATCTAGGTTATATTCACTGGTTAATATAACATGCTGTTGTCTCTGCCATCTGTCTATGAGGCCATGAGACATCACACCTTTGTGTACTACAGCCATGAAGGAGACATCTTATCTGATGGAAAGAGGAGTTGCAGGTTGCGTGGTAAAAGCATACAACAGTTAGTCAGGAATCACGCTACCAACTTTCTAATTATGGTTCCTCCACCTACTAGCTGCATATCACAGAATCAGTTATTTAACTCCAGAATTAAAGGGCACTCTTAAAGATCTAGGCAATTTAAGCTGATAAACAAGGTTGAGTGGATGTAAGAAGCTTTCCTACTGTAGGTGTGACTGTCATTACACCATTGTAAAACAGAGCAGAACGACAGTGGTTCTCAAGGGGAGATGCATGCCTTCTTCATGAAGCACTCTAGAGCGGATAAGCTTTGCCTGAAGCTTTACCATTGAGGAAGCTGGAGAGATCCAGGCTCTGCCTGGAGTCAGGGTGGTCCAGCCCAGAACCCCTGTCAGCCAGAGCAGCTGGGTTTCAGAAGTGGCAGAGAGAAAAGGGCAGTAATAGGGCAAGGAAAAATGAGATGGCAGTGTTAACCCCAGAGGGGAGGTGAGAGAGAGGAACTGGACCCAGTGGTTTGTGCATTTGTCGCTTTCTCCACTACAGACAATCTACAAAATGTTTAAGGATGACTCTGCTATGCTCTATTACGTTTGTATGTGTGTATGCATATGCTTTCAAGGAAGACAGAGAAGCGGCTCAGCTGTTCCACATAGGATGGAAGTGATCTCCTGTGTCACTTGCATCCTCTGTGTCTGGTACTGTACTAGGTGCAGTGCCCAGATAGATTTTTTAACCTACATGAAGAAAAGTGGTTCTACACTTCCTCAGACACTGTGGAAGACACTACTGTCAGTGGCATGATCAATTTTTTTTTCCCTCTGCATTAAAATAAGGTAATACTTGTTATCTAAGTATTTTCTTGTGAAGGTCAGTTGTAATAACTGAGGAAAAGGATGTCATCTAGAATTTGTTTTTGTCAAACTCCTAAAAACTTGACCTAGAAAATCAACTTGCATAGTCTTGGTGGCATCCATTTTTTGACGAGTATTTTCCACATTTTAAGGATTGTTTAAAAAATAAATAGCMATGTAATTTGTCACAAATACATAAAACACTTGCAGCCAACTGTAATGAAAAAGGAGGAGAAGGGCACATGTATCTCCAGGTTGCTCATTTTTTTCATATGTGCCATACACTATCTGTAGTAAAATACAGATTTAAATTGTTAGACCAATGATACAGGTTACTTCACTATTGAAAGACTGACAAAGTTCTTGGATAGAATGACAGATATGTGCAGGGGTATGTGCTACTCTATACACATGTGAAAGTCTGTATGTATGCAGAATATCAACATACAAAACTTTTGAGGTAGGTCAAAATTACAGACTTATTCTGAATGTCAATCTGGTATTTCCTTAGCTAAGATTGTTTTTCTTTCAGTTAATAGAGTCAATTTCCTTTTCTTAGAATATATCTATTGCCCTGTGTATGTGAGATTAAGTCAATGTATTTTAGTTTCTTATTGTAAGTCAACCAGATGATTCTGTCTTCTTAAATAGAAATATAATGGGAGAAGAAGAGGTAGATCTTGAACCTTGACAATCAATAAACTAAGCATAATAAATCAGGATTTTAACATTAGTTTAGAGAGTTTTAGGATCCAGCGCTCTCCTATTGACTTTTCAGATGAAAGACAGGTAATCTCTTCTATAGCAAAGACTAGAACATAGCCCTTCATAGCCACCTGACACTTTACCTGATGCATCATAGGTGTAACATCTGAGCCAGCCACATCCCACTTTTGCAGTTCAGATCTTTGCTGGTCACAAAATAGCAAAAGAACAATGAAATTGAGATTCAAAGAGAGAGACAGAATGGGGAGTCAGCTACAGCTGATAGGGATGTAAGGAACTGGCCTGGCTCTATAGAAATTTATCAGAAGAATGAAGAGGACTCAGCATCTTCTCAACATCAGCTCTCAGCTGCTTATACCACGTGCAGCTGGACATCACACTGTGTGGTACATGGCTTTTGGAACAGTGGAAAAGCTGTGATATTGCTGTGCAATGGAGGGGAATATTTTCCTTCTCACTGGCACTTGGTTCTGTGCGTGAGAGGGGGCTGTGTCAGAGCAGCCAGTCTTTGTCACCAAAGTCTGTGCAAAACACTGCTCACAGTGAAAGTGAGGGGGAGACTGAGGGAGGGAAGAGGAGTCCACTGCTCTGTATAGTCACCACCATTCAGTCTGCTCCTAGATTGTTCTGGATTGGGACAATCCTTTCTCCTTATGTACCTCAATGACAGTTTGATACAGAGATGGGTAAAATGGACCATTAAATCTGAAAAGAAGACATGTCTTCTAGTGCCTAAACGCTACTCTCCCAGTTTTTTAAATAGAGGAGGACTTCCCAAAAGTCATAACTGCTGTTGTATTTTGGTCTGCACAGTGCTACCATTTCTTTTTTCTGATGTAGAAGACAACTGAAGTTGGTGCAGAAAGAACTGAACAGCAGTTTAATAGTTGAATAGTCAGCACCGAATATTTTCCAGTCAGTACTAGGGAATTTGAGACCAACAGAATACAGTTGAGATTTGGAGGACTGAGAGTAGAGTATTTAGCACATTCAAACAAAAGTGTCTGAACATGACAACCAAGTACATTGTTGAGAAGGCAGAGAGCTAACACATTATTTTTATGCTATATATTTTTAGGTAGAACAGTATGTTTTGAGAGGGTGGGAAATGCTAGAGGAATTTTTAGTACCATTAATAGGCATTTTACTGTTAACTTTGCTTGCATTGCAGCATTTCCTTGGATCCCTAGTCTTGGACCCAAACAAAACTAGGCACTGTAGAAATTCCCCGAATGGATAAAGTGAACTCAGCATCACAGTTCCTCTCCAGCTTCTCAGCCTCACTACCAGATGCAGCTGATCATCACACTGACCAACTGTACCTGGTAAATAGGCTCGTGGAGCAGGAGAGAAGCTGCATTACTGCGTACAGCCAGGGACCAGTCCCCACAATACGCTTGGGCTGCTTTCCCAGCCCTGCCTGTTCTCTGTGACCTAGTGCTGGCTGAGGGCACTACTTTGCACAGCTTGCCATAGAGCAGATTCCTTTACCATGTTCCATCTGCTCCTTAAAAAAAGCTTGCAGACATCTGCAGTAACACCACTGAACAAAAATAGAGTTCTCTGTCCCAAAGTGCTTAAACATAAAAGAATAAGAGAACAAAAATATAAAATGACTAAGATGTGCAAGTGAAAAGCTGTTTAATTATGGCAAATACAATGGCAAAGCTGTTGGTAACCAAAACCAGGACCTGAAAATGTTGTTTTGTATGTTTCTACTGGAAATTAATCAAAATGGCATGCGAATATTCTGAAAAGTGGATTTCTGCTGGATATGGTGACTTGAACTGTCTGCTGCAGCTTCTTAAATGAGGCATTATAATGCAGGTGTCATAATCTTTTAAAATACACTTAATTATGCATGAGAAAGATGATGTGTTTGTGAATGATAATAAAGAGGAAAAAGAAGTCAAAAAATTTTAAGGGCACTTTAATTATTAACTAGTTTAAAATAACTGCTTTCTTTTATATAAGCATGCACATGTAAAGTCTTTTAATACCTGCAGAGATCTAATGGGTTGCTGGTGATACAATGGTGAAGTTAGTTTTTTGGCTGAAAGGAGAAGGTCCTCCAAAACCTAAAAGAGCAATGGCAGCTGAAACAAAGAATGAGAGCACCAAGATTTTATAGAAGGCACTAATGCAAACAAAAAGTCTCCTGTTTTTTGCTTTATAAACACTTGATTTAAATGATAATGGTATTTTCCTTTGGTTAAATTTTGAAACTCTAGTTTAATTGGGATCCTATTGTATAATGGGAAGAGTAGCTAGGCGAACAGGCTAACGCTCTGTCTACATGAAGACATTCAAGAAAATTTTACAGACAAATCTACCAACAGTGTAGGGTGAATCTAAATAAGTGCCTTACATTTTCATTCAATAATCAAAAGTTCTCTGTAGGAGTAACTAATGCTTTGGTTCTGAATGGGAACAAATGCAATAATTGTTAATACATTTTAACTTACACATGTTGTTTTCAGCTTTAGTGGATTTGCCTAAACTTTCCTGACCCAGTGTCAACAAACCATAAAACTCCCGAAGAGCTCAATTTCTGAACGTTAGGTAATAGCCTAAACAAATTGGCTGTTCTGTAAAATGAGTAAATGACCCAAAGTTCTGTAATGCAGATTGCAGTCTTCTGCTACGGCATTGAAACTCAAAATCAGCTTCAAGTTTGTCCAGTGTCACATTTTTTTTCTCTAGGCCTCATTTATCTGTTCTCACAGAAGGAAAACCCACTATTATTCTGCTCTGTCCTTGAGTTAGGGTTAGGGTTGGAGCCTACAGGTTGAAGAATAAAGTAATTCAGATTTATAGTTATTACACTATAGATTTCATAAGCCTTTTTCCTAACTCTCTTCTGGACAGTCAAGCAAATGCAATAGATTCCTATGATTACAGAATAGAGTGTGTGCTGAGTATAACTAAAAGCAAAGATATCTAAGGAATCAGCATTTTCTGTTTCCTCTCTTCCCAGCTGTTTCTTCACTTTGAATTGTTTTTTTCATTCCCTGGAAGATCACTTATTCCCTCTTCTTGAAGTGTTTTGTTATTTATTGGTCCAAATGATGTTCCTTTCGAGAAAAACAATGCCAAAAGCAAGCTTCTTAATACCATTGCTTTCTGAATTCCAAATTCCACTTTAGAAAAATGCACTGTAGAACACAGACAATAACAGGGCATACAAGATTTTTCCAAACCTCAGCAATGGAAAGATTTCATGCTTTTGCAAGAATCATATGCTAATCCTAATTTTAATCCTCTAATGCTTCTGTAGATACAACCAACCTGTTTTAGACATGGCTAACCAAGCAGGATCATCGTCTCAGCTCTTGGGAAAAGGTTTATAGAATAAAGAAAATAAAAATCATATAGATAATGAAAATTACTTTCTACCTGTTCTTGTCTCTGTTTCCTTATATTGGAAAACAGGCAGGAAGATACATTTTTGGACCATCACTAAGTTAGTTGCTGAAAAAGGTCAGATGAAAGTTAATCATGCTCATGTTTTAGGATCTAAGAAAACTGCCTGCAGAGATAAGTATTTGTAGTTTTCATTCATGTATAGCATTGCACAGTGGGCTTGGATTTTTTTCCCCTCAAACTTCTAAAGCATCTGGGCATTTCTAGAGTCAGTGCACTAGATAATAGACCAAAAAGACCAGTGATCTGATTCATTATGGCAAATCCTATTTCCTGAGTCAATTATTTCTGCTCACAATGCTTAAAGTCTTTTACTTAGTCTTCATTGAGGAAAAGCTCAGTTATGCTTGAGTTATGATTTTCTGTCCTTTAGGCTGTGTTCCATACTCCAGCTTAGAAACCCCAGAGTTGAATTGATGGTGTAAGAGCCTTATGCTATGTTTTAGGGAACGTCTCAGTGCTAAATCCACTGGCCTCTTTTTTGACCTTCAGGCTAGAGTAGTGAGCAACACCAAAGTGAAAATATGCTTTTTTACCCCCTGTGATGTAAAGGAGTCTTTCAGTTTGTCCTGTGTTGGTATCCGTGCAGTCCTGTTAYATTGCCAGTATCAGACCACTGAGACACTCTTGATTTTCTGAGAAAGGGCTTTATACTGCCTGCCATAAAGACTGTTAGTACCTATGGGTACCATTGATTTGTACTGGTTACAGAATGGATGGGTAGAGCTGGGCTTTGAAAGTGCATGAAACTTCAAGCTGCTTTCAGAACTGGTCGTCTCAGGGTTAATGTGGATGAAGCATTACATGCCTGAAGAGGGAATTAGTCAGAATTTAGACAGTCTTTATTCAAGACTGTGATCCTGAACACCCAGTCTTGATAGCTGCAAATGTGATACATGTTAAAATGAAATTTTGGACAAAGTTGTTTAGCTCCCTGAGTGCCAAAGTTTCTGCTTCAGCTCCATTGCCATCCAGATACTAACACGCCTCATAAACTATCTGTGGTGCCAGGAAGACTCTGTCTGATAGATGTATGTGTAAAGTATCCCTTGCCCCCCATAATGCCTGAACAAAATAGGGTCATTTGAATTTAAGAATATCATAGTTTCATGGTGCTTTCACTAATTTTTTTATGCTGCAGCCTGGTAATTGTTGCTAATACCCAGGGAGTACAATAATTTATTTTTGGCTTTCATTAGGATGTTGGGATTCACACTAGCATTCCAGGTGAGCCAGGCAATACTAACCAGGGGAGGGCTGTACTCCTCCCTCCTCTTGAGGTATAGTACCATGCAGAAAGGAATACAAAATTCATAGATTAGAAAGGCAGGGAGTGCACAAGGAGTAGAACGGCTAGAAAAAGCCCTAAATGTCAGGTCAGCAAGGAGCCAAGGAAGACTCAACTGAATTAATTCATGTCTTAAGGCACAAGAATTTAAAAGGTGGATAAATTTCTTTGTTATTGAAATGAAAGAATGATTTGGGAAGTGTAATGTGTGGTTTTAGAGTACTTATCYTGTCTCAGAAAATAATTAGAATAAATATAATTGAACGACAGCTTTATATTATTATAAAAAAGCAGTTTTACTGTAAAAAGTCATAGATTTACTGGACTGATAAAGAAGATGGTATAGCAAAACTGACCAGGATGTTAAAAATCAGTTAAGTATAACCTTATTATTTTTAAGGTTTCAGAAATAGGTATTCTTCAATCTAAGGAAAAAAGGAAGAATCACTTGGATGATTTTTAGCTGGGATATCCTGTGCTTCTGCAAATACCCAGAACTGCTGATCTAGTGACTCAGGTAGAAGGTCACAGAGGCACTCAAGCATTAAAAATGTCCAGTATTAGATTGCTCAGAAAAAGTTTCTGAACCTGTGTAGGAGGCTTACATTATGGAAAAGATGTCTTGCATGCATACACCATTTGATAGCTGAGTTCAGGCAGATAAAGGCTGTAAATAGACTGAAGTGGAATATTTTGGCCAAAGCATCGATTTAATTTTTTGGCAGAAAATGCAGTCAGTGGTTCTGAAACATGCTGTGAATTTATGTCAGCTTCACCAAATTGTTTATGCAGGGAAGTCTGAGAAATTTCAAAGATTTAATTCCAGCACTTTCTAATAAAATATTTTGCTTTCTCAACTTAAAAAGAAATCAAGAGTCCCACTAAATTTATCTTTAAAAGTCTATTTAAATAGTCCAAACTAAAATAAAATGTTCTGGTTTTACCATTAAATAAGAACTTTTTTTTTCTTGATTTTTCTAGAACAGCCACCAAAGGAAGGAAAATTAGCCTAGCAATTCCAGCTATACCTATAGGAGTGCAAAACAGTTCTGGGGACATAGGTATTGATCAAAGCATGACTGAATGAAGAGGTAGGGGTGGGGGCTGGAATCTATTTTGTGTGCCACGTTGGATAGAGATACTTCCTATTTCAGCTTTGCTTATGAGGACAAGTCTTTATTATCCTAATGTCTGGCCCACACTTGTATAGTTTATGGACCTAAAGGGAGATCCAGGAGATTCTCAGATCTCCAGACAATTGAGGCTGCAGAAGTTATCTGTTAGCTCTGAGCTGCAGGTTTGCCTTTGCTGACAAGAGCTGCAGCACAGGTCACTAAGGTGAAGGCTTATTAATTCTTCCCTGCCTTCACTGGATTTACATGGGAAAGATAATGCTCTCTGAAGTTAGAGCCTTGTAAGATTAAAGGAACTGATATTTTATATGCTGATCCTAATACTTGTATAACTTGCAATGCATGTTACAGATTTTTGTTTGAGCAGCAGTTGAGAACCAGTCACCTATTAACCTCAGGGCTGCAGTGCTGCTAGTTGTGCAGGCTCTAGACTGATCACTGAGAAGATTTTGACGTGTTTGGAAAAGAAGTGAGGGACTGCCTTTCTTTTTAAGTTCTGAAAAGCCACAGAGACACAAAACACAGGTTATAGCTACACTATAAAAGCTGAAACTTGTCTGTAATACAGACTTCAGCAAATATATTTTGCTAGGGGTTATGAACAATTATAATCACTAATTAACTTAGCTATGCAGATAAAAAACTGTTTTGTCAACTTAGGTAGTTTCACTGAGGAGTAGGAAAAACTTAGGGTGGGTCTCAAAATACAATTCCCCAAAAAGTTTTTGCTGGTATGGCATGAAGGTCTACTTGCCTATACTGGCAAAATGCTTGTAGTATAGACATAGTCTGATAAATCACCCATGAAAGAAAATGATAAGAGGATGTGTTTGTGCGTATACGCTGAAGTGCAGAGCTGTGAATGTTGCATTGGAAGCTAATACCTGTATTTTTTTGAAATAGTAACAAAGTGAGGAAGTTCATGAAAAAAACAGTAGAATTATTGAATTAGCTTTTATGTAAAAAGTAATTCATGGTATTATAATATTATTTGCTCTTTTTATAATGTTCTTCATATTTTTCATTGATGGTAAAATGTTTTCTTTACTCTAAAAAATGTACTCTCTCTTTGGAAACTGACTGGGGACTGTGAACACTATCAAAGCTTTGCAGATATTAACCTTTAAGTTTACTCTGTGTAATGGTTCTGAAGAAACAAAAGAGTTAAACTGAGCATCAAGAGAAAGAATAGGTTTAGAGTAGAATTGTGCATAATATTGCTTCCATGTCATTTTATCACATTATATGTACAAAGTTCTTTAATAAATGTGGTAGGCAAGGAACCAAAAGGGGAGGGTGTAGATGATATTATTTCTGCACAAGTTGTTGGGTCATATGAGGACTGGCATAATTTATGAGCTTAGAGAGTGAGAGAAGATGTAGTTTACATCACTTCATTCTCCCTTAAACTTACTTACACATCAGATCTGAACTTGGACCAAGGTCTAATTTGTCAGGTAAAATCTGTTCTACAGCTTTCTATTCTAACCACAATCATTCATTGTTTTGTTGTTGATTCTCTTCTATTTTGAGCCTTTGTAGATTGTTATGCTATAAACTCATTTTCTTGCTTCTTTTAGTTCTTTAAGAACTCTTGCAGTTCTTAACATAGCCTAGTTTTATAGAAAAAATGTGTGGACAACACATCTGGCATGTATTGGAAAGAGCAAATGAAGGCCTCAGTAACTCCAAATTTTGCACATCTAGGGTCGTGGGTGATGTAGTAATAAAACACTGCAGAGGGGAAACAGTTACAGCAGCCACATAATAGTGCAATTTAAATGAAGAAAAAGGTATTTACCTTTTCTGCCTATGTGAATATCTAGCTCTTCTTTTGTAAGTATTCTGCTGATTACAGAGATCTTTGTATAGCTACACATGCTATATTTGTATGTCTGAAAACACATTAGCAATGGCTGATCTGTTTGAAAAAGATTGAATGGGTTTTTTTTGATACTTCATCTCAAACAGCTGAGCATAAATGCTTTGGATGGGGTTTTGTTTTTTTTGACATGCACTGATTCCATTGGTTTCTTGGAATTATTTATTAGAGGAACCAGTTTCCTGTGGTGTGCATTTGAAATTTTATGAATGGAGATATTAGGGATGGACAAATTAGTTTGGGGGAAGGGAAAGAAGCACTTGTGGGACTGATGTGCCACAGATAAATTTGTAGTCTTCCCATTGTACATTTAAATACTTCATTACATACACAGAGGAATGACAGTGTTTCATTTTTCATTCAGTTTTTAGCTTCTGCCAGGACACAAAGGCCACTTAGTACCTTTTATGAAGCTGTAATCATTAAAAAGCAGAGTCAAAAACATAGTTTTACTGGCCATTATTCAGATAGGTCAGTATATCAACATTATTTGAGGGGGAGTGACCCTGACACTTCCCACAAGACTAGACTTGCTGTTTGTACAGACACTTTGACCTCTTGGGACTGGATCTAGCGATGCATTTTGAGAGAACATTTCTGCTCCCCCCTGGCAGAATACCCTCCAATATGATGCTCAGCCTCCTTATAAGCAATTGGCAAAGCAGTCCTGTGGGCAGGAGGCTGAGCACATCATGCCTTTGCCAGTTTTGGAAAGAGATTTTCTGAGAACAGATGTAGCCTGGGGTTAAAGCCTTGTGAAATTAATTTCCGTTTCTACATTGAGTTCAGTGGACCTTGGATTCAGCTCCAAGGCACTGAAAGTTTGGGAAATATGTCTTAAACGCTGTTTCAGAAAATCTTAATGAAGCTCTAATTAAGTTTCTTGACTTCATAGTTCCCCTTCTCTCTTGGAAAGGTATGCTGATATATTCTATGCTGCACTTTCTCTCTTCATGGTGGCAGGGACGTATATAAACTCAAATTGCCTTCATAGAGGTTTGTGCTAGTGACGGCTCAGAATTTATTTCCAGAAAAGTGGCATGGACCTTCTCAAAGAAATGAGTCTCAAGCCCTACAGGACCCAAGGAAGACACTTCATCTGTTATTTTGTTCACTTTAATTTAAAGATAATAAACACACCTGTTGTCATTCTATTTATAGAACTTAAGTAAAACCTGAATTCATGTCAAATGATACATTGTGAGGTGTGTAATATATATTGGCTACAAAAGTAACACCTCAAACTGTGAAGGTGTCAACCTATTGCCCTTAAAATCAAATTAGAAATGGCTACAGTTAATGCCAAATCTTTAATCAGCTTCAGGATTTTGTCCTCTATATTCAAATTTATTTCTGTTTCATACCATACCATTAATATTAGAAATAACAAATCTGATGTTTGGTTTTTTTTTCTCCTTCTGTAGTCATTTCAGATAAATGGTTCCATATACACTGCTTGCACTGGAGCTGTATAAAAATATGCTGAAAAAAGAGCAAGCAAACAAGCACATTTATCCCTTTAAAATAAACTATTGGGGAAGATTGCTACTGGTATATTGGTTTGTTCTGTATGAAACTCTTCAGTATGTTCTTCTTCAGTACAGTCCAACAGAAATGGCTGTTAAAAACTCAAACATGAAGCAGTGTTTGCTCCCAGTGCCATGTGCAGGACCTGCAGCTTTCACTGTCCACGTGATTCTTTTCCCATCTCCCAACTGCCTGCTCAGTCTCAGCTGCGGGAAGCTGCCATGAGAGGCTACCAGCTCTCTGTTGCGGGCTCTGCTCCTGTGGTCTCTTGCCATGTCCCTGGAACGAGGTGATACTCTTTTGGCAGTATATTCCTGATACTCCTTTATAACAACTTTACCAGAAGCGAAGCAGAATGGAAAGGTACCTGAGATTTCTGGGCAAAACAGTGCTACTTATTTTAACAGAAGGTCCTATAAATATTTTATTAAATCTGTATTCTCTATTATGTTTTGAATCCTGGGAAGGAAGTACCTACAGAAGTGAGTTTATTAGGAGCAAGAGCTGTCCCTCTGTAAACTGAAGATATGAAGAGCATAAAGAGAAATCTTTTCCCACTATTCTTATTTCTCTAAGAGTAATAAAGGTATTCTGGCAGATTTCTCTTTCATTTAAATTTCTCTACTTTTGGAGTGTCTTTGTTTTTGCTAATGATCAGTTTTGAGACTGGATTCTCACTCTGCTTCATTTTGTTTGCAGACATGACTTAGTTCTGCCAGACTGAAAGTATCAGGTTGGGGAACACAGATTTTAGGGGGCACAGCCCAGGGAGCATTAGAACCAGAAGAGCTCCTGTGTGCCTAAATTCTACCTAAACCTAAGGCTGCGATTCATGAGATCTGCACTAAAGCCTTTGGTAGTAAAGTCCTTAGAGACCTGGAGGACTTATCCCACCTAATTTTAGGCATTATAGAAAAAGACAGTAAGGGTCTTAGTTTCCTAATATCCCATTAGAGTAAAGGGAGATGAGGTCTCTCAAAGAGTGAATCAGCTTGCTTAAGATCTGTATTGCGTTTTAGAAGTGACTACCACTATTTGTTTACAGAGAGTGCCTAAGGTGACTAGGCTCCTGGTTAAGTACCTGAGGTTCTATAGGCATGAATTTAGGTTTGCATATGTTATTACTTTGTATGTTAAGAAAGCAGCCATCCTGCCAGCGTTGAATGTGCCTGTGCTAAGGCAGTCTCAGACCTGCTCTTACCCTTATGCAGGCATCTTCTCACAGGTTTGGCTGGTTTGAACATTCTTAGCACATGCACGTCACACATTGCACAGAGCACCTAAATCCAGGCTGTGAATCCAGGCCTTATAGAGATGTTAAATTTTGGCTATCATTAGGAATCCAAGCCTAGGAAAAAGACAAGATTTCAAATATTCTTCTCTCCTTAGCATTTCTCACTGGTTCCTTCCCTGCTCAATGAGCTGGCTGTTGATAATTCCACTTTTATGCTCCTAAATACCATCTTTGTTTAGGTAGATACCTAAACAAGTGATCTATTGTTTGTAGATACCTAAAAAAGGTTTGTAAATTCAAACAGTTTGGAATTTAAAAGTCCTAAATACTAAACATGACATGAAGTGCCTTCACAGATCTGGAATGAAGTGACTTTGCAATGTCCCTGAGAAAGCCGGTGAAACAGCATGACTCTGAACCCATGTGTCCTAAATATATCCATTATGTAATATTTCCTCTCCAGTAGTAGATTTTTAGCAAAGTAAAGGACCTGTGTATCAGAAGCATCTAGCCTGCAATTTTTGTTTGGACAGTGGAAATGGAAAGAGCTACTACAATCTTCCCTGAAGTTTATTGCTGATGCCCCCTTGAAGAACTAGATGGTTTATATACAGATCTCTGTGAATGTCTGTAATAAAACAATATAAAACTAGTACTGAAAATATCTTTGATTTAGAGCAAGCTGCAGCTTCTTTTCTAAAGACAAAGTGTTACCATCTTTTTGTTGTTATTCACTCACACAGTTCGTTCTGCTTATTTAACTAGGAAGAAATTAAAGGCTAAACAGAGAATTCATTCAGCTCAGAGAGGCAGGTTTATCCATGCCTTACTGAACTATGAACTCACTGAGCTATACTGAAGCATACTGTACTATAAATGCCTTCATTGTAACTTGGACATAAATATTGTCTATAATTGCTGGCTCCTGAATAATACACTTTCTTAAAAAGGTTCAAAGACATACTGTATTTTAAACTGTAGTAATACCAATGTCACTTGAGTTACAAACATCTGTTCAGAACATTCCTTTAGTCAGCACTGCTCCTTTTACAAGGAGAAATCTCAAGAAAATATCAAGCTATTGCCATTTCATCAAGTTACAGACTTTTCACACCTCTGTAAGGTACAAGTTTACACAAGCCTTAACAAATCAATAAACTTTAAATGAAAGCCTGCCACCATTTTGTGCACAGGAGCATTACCAAAATTCTCTCAAGGACAGGTAGAAAGAAAATAAAGTCCCTGCCTAAGCATGGACCTTTTAACTGTGTGTATAAATAAGGTATTTTAAATAAAAAATTGTTTTTTGCAATCTCTTGTTGGATATCTTCCATCTCGCTAAGAAAGAGACATCATGGGTAACATTATCAGAAAGCTGGTGACAAAAGCCAKCAAAAGTTACGCTATAATAAAAAAGTTCTTCTCAGAACGTCTCTGGAGAAAAGCTTTATGTAGCCTATGGAATTTAAATCTTCACAGTGAACCCATAAGGATGTGTACTGTCTCACCTTGATTTCTCAAGCAGAACTACAGGATAATTTTGGGAGATCCTGCAGTAGCATTTCTATAAGGACAGCAATACTTATGAGTCATGGCATGAGCTTATTGGCAGTAGGAATCAAAAAAGAAATCAAAAAAGGAATCAAAAATTTTGTCCAAGTACAGTAACACTCACATTCTTGGTATAGCAGTGTGTCTTTCTCAGAAATGGTAGGTGGATTGAGAAGTTTGATGAAGCATGTTAAACAGCATTAGAAGGAAGTTGCATGTATCTGAATGCTTTATATATGAATGTTGCATGAATATTTTACAGTGTCATTCTCTGGAATTCCCATCTTAATCCCTGCACAAACGTTATTGGTGGTTCTTTCCTCTTCATATGTCTTGAAAATGTTGCCTGTCTATATTTTGTTTTTGTTGTTAAATAGAATTCAGTAAAGGTTTTTAATGATAATCCATTCATCATACATTTGTCTGCTGTAGTTCTGGGTTTCAGCCAGGAAGAGAGGATGTGGAATCCCCCCAGAAAGGTTCATCTTTAAATATTGTATTAATGACCAGAGAGGTAGAGATCTCAGAAGACAGGTGCTTTTTACCCTTCTTGGGGTGTTCAGGAGTTTTGCCTAGGTCAGCTAAAGTTTAAATGAGAAGTTAAACTATCGGATCCTTATTTTTCTTCAAACTGAATCTCTAAAGTATTGGAAACTGAATCTCTAAAGTATTGGTGATTCACTTCATGCTAGTGATTTTTTCAAACACCAAGCTCTTGCCTGTGATTTTTAAATTATTGTTTTTATTTTTATGATGAAGCAAACATTCATCTTGTTGGGGATAGATACCATCTTTTTATGACATAAAGGAACTTTCTAAATTTCTGTTCTGACATCATGTACGATAAAGACAAGTTTAGCCAAACTGTGTGGTTATTGAACTGTCCTTTCAAAGGAAAAAGAATAGCCAGAATGCTGCTATTCACCTGGAGTGGCTTGAGACTTGGCTCATCACGGAGGCTGTGCAATGACAAACCACCTGTGTCAGTATGAAAATCTGAACTCTCTCTTAAGCCCTGTGAAGTTCTGTTGTTGTAGAGGTAAAATTCAAAGATGAGAGCATGATAGAATTTACCTGTCTTGCTTGGACTGTAGGCATAATGTTCTCTGTGATCCAAAAGGAGGCTTGGTTAGATTAAATAATAGTTTTTTAGACTGCTGGAATTCCAGTAGATTAATATCTGAGTGAGACAGTGGTAAGGGCCAATGACCAGAGTTACTGTACAGTCAGAGTACATGATGCTGTGGACTTAAGTAAATGCCAGTGCATTACTTTGTATGTATTGGTGCAACACAGATGTCATGATCATTGTAAGATACCCAATAAATATAGGAGGCAGCCATTCCCCATATAGTCTTTCTGAATCCTCTGAAGATTCAGTGCAGAGCATATGTAATACAGGGTTATTTGTAATTACTGCTTACTTTCTCTTGTGTTTTTTTTAACTTTGAGTTGTTTCAGTAAATCTCAAAATTCAAAAATGGGACTACATGCTGTTCTAAAAATTCTTCCTATGAAAAATAAGATATCTGGCTCCTGCAGCATTTTTCCTTTATTTGTTTGTGCCTTCTAAAAGCTTTCTCTGGTATTCAGCTGAACATTTGTTTTATTCGTTTATGAATGGAGGTTTCTTTTTGTTAACATTTTAATATTTACTTTATAAAAGCAATGACCTTATGTGTTTTTTCTAACACCATCTTCAGTGGTTAAGTGGAGAAGAACATTGACTTTTCAGCAGTAAAATAAATCCTGCAGTTTATACAACACATTTTGTGTACACAGTGTTTATGAAAAAGTTCACAGAGAGGGTCAAATTCAAGGATACAAATCCAGGAATGGACATCAAGTTTCTCTTTGTAGTCTTTCTTCATAGCTTAGTTCTCTGCAAATAGTGCAAAGAGAAAATCAGGTATGATTCAAGCACTGTTTTACATTGCTGCTATTTCTCTGCATTTTCATTTTGCTTTTGATATATATTATTGTGAGTGACTGCAGGAAAATATATCCTTTGAGACAGGATTTTTAAGGGACTCGGTGAAAATTTGTAGGTTTTTTGTTCATAATTTTAAATATTTGGATCAGTAACACAATGAGAACATATTTTTGGATTTGATAGATATAAATTAGTCAAATGATCATTCATACACATCTTTATTTGGAAAGCAAAATTAACACCCACTATAAACAGTTTTCTTTTTTTTTTTAAGGATGCTGAATTTTATTTAGGGGTCTGATTACATCAGGGAAAAAAATGAGTTCTCAACTCTTTACTCAGCATGTTACCAGACTGCCCTGCTTTGAGCCAGGGAGTCTGTTTTGGAAGTTCCTGGTTTGTTAGCTGAATTGATAAGGTTCATATCATAGGTGATATATTGCAAGTTCTTTATGTAGACAGGGCCTGAGAGTTTTATTAAAATGACAGATTAAAACACAGAGAACTAGCTTTCAGTTCCTTCTGTGCGTATGCGCATGAAAAGAGTGGAAAGCACAAAGAAATTGTTAGTCTGGGCCCACAGACCTATCTCCTTCGCACAGACCTCTGTCACTGGCCATGTCTGAGCTTTTCCAAAACCTTTTTTTTTTTTTTTCAATAAACAGTCTACCAAAGAAATATCTGCTTTTTATGAGTCATAATGTTCCCTGTAGCTGGTTGAGGATGAGTAATATCTGTCACATGCCTGCAGAAGTCATATATATAGACAGATATATCAGTATCTTCTAGGAGCAGAAATGAGAGTTTCTACAGAGGCAGAAAGGATTATTTGATAATCTTTTAATAATATATTTTCTAAAGGACACACCTCCAGAAGAGCACTATCCAGCTTGCTGAAGAAACATTAACCTTCACATAAACACAAGTTATTCATCTGTAACATGTATTATTTTCGTGTTGATAATGCTGATCATGAGAAATTGGTTTTAACTAAAGCAGCCACTAGGTTAACTGCACAAGTGGGATTTATTTTGTCCTTCTATACATTCAAGACAATGAGCTTAAGGACTATTAGTTAAAAAAGTAATTTTATGCCTAGCTATCATCAGTTTTGTTTTCTGCAGACCATCTTCATTTAGAAAGAAATCTTCATCACCATCTTCATTTCAGTAGAAATATCAAATACGCTCTCATAATAATTAATATTTGTAATTACTGCTTACTTTCTCTTGTGTTTTTTTTAACTTTGGGTTGTTTCAGTAAATCTCAAATTCAGAATGGGACTACATGCTGTTCTAAAATTCTTCCTATGAAGAATAAGATATGTGGTTCATCAGCAATGAAAAAGCCTTGGCCTTTTTTTTCCATAGAGGTTTGATACTCAAACCGTAACATTTGGATCAAAACAGAGTTTTCCAGGTTTTGGGATGCTTTTCTGGTATGGTCTGGAGTCCTATTCAGAATAATAGCTAAATTAAATATAGATCAACTTTTATTTTCAAGCACTTTTTCACTTGTGAGTGATTTGCTTTATATAAACAGAGCTCTTTGTATTTTCATGTATTATTTCATTAGAATTTTTTAGAGGTGGTTTTCATATTTTACAAGATGTCCTAACAAAAGAGATCTCAGAAATTAAAAATTTTTCATTACAACAAAATTTGTTTTATTCAGCTGAAAGTGTTTGTTTTCTACATCCCTGTTTGTCAAACAAATTGGTTTTGTTTCCTCTCCAGCTAGCCTTACTTTCATGTATCAGAGCAAGCCTCCCATTTCAAGTAGTGAAGGTGGAATATTTTTCCTAGAAGCAGAATGATTGCTTCTCTAACATTAGAAGGAACTTCCTTAAAAGTGCAACATTAAGGTATTACAAATCAGTTTTAAAGTTTCCAAAATATTTTTTCTCTTATTTTTTCTCTCATTTTCTTTTCCAATCTTTCTGTCTCATAAAGACCAGAGAGGTTGTGGAGTCTCCTTCTCTGGAGATATTCAAAACCCACCTGGACGCAATCCTGTGCAACGTGCTCTAGGTGACCCTGCTTGAGCAGGGGGGTTGGACTAGATGATCTCCAGAGGTCCCTTCCAACCTCAGGAATTCTGTGATTCTGTGATTCTGTGACCATTCGTGTGACATTTGTACTATGATACTAACTTTATAGCTAAGAAAAAGTACCAGTAACATTTTTAAAACTCTCCAAAGAGTTTTGAAAACTTTTTTTTATGGAATAGGTCCTTATACAGAATACCTGATGGTTTGTTGTGGTATAACAAATGTATTGTCATAATTCATTTGCCACTAGTGAGAAATTCACACATCTCAAATATATGCAGGTAAATTGCTTATTCTCTACTATAACATCACAGCAATAGTGGATGACATTAGGTAGTCCCTTACTGTAAATATATGCAGGATCTACTTAATTCACCCTTACTGTTATTCACGATTCTATTCTTACAGAGAGCCCCAGATAAGAAGAAGTAACCTTATAAAATTTGCAGGTTCTTAATCAATTCATTTGATCAAAATATCTAATTTCTTGGGTTTTTTTATCCTCCTTACTTGCTGACACTCAGGTCCACAAAATGATGATTTCCCTAAGGAGAAGAGTTTCAGATGGCTGTAGATCCAGAATAACTAGTTCTTTCCTATTTTGTAGTCCTTGCTGGAACTGAGTGACAACAGCATGCAAGGCTTTCACTATTTAAATGGTGTGATAGCTATTTCTTCTTCAACAATCGGTAAATACAAAATATTCATTAAAGAACAAATTTTCTTTCTCAGGTACTCATCCTTGAGCACTGCCAATTGAATTCCTGTGATATAAAGTTATAATCACAGCTGAAAGTTTGACATACTGGTGTGACTGTTATTAGTATAATTTTCCTTTTTAGAGTATGCCAAATTACATGGTTGATGTTCCAGTATGACATAGCAGCTCACAGAAACCTATTGTGCAACTATTTAAAATAATAATTAATAAAAGCCACATATTTAGACCCATATATTTTTATTGAACTCCAAATGGCTGTGCAATACACCTTCTGAAATATAGGACATACATTGCAGAGACATACATGATTATAAGTAAAATTAAATATACATATACATATATAAAAATATATATATATGCAGTACTTATGTATCTTCAATCCTTTAGCATCTTCTATCATCTCTTCTTTTGGGAATGATACCCTGAGAGATATTTTTAGGGTAAAAATGTAGCAAAGAGATTGAGAAAGCAGTGCATTTAGTTCTAGGCAAATCTCACCATAATGAAGACTCCTCCTGACAAAATTGTTGCTTATAATCAAGATTCTCTCTGGCTTGAATGCAATTCTGCTTGTCCCAAAGAAGAAATGCCTCCAAGTTTGCTTTATTTCAGAATGGACTTTTCTAAGGGCACCCTGTGGCCAGCACAGGTCTGAACCCATTCACTGAGTGGATTTTTGAAAACATCACAGTGGATTTTTGAAAACATCAGAAAATAATCAGGTACGTTGTGTGCATCTGGGCCATCTGAAATGTAGAAGGAGTTCTATGATAAACCTCACCCTAGTTTCCATTGAGGCTTCCCAGCATTGGAAAGAATTCACTATTTGTGTTAGATTAAACACAAAATGATGTCCTGATTCAAACTGATCTCAATTTTGTGATGACTATGCTTTGGAATAATGCACAAGTTCTCTAATTTATACTGATTTTCTTTCTTTTTGAAACTATGGTAGGGAACCAGATAGATTTAAAGTCAGAACACATGTATCCAAATCAGTACTTGAAGAAATTAAGAAAAAGCCACATTAATGGCAAAAGTTACTTGTACTCTTTTGGAACTTCAATCTTTTATTGTACAGATGAATATCATTGAACAACACTGAGTTCTGTTAAAAGAAAAACAAAACAGAAAACTTGTCTTTCTGCAGGTAGCTTCTATTTTAACAGTCTAATAAATAAGAGCTACACAATGAATCAGGATACAATGGTACAGAGAAGGAACAATATGGGAGTAAAACATCTTATAAAATAGCATTAGCCAATCCATGTCACGTCTGGGGCACAGAAGGAGGTTGACTTTGACTGCTTGAAAATGCATGTTTTCTGTGGAGAAACCAGCCCTTGTTTGTCTTTGTGGTCTTCAATATAGATTATTCTCCTTTTTTCAGATCAGAATGATGCTGTTTTATATTATATTATATGGTGCTTTATTTTATTATACACTATTGAAAGAATCCTAAAGAATCTTTGTACTTCAAGGAAYAGAGAAATGAGTAATTTATTCATTTATGTTTATAAAGGACTTTGAATTTGAAAAAAATTAAGTTTTTAAAGTATATAAGCAAGGGTAGAGGGAGAAAATAGCAAAAAGAGGATTGATTCTAATGAAGACAGAAATGTAAGGTCTCTGATGGCTTGTATTAGTGTTTTCTTGGCTGAGAGCCATTTTAACAACAATTAAAATTAAAACTGAGCAGAGCAGGTAGCATTTCAACCTCTACTCCAGCAAAAGAGTATATCTAAAAGACATGTACCTACCTTCTTTTCTAATGTATCTTAATGGCTTAAGTCGAGGGTAAATGCAATAACATGAAGGAAAGATAGAGCCACGTGATTTTCTTCCAACTGGGAAAGAGGACCAAAATCTATTTCAGACGCTAGAAAAGTTTCAGAAGTTAGTAGGGAGATGTGGATATGTGTACATAGAACATAGTGCCATTTTTTCTAGTTATTCAATCTAAAGTTTTTAGTGTAGTAAATATAGGTAGACAATGTGCTATTGTTGACATTTGCTGCAGAGTGAAATATTCAGAGTGTGGTACATAGCATCAGACTTATGATGGTGTGTGATAAGGGGTACCGCTGAGATTCATGACCTAGTAGGTTCCTACTAGGGACAATGGTATTACCAAGAGACTTGACAGAAATACTTGACAGTATTGGTAAAAATAAAGTATTAAAATAGAATATCTAGTGAAATTATGTTATGGTAAGATCTAGAAGAGTTTTTCCATCTTATATGGAAGTGCTGTGATGGAAAATTTCTCTGGGGATTGGAAGCTTGAGGACAGGTCATGCATAAAGAAGCTTATGGGTAGCAGAAGGAATTACTGTGGCTTAGGAAGCAATGCCATAGTAATGGCAAAGTTAGTATTTCATGACCTGAGTCAGCTGCCCACATAACATATAAGATGAGAGGAGCTCTGTTTCCTCCTCCCATATATCTTGTGTGTTTTCAGGGAGAGAAATAGGCAGCAGTAGGGAGGGGAATATGTCAGACTTTTCAGGGACATCCAATTCAATATTCGAGAATGCTTACTGATGCATGAAAGCAGAAAATCTTCTTGCATCTTGCATCACAGTTAGTTATCCAAGTTATCTCCCTTCCCATAGTTCATTGTATCTATTAGATTATTTATCCATTTGGCCAGTGGGTTAATCTTCACATCTAATTTTAAGCTGGTGAGTGAGGTGCTGTCTCTAAGCATTAAATCACTGCTTGGCTAGGTAGAGAATTTAGGGATTATTCCTTTCTGTAGGCACCTTGGCAGAAGTGTCTGTGGATCAGAGAGGCACGGGGAGCAGTTGTGACTGTATAATCAGATGAGAAAGTCATTGCAGGAGTGTTTTGGTGGCATGATTTCTTGGTTTTTCTAAGCTATAGTACAGCTTCAGATTTCCACTTCAGAATGATCTCTGCTCCAGGCCATCAGTACCTGCAGAAGAGAAGGTGTGAGAAAACCACACTGATGTAATCAATGACCTTCCATCAATGGGGATAGCATGCTTGGAGCCTTAATGTTTGGGGAAGCCACTCCATTTGGGGACTAGGACTGGGCAGACCTTGAGTGTGGCATTTACTGCATTCTCCTCTCTCCATTCAGAGCTGAGCAGTACCCACATGCAGTTCTGGCTTTGTTGAAGTTACCTAAGGTCAGATGACAAGCAATAAGAAGCAAGGCCAAAAAAAATTTCCTGAGGTCTTCTTCGCCAGCTTGCTAGAGTGGCCACAGTAACTTTTCTCAGACCAAGTTTTACTTTCCTTTTGGTTCAAAATCCCTTTTCATTTGGTAATAAAAGAAGGAGGGAACAGTTACCCACTAACTGAGGCTGGTTAATAACCATTTCTGGCAACTTTAATACATATATTAAGACTAAAGTATACTACACACATTGCAGTGAAGCAGCCAATATTTTAAATTTGAAAAAATAAATATGTGCATGTATGTAATAACTTAGATTACCTAGTTGGAGATGGTAAAATATTTTTGAACTTCGAATATTTCAAAAAATTTTTAGAGATGATGTTACTTTCCTCAAGAAAAACAAAATCCAGACAGATCATGAGTGGAACTTGTATGGATTACTATTGTTACTGTCACAATACTTTATTATTCAGGAAACCCTTAAGACATTAAAATATCTGTAAGCCAGTATTTCAACCCACTAGATTTTATTGTACATTAAATGAAATTTGGTGGTTTCATTAAGCCTTCTCCCAAATGGGAGGATTATACTTCAGATTAGAGAGATAGGCAGGAGCCAAAATGAAGGCAGAAACGGCAGAAGAGTCAGGAAGTGGCTTTATGTATTACTTATAGGAAATGGATGACAACATCATTGCCAATCAGTGAAGATATTTTTGCCAATTACTTAAAGTATGAATATCTGCTGAATAAGATGGCTCCTAGGTGATACAAATCCACAGCTAGCCTTCGCAGAGTGTCAGTGTCTGAAGAGGTACCAGGCTAATGCAAAATGTGAAGTGCCGTCTTTCAAAACAAATTCAAATATATGTTCCCTTCTTACAGCAGCATTCACTAAAGACTGTACCTAGAAGAAGGGGCTTTTATTATTATTTTTTATTAAGAAATCTCCTAGGAGCTGTTTATTTACTTCCCCTCCGAGCCACCCAGCTGTTCCTTCCATTTGTGGTCTTAGGGCTAATTACATAATGTCCCTAATTTATACTCACTGGTAAATCAGATCAGAGCATTACCTGGAGGGCAAGCTCTAATTAGAGGAATTTCAGAACAAATTGTCTAAAGAGCTTGTTTAGTGTGATTAAATGCAAGTGATGGGTCTCTCTCTCTCTATCTCTTCCCCTCTGTTTAAAAACATGAATATTTACCTTACACAAAACCTGGCAGATTAAAAAAAGAATCCCAGCAATGACAATTCTGATTAAAGGGATATAAAACAAATGACAGTATTACCCAAGAGAGCAAACTGAATTCCCTGTCTGTGGATAAATGCAGATGAATGCTGTATACTCTCACCAATGTTTTAATCTATTTTAGAAATAACAAGGTGGACAGTAAGTGGCTTACATCATGGGTGAATGGAAAAGAAAGAGACGTGAATCCCTGATACATATAGTGTCCACTGCATGTTTTCTAGCAATAGAGAAAAAAAAAGTGAAGTTTCCAGCCCTTTGTCTGAAAGTCCTACATAGCCTTGGAGAATGTGTGGTTTCCTCCTTGGAAAGGTTAAATTATCATACACATCGGTTAAGAGCCATGTTATATTGTCCTTGCAGAGCAGTAGAAAGGGCTAAGTAGAAATGACCCTCTGTACTTTGTCTGGAAAAGGATGAAAAGCATCTCAGTTAATACTACCACCAAGAATTAAATAACCTGAGAGTGGGAGGACCCCTATCTCACTCTTGACTGTCCAGAATAGCTGTCTTGAGTTCATAAGGAGAACAACGGGCAGTCAAGAAGCAAAGTGAAGTTGAACAGAAGAAGAGTTGTGATTCTTCTGTCTTGCTGGTGTCACAACTCCTGCTTGAAGACCGTGGAATCAGATTCATCCACCAAGACACATCAACAGAGGAAAAGAAGTGAATGGAGATTTAGGAAATGAATATTGCCATTTTAATACTCTATCTTGGCAACAGTACTTCGTTTCCCATTAGTTTTTTGTGCTCATGGAAATGTCAATGATCTCTTTCGCAGGAGAATGAATGGGGTCATATATTCCTGTGCTCTGCTGATGGCCCAACTCTCTGATCCTTGTGCACCATGTGAATTTAGGGTTGTCTGACATTCTGTGTTTAAATTTCTTGTCCTGAGTTGACTTTGAATACACTGACTCTATTATCCCACAGCCACTAATGTAATGTCAGCCTTCTTTCCTGAAGAAACATCCTATTTGTGTGAAAGGGCAGCATGTAAAATATTTTTCCTACAGAAGATATCCTGAACTCCTTTTTTTTTCACCATCTTCATGTTGCAAAAATAACAAGAATTTGGGACCAGTACTACAAAACTTATTATGTACCCACTTTTGGGCACATCATGATAATGGAGTAATTATCAGCTGAAATATTAGTTCCCCTCCCTGCCTTTTGATTAGAGACAAAAAGAAAGCAATCATGTGAGCAGCAAACAAAGCATGCTGAATAAGTTTTGAGACACTTTGACTTGCTCTCAGACTGAACTTTACAGCCTTTAGCAACAACTAGCTTTCTAGGCTCTGTTGATAAACAGCTCTGTTGAAGAGAAAATATTAACCAGCTGAAAGTGGGATATAGATTCCTAAGGGAAAATACCTGTTAGAGAACAGCAAGTGCTGCTGGAGGTAGATGACTGCCAAGATTTTTGTAATAAAAGCAGTAGTTTATAACTCAGACAAAGTGAAATAAGAGAAAACAAGGTCCTCATGGGCTACAACTTAGTATATGCTGCCAATCTCCCCGAAGGGTTAAAAGAAATGAATTCTCAGAGGAGAAAAATACTTTAAACCTTTTCTTTCATAGAAGAAAAGCACTGTTTGTGTTTTTTCTTTTATTAGATAAGTTAATTTCTCCAGGTCTTTGACTGTAGCATTGATAGAGGTGTCCTGATTAGTATTATTTTTTTAATTGGTGAAATTCATTCCCAGGAACTCCTGTGTGTATATATAGGCACTAAGAAATGCCCTAGAAGTTTCATCTTGAACTTGAAGAGTTGAAATTTAATAACTTACAATTTGCTGTTATCTTTAATTATGGTAATAAGTGTGCTTCTTGAAACTCTGAATCCATATCCCAGCGATGTTTATCTCCAAATATAGTTTCTTCAAGTTTTAGGATGTGTGGTCCCATCTCCAGTACACAGGAACCATATATAGGAGCTGTCTTAGCTGTGTAGTGTACAGCTAGAAACAGCTACTTGTTACAGCTTCTTTTCTTTAACCTTCCTTCACAGAGTGCTCCCTTGCCAGCTGGCCAGTGCTGCAGTTTCTAAACATGGTTTGTGCTAGTGTCTGAGAAACTAAGACCTACTTTGCCACAGGGAGTTATATGTGGTGACTTTGAGGGGAGTGAAAGACAGGAGAAAGAAATTTTTCCTCCTCCAATTTGTGCTTTCTTTTATTTGCTTTTGGAGTTGGTTGAAGAAGTAGCCATAATGTGGGAAATCTCAGCATAGTAATCTCAGCTGCCATGCTGCTACTACTGAGCCTTTTCTGTCATGTCTGAAATAATCTGTCACTTGTGATTTGGAGTGCTATGAAAAATAATATTTTAAATGTTCAGTGAAAGACTCATTCAACTTGCCTCAGGTATGTGGATACTGGAATTAGGGTGAAGAAAGGCTGTGGCCGAAGGAGGTGGAGGGAACTCAGCCATTTCCTTTACAGTGGATCTGCACCCACTTCAGTATGTACCTAGTCAAAGGTGTCTATGAGCAGCACACCACTAGGTATGTCTTTTGAAGGTGACTTGAGGGCTGTCTTGAGGATGACTTGTGAAGCATAGTCCAAGATCCTCCAGGGCAGATTGTGGTGTGGTCAGACCGTGTTCTCCGCATACGTTCGCCATTCATTCCAGCAAGGCCAGCAGGAGAGAGGTTTGCCACTCGACCTGGTTAAATCATGTGCCTAGTCAGCAGAGAGGAAGCAGAAGGTTCAGTGAAGAGTTACTGCTGTTATTTTAGACTAAGGAGTTCAGCATTACAAAAGCACCTATTAAATTATTTGTGAACATGACAAGCTGCCAAGAACATTTAATGTGAATGTCCTRTCCCTAAATTTTAACAGGGACGATGGTTGCATTATGGGCTAAGTTTCAGCTCAAACTTTTAGTCTCCTAACAGACACCATTTTTTGGCTAATTACTGTTGCTAGAAACTATTTTACTGATTCCTTTTCAAAAATTTTTGCCACTTTTGAAGACTCCTGGAGCATGGAAACTGGCATCCACCAGACTGAGACACAGCTAAGCATGTGAACTTGTCTATTGATTGAATCTTTGAGCATTTCAGTAACCTTGATATCTTCTGAAGAGAAGAGAAATCTTGATTCTCACATCTAACTTCCCCTCAGTAATGACATAGTTACTGATACTAACACACAAGTGTCTTCCCTTTGGCTTGAGGAAAACAAGAAAGAGCTAAGGATGATACCATATGGCCATCTTAAATTTAGAGGTAATAAAATATTTCTCTGGAGTGCTCAATCTGGTGCAAAGGGAGACTAAGATCTGTATTTCATATTTCTGGTATGATCTTGAGCAAATCTTTGGTCTGCCTGTGCCTGAATTTTCCTTCCATGAAGATAATGGTGCCTTTCTTCTCAATATTTCTTTCTCTTATTTGTGTAAGTTTTTGGAGAAGGAACTCTCTTTTTATTGTATTTGTGCATAATCTAATGTACTGAGGTCCAGCTCTTGGTTGGTGCTCTAGGCAGTACTGTAATATAAATAATAATAATAATAATAATATTGATATACTTTTGAAGAGTGTAATATATATAAAAAAATGCTTGAAGTGAAGTAGATAGAAATAGAATCATAGTGAAAGGAGATTTAAGATTGTGACACTATGGAAGCAAGTTTTACAAGCATCTTAAAATGGTATTTTAAAGCACTGATTTCAAAGGTACAAATAGCAGTTATGCTGCACATTCTCACTTCCACTATGTGCAAATTAGCTACTTATTAGCCATTTTTGTCTTTGAAAAATGTCTTTCTAAAATAGATAAATAAAGGACATTGCATAATATAATGCTACACTTTAATTTCTAAACTACGCTTAAGATCCCTAATTCATAATCATTCATAGTAATTTGTATTTGGAATGTTCATAGTAGGCATAAATGCTGACACTTGTCTAAGAAATTACCATTTAATAGCAGGGAGTGCTCACGTACATACAAGTAAAAAGTCAGGTCAAACTTCTTTTTGGACTACTTCATCTATTAGCCAATTAAATGTGTAGAGCTGATAGCTAAGCTTGGTTTCACACACCAGAGATTCTGAGCGAGGGAGAGTGGCAGGAAGAGATTCTCAACTTTATAACTCTGATTCACATCCTTCCTGCTGACTGCTCTATTAGGGCAAGTGAAGTTGATATTGCTTGATTGAAAAATTATTTTATTTGCTCAAGCTTGAAGTTAAAACTGTACTCTTCCTTGACACTGTGCCCATAAAATGGACAGAGTTGATAGCCCATAAAATAAAACAGACTAACTTTTCACTGGCATCCTATCAATATTTTGTCATCTGAAAAGAACAGGGAAATGAGAATTATGTGATTTGATTTCTTATATTTTAACAGTTTGGAAAAAGACATTATAGAATAGTAAGAATTTAATTCTGACAGGAAAAGAGGTAGATATTTTTTGCATTTTTAAATGAAAATAAATTTAATTTTGAAGGGAAAATACTGCCAAGTTTTGTCATAGACCAAGTTTTCAAAAGCAACAAAGGAGTTTGCCTGCAGAACCTTTGTAAGCCTAATTGCCATATGGATACTCCAAATTCTGAAGGACTCCTAATTACCTGTTTTGTTGAAAATATTTGTCCCTAACTTGTATACTATATTGAATAGAGATTTAAGATTATGATACTTCATAGTGCACATTATATATGATTTAATGTATATTTTCACTTGCTTATACACTTTAAATGAATGTTCTACCAAATTACTGTATCTAAATGAGTTGGCCCTTCACTGCCGATTGTGGTTCAAAGCTCCAAACTTATAATAATATAATATAACCTCCCTCTCCTTTCAGCTTCTCTATGACTCTCCTAAGAGCTTTTAAACAGATGTAGAAAAGAAGGTGCCTTACAGAGTGTTAAGCCTGGCAATTGTAGGTCACATAGTGACAGTTCATAAACAAAATCCCTGGCAGTATTCTCAGAAGGAATTTTCAGGGAGCATCACTTTGCCAAACAGCAATTTCAGAACATTTTTTTAAATAAGCCTGTTGTGAAAAAATCTGATTGTCTTAAAAATAGCTGTTTAACATTGTCAATGAGCTTTCTTTTGTAGTGGGTAAAACTATAAAGTTACTGTAAGATGTCATGTCAGGTATGCACAAAAAGAAAGTGCTCATTCACTTGCTAAAGCACAGGCTCAACTTTTGCATATAGTATTACAATGTCTTTACAAATTACTAGGTTCTAACAAAGCTTTGTTGGTGATTTTCAAAATTGCTTTCAGAGAGGTACTACAGTGAAAATTTTAGTCAAATTACTATCATAGGAATGAAGAATCACAGAATAATTTAGGTTGGAAGGGACCTCTGAAGGTCTGCCCCTAGTCCAAACCTCTGCTCAGAGTAGGGCTGACTTCAAAGTTAGATCAGGTTGTTCTGGGTCTCACCAGATTTTGAATATATCCAACGCTGGAGATTCCACAACATCTCTGGGCAACCTCTTCCGGTGCTTACTCAGGCTCATTTTATTTTTCTCCTTGTATCTGCTCAGATTTTCTCCTCTTGCAATATATGACTTGCAACCATTAACATGGATACCTTAGAAAAGTCTGGCTTGGTCTTCTCTACGACCCTCTTCCAGGTAATTGAAGACTGCAATTAGATTCCCCCTTAATCAAACAAACGCAGCGCTCTCAGTCTCTCTTCATGCGTCATACACTCCAGATCCCTGTTGGACTTGCTTCAATTGGTACATCTTATGTATTGGGGGGCCCAAAACTGAGAAAAGTAAATTTAAACATTCCCAGTACAAGTGCCTCACGGGGGGGGGGGGGGGGAGTAATCATTGCCTTTGACCTTCTAGCTGTGCGCTACCTAATGCAGGGAGTCTCTGACCACTATTCCTTGTATTTTCCTCTTTGTGGCACTAGTTCCACCCCTGAATCTGGGATGGCTTGACCAGAAGCCTCTCTCAGCAGATCTTCAAGTGTGCTTCAAGTGAATATGTGTTCCTCAAGTGAATATTTGTAAATACATGGAAGCCATACACCCCCTGCCTCTACAGCCCCTGTCCTCCCCTTGCTCAAGCATAGCCTCTGGCTCTCCCTTCTTTTTTTCAATGAACCTTTGACTTTTGCTACCACAATGTGTCCTGTCAGTCTCCATGGTCCTGCTTAGCTTGCTCTTATCCTTCCACAGTTCCTTTTTCTGGCAACTCAGTGACTTGACCTGAGCATCTCCCCACAGGGGGGCCACTGTGCCCCCTGCCATGGCCTTGGAGAGGAGCCCTGGTGCTCCCTGCACCCTGAGACTGGGCTGGCTGCACTCCCCCTCAGGATCCACCTGGGCTGAGGCCGCCACCGTGCGAGGGGTGATCACTGCAGCCCAGGCAGAGCGGTGTGCTCGCTGACACGTCTCCACCACCCTTGGGCCGCCCATGGCAGTCACAGTCCCTTCTGGGCTCTCTGGTCACCCTTACCCTTAGCCTATCCCCTCTACCACTTCCTGTGGGGTTTTGGAGAAACAGATTTCTGAAATCTCTCCTTGATTTTGAGATTCTCCAGAGGCTGTGCCCCAGAGCTGAAAAACAGCTGTAAGAAAATAGAACAGAAAGAACTTTATGTAGTTGAAAGGGAAAGTTTTTACATGTCTGAGTGAATTTTGTGTTTCTTCAAGGAAATAACCCAACTCCCACTGATTTCAGTGATGGAGGATTTACCCCTGTTACTGACAGAAAATCCCTTCTCTGGTGAGCATCCAGGATCTAAATAGCCTGTTGTCTTTCCTGTGGCATTTAGGATATAAGTTTATCTTCATGCATATTCTCTTAAAATTAATATAATGAAAAAACAAAATTTTATCTCAGGAAGTATGCCTTTAATAACTGGACGGCAATGATTTTACATGCAAGTCTTATTCTATTAAATATAAGCAGTAAATTTATTAGATTGGCTGTTGAACATAACTTTAATAACAATTGATTATTAAATACATTTTCATTTCACTGTCATTGAGTATTCATAGTTCTTACACACTTAATTGTTCTGGAATATAATTAATCAATTTAAATTAAGTTGCTCTGTGCGCAGTAATGGTGTTACTATGTCCTGTAAGGGTCAGAAAAAGTCCATGAGAAAAGGAATACATAATGACTGTAGATGTATTTGGGACAGGCAGGCAGAAGAGATGTATTTTACAAAGCACAGCTGACAGAGATTATTGAGTTTGGAAAAAATAAAATACAGTCTGTGAGGTGATTAGTATGGGAGGTGACAGCTTAAGCTCTTTTTGTTATCCCTTTCTAATAGAACACTAGAAATTTATGGGAATACCATTTTTAAAGCTAAAAGACAAAGTGGCATGAATCATGCCCTACCTGTTGACTTCCCTGTCATGGGAAAATCTGTAGAAATTTAATTCAGTAGGGTTCAGATAAAGATTAGATTTTACATTAATAAGAATGCCACCTGAAGTTATTCCAGATCAGAAGATGGCTACAAAGTCTATTTCTTTATTCATTACTTTGGCCATAAACCAAACACACCTGTAATGAGAAGAAAAAAACCAACTATTGTGATATATTTGATAAACCATTAGTCACAGTCTATTTTACCTTTCTTTTAAGGAACATCCCTACTTGAACAAAAAGATGATTCCCCAATCTTGTGTGATTCTGTGAGACTTATCTTGCTGCTGCTCTAAACACAGACCATGGCCTCTACAGACACTCTCTTGCTGGAAGACAGCTACCATGTCAGCCTGTGGGTTTATATGATGGCATACATACATCAGATGCTTGTTCTTCCTTCATTCAAATCGGTATCCTGTGAAAGCTCCAATGACTTTAAAGATTTCCTTCCTGTGGAAGACAGTGCAGGAGTGGAGCCAGTCTCAGAGCTGATCTCATCCCAGTATCAAGCTGGAACATGATCTAGGAATGCACCCAGACGTGGGAGCTCAGAAGCACTCTACACAAATGCAAAATAATCTAAAGATGTATATAGCAACTAGAGTCCAGTTTTGGAAGGTGCTCCCTTGAGATGGAAATTACAGACCTAGGGTCTCAGTGTTGTCAGCTGAGGCCACTCAGACTCTCAAACCTGCAATGCCTTTTGCACTTTTTTTTAATGTATTTTGGTTTACGAGAGCTTGCCCTTGCAGACCTCTGTAAAAATGCATGGCCAGGTTACAGCTGACCTTTACAGAATTTAGCAATCACCTTTTCTATACCAATATCTGCACAAAATTTCAATGTACTAATAATTTATAAGTATATTGTAGACTGTTGCAGTAAAATCCTTAGAAAAGAACAAGAAAAAAAAAACAAAATCTCTACAGCTTCTAATGACAGGACTATATTTTATGCCTTACATAAATATAGCTGGTCACTCCATCAAAAGCAAAAAGTTGCATTATTGAAATAAGTGCTATTAAGTAAAGTACTTTCAATTTAGTAGAAACCAGACCTACTGAATCACTTTCCTCTCCTCTTGGTGCATTGCAGCCTGTGAAACAAGCCAATGTTTAAATGACAGCCACTTCATAACCAGCTGCTATTTTCCAGGTGTCTAAGGTAAATTACCTCTAAGGTAAACTGAATCCTCTTTCAAGGGAAGAATTCCAGTGAGCCTGTATCTGTGACATTCTGGATTTGGGGCTTGGGTCGTGTGTGTGTGTGTGTGTGTGTGTGTGTGTGTGTTCACAAATATTCCTACAGCTTCAGAGTGTTTTAATCTATAATTTTGATACAGGCACATCCTCTGGTAGAAGACCTATTTTGAAATCAGTGGAGCCTTGAGGGATGTTAATTGATAGAAATGAACGCTGTAATAAGGAAGGAGGGTTTCATTCTACAAGGTCACTGTTCAGAATGGCCAGTCCAAGGAAGTTAGATTTGGTTAGAGAGATTTCATTTTTATTTCTCTTCTGGTGTTTTTGTTTTGAAGTTCTTTAGCTATTTCAGTGAGGTATTTTTATGCCTGTTTTTTCTAACCCACTTCCATGTAAGTTTCTTAAGTACTAAGTTCCTATAATGAGAATAAAGAAACCTAGTGTTTTTTAATTTTCTATGGTTAATGGCGTGTTTAAGAGCAACTCTAATTATATAGATCTGTAAAGGACCGATGGATTTTTAAGTAAAAGTTATTGGAACAGTTTTAGCTTTTATCATCATCATCATAAAAAAAAAGTTATTCCTACATCAAAACTGTTTTGAGTTTCAAGCTCAACTGAACTTGAAAAAATCAGAGCAAAATTCTGATCATATTGCCAAATTTTATCTGTATCCTTCCCTGGCATATAAAACTTGGATGAGGTTTTGAAACTTCTGGAGCATATTGAGAAAATAGGTCCAACCTTCAGATTTGCAAGGAAACTTTCCTGTGGATCTTTTTCAAGGATTCTGTTTCTTAATCTTTCACTGATGTTACGTGACCTTGAACAATATAAATCCCTTCTTTTTTTTTATGCTGTCTTTTCCTTGATTATAGGAAATATGTACTACATTATCAGGGATGTTATGGATTTAAATAATTAATTGATTATATATATTTTTATTTCCTAAGAAATAAAGGTAAATGAGCAGTACAACTTTACAAGTGTAACAATTTCAGAGTGAGAAATAGAGGTACAACAGTACCTCTTCAAATATTTCTTTTTCTTTTAAAATCAGTTCACATGAATTAAGATTATGCCCCCTTTATTTTCTCTAAGTGTTCATTCTCTGAAGCACTTTGTATAAATAAGTTTAGCTAGCTAGACTGTTTGTGAAACCTGCATTTAGCATTTATACAAATGAGCATTCACTACTGGAAGTGTTAACAAAAACACCCAATGAGACTTCAGTAGCAATTTTGTGCAAATTAATTGACCAATCACAACTAACAGTTYAAATAGCAAATATAACCTGGAACAGTGTTTGACGTGTTTGAATAGTCCTTTTGTTTGCTACACTTATGTCCCCACTGAAAGCTCCTATTCAGCATAAGTGAAAGTACTGAGGGCTAATCCACCTTTTCTACAGACAAGAGTTTTTCATGACCAGGCCATAAAAATTAAGGAAGAAATAATTAATTGGAAAATTTAAAATATTTACTTAATACAAATATTAGTAATGCTCAGAAATATCTCATGAGCAGAAAAATTAGATCACTGGAGAATGATTCACTGTGAATTATTCAGACAGCTGTAGAAATGATTCAGACTGACAGATTGATAGATAGAACATGCCCATAAAAACAGGATATTCCACACTCTGTTATCCTGTGTGTTACACATTGTATGGCTTTTACTGTAGAGTTTCTACAAGTACATGCAAAGCAACAAATGCCAGTCAGCAGAACAATCTATGATTTTCATGCAAGCATCAAATTAAAGGATATGGCCCAACAGGAGCAATTGGCTGAAGAAAGAAATGGAAATTGCATTCTCGGTTAACTGCAGAGTAATCAACTGAACCTTGTATTATAGATTCTTTGGCTTCAGTTTTTTATGAGTTGTGCATAAAAGTTCAGAGTCAGTTGATTTTTTTCTGGTCAAGTAAAGCACTTCCTAGTAATAAACAAACAAGCAGTCATAGGAAATGGGTCATCTTCTTTATTGCAATCCAGAGCAAACTTCCGATCATTGAATTAGTGTGACAAAATATGCTGTGAAGCTTCAGTGACAAGGGCATAATATTTTTTCAAAATAACATGCTTTGGAAATGACTTCTCCCTGCTTCCTTTAAGTATGAATTATATTATTTCTGTATAATGTTTTAGATATAATTTTTTCTGTTGAATGTACAGTAATATTGATCTCAGACAAGTTTAACCTGATGAATCTGTGAATAGTTCCTTTTAACTTTCAGCAAGGACAACCTACCTTTATCTAAACGTGAAAGTATCTAAAGGTAGTTTCTTTATTGGCATTTTAACAGCTTAGTGTTTGTAGATGTTAATAAATGGAACAGTCTTCAAAAAGATGGAAAGTAAGTCTGTTGTTCTTACTTAAATATGTAGCTGTTCCTTTTAAAATACCACAGCAGATACTCTTTGATTAAGCAATGCCTATCAAGTGGATTATTGTAAAAGGAAATTTGATGGTACTTGAATTTGGATAGGAGAAGCTAAATTTATAGACATGTGCGCTGTGTTTCAGCTGCACATTGTAATTGTTGCGCATTGTGTAATTGTTTATGCAAAGAAGCAGCATAAAATATTTGACCTTTCGTATTTTTATTTATACTCTTCTGAAGCCATCCCAATAAGATTTGATAGCGGACATGAAATCAGAGGTTATTTTGACTTTTTTTTTGTTAATAACTCCAGTGTGCTGGGTACCTCCTAGGCAGAGCAAGAAAAGATGTCTAGTCTCATTCCCCAAAGAACAATCATGGTATTTTCTTCACYCTCCAATAGCCTTTGGGTTGGATTATTAACTCAGATAATTTCATTTAGATGCAGCACCTATAGTGTACTACTTCTTTTCTAGATGCGGATGAAGAAATGGGCCTTATCCTAAAGATCTTGTGGTCTCTTACCATGATTCTATGAAACCTTGGGGCATGGGAATACAGTAGTTTCAGTAAATAATCAGATGTTTGGACCTCAAACCCTACTTTTCTCGAAGAAATATAGGCAGCAGGCATCACTTTGTTTACAATTCAAGTGCTCAGCTCCGACAGTGATTTAAAAATCTTGTCTAATTGCTTAGAATCTTGGAATCTGTAGGTATCTTTGTTCATAAAGTTAGTATCCCCATAGAGCCTGATCCAGCAAGTATTCACAAGAACAGAAAGTACTGAGCTCATTCAAAAATCACTGTCCATAAATGAGAGGGAGGAGACAGCCAAGATGTTGTTGATAATAACCTAATGTTTGGAGAACTTGTGTGGGAAGTACTAAACTTGGGTTGCCTTCTCACACTCAGGAAGCTCAAATCCATATCTTTCCCCTCACACACCATATTTTCTTTCTGAGTGTTACTGAAAACATTTTTCTGGGAAAAGGACACACCTGCATCTCTTGTCCAAGCTCATTCATTGTGTGGCAAGGAATACAAGAATCATAGGGCCAGAAGGGGGGAGGGGGGCGGGGGGTGGGGAAGCAACCTTGACTCTATATCAGAATAAAAGAAGATTGCTTCTGCATTTTTCTGTAAAGGCTTTGGATAAAATTCATAATCATCACTGGGTGGAAGAAGGAGAATCCAGAGCCACCTTCTCCCTACTCCCTCTCCAGAATCTCAGTTGCAATTCCTGTAAAATTCAATGGCAAGTGATAAATAAAGACTTTGAGGTCTTTTGGAGACTAAGAACTTAGTCCCAAGAATGAGAGGAATTCACTTTCCTTGCAGTGTCTAGGAGAGCTACGCACACACTGAATAATGTAACAGGTGGCGTGGGTGGGTGTGCATGTGCAGGCAGAACATCCCAGTGCCACTGCTGGTTCACAATGAAAATTCATTCCCAGACTTGTCTCTTCTACACAAACATTTTAACACATTCCTCCTAACCTGAACATGTTGAGCACAAAGGAACTTCATGCATCATGCTGTTTATCCTTGACCTTTTCTGTTGGGTTCAGGGAGGTACACGTCTTCTACTTTCTCTTGGAAAATTCTAATTAAAAGAGAAGGGAGAGATTTAAATGTGTCAAATTTTAATAGAGTTTCCCAGTGTAGCAATTGTACATTATGTCATCTTGGATAAATTTTGACTGAATTAGCTTTTGCAGAATGCCCACCAGACCTGCTTCCACAGGCTGTTTTGCCATCTGCACTATTAAAACATCTCCATTAAGAGTGCCTAGGGTCTAATCTTTTGCAACTGATTACCAGTTGTCCATAATGCACAGCCTGAAATAGAATTACAGGAATTAATTTTTAAAAATTTAACTTGCAAATTCATTACATGAGAAACAAAAAGGTGTTTCGAGATACAATAATTTTAATCTGCAAAGAATGAATATTAGGCTGGTCACAGACACTGATAATAAAGATCAGATACTRTTAAAGTACATTGGCCTCACTGGCATTCAGGAAAGTTTTAATGTGTTGCAAGTCTGACAGAAGCTCTTCTATTTCCCTGGAAGCCTGCTGGAAAATCCCACTGTATGAGGGTCACTGCCCTCTCACTTGAGTTAATGATACACATTCATAGACTAAACAAAAATGACCAACAAAACTGAGTTGTACACTAAATATCTATTCTTCTGGATATCTGGAAGGGGGAAATGGTACTGTTTTCCCATGTCTCCCTTAACAGTGGTCTTGATATGAAATAATCTTCCTCATTTTTCTCTCTGAAAAAGGAAAAAAAAAGTAAGGAAGAGTCTAGGAGATAAAACTGCCTAATGGTTGGAAAACGAATCTGAAAACTGGAGAAATCTTGCTCTGTGACTATCATCTTCTCTCTGTTCAGACAAGTCAGCTATATCTTTCCCTGCACCTCAGTTTCCTCCTCAGTTATCTTACTTATCTCATGGAAGGTGTGGCTGTTGTCTTAAGGTAGAGGGTGATAAATAGTCACACTGAGTTAATTCCAGGTCAGCTTTGAAGTAGTTGGAAGTCAATGGGTTTCTAGGATGCTAATCCATTTTTATACCATTAATGGTGTATTTTCTGTTTTGGGGTCTCTTCTGTGACAGAAAAAGGCCACTATGGGAATTCAGCTCAGAATCTGAGTTGCTATAATAAGATTTTTTTTAGCTGGGTTCCATCTCTATTTAGAAGTAAGTGAGAGAAGGGTGGAGGAGGCAAAGAAGTAAAAGTCAGGAATAAATCAGGATTCTTAAATGTCAGAGRTATATAACACCATACAGAGTGTTGAAAGTCTTGGCTTGAAGTGGTATTCCCATGGTTTCCAGACTCATTTTGGCAAAGCTGAAACCTTAAACTCTATGAATCTCCCATAGTTTGAACTCCTTGCCTTGTCAACCTTGTGGTTTCCCCTGCAGTGCGATTTACATAGTGAGACCGCTGCAAGCCACAGTAGCTGGGAGCCTTAGCCTCCCACTAGCCTGCTGCAAAAGAAAATGAGCATACTCAGTCATGGGTTTACAACAGATTTTTAGAACTAAAATGCTTCTATTGAATGCCTACAAATGGCAATTTTGGATGCAGAAAATGATTATTTTGAAAATTACTGATTCCATTTCTAGAATACTGAAAGGAAATGGCATTTTCTGATGAGAGCCCTAGTGTTTACCTCATGCAGCTGTATGCTGTGTGCAAGCGTCTTCTGTGCTTTTTCTCCCCTCTGTGTCCCTCTGTGTCCTTGAAAATGTCTCAAAAGCTAAGCATCTCTCTAGCATTTCCTCTAAAAAGACAGAGGAAACATTCTATTCAGATTTTTAGAGTAAAGAGTGCAATGATAAAGCTGTTCCTTGAGGGTAAAGAGAAAGCAAATCCCATCCAACACTGAAACATCAGGCTTGAAACATCATTCAGAGGCTAGCTCTGAAGAAACCAGCTGGATTTCTCGAGCTACCAGATTCCCTTTCTTGGAGCTGGGAAATTTGACTGTCACATCAGGTCTCAGTCTAGGCTCTTGGTTCTCATGGAAAATTTTCCAAACTCCAGACCACCTTTTCTTTTATGATTTGCTAGGACCTAATAGCAGCAACGAAGAATGCTTGGAAGATAGGCAGGTWTGTCCTAATCTGTGCCTCAAATGGCTGTCACCGTACTGTAGTAGGTGAATAGTGCCTTGATCAGCACATGCTTGCTTACCTTGTGCATGCAAAGACATTGTGATCATGTATTTCTTCTCTCCCTTGCACTTTGCATACCACATCTATCAAGGAGAAACATAGGCTAGGCAGCTCGAAGGGCAAAAGAAACTCTTTCAGCAATAGGGGAATGACTCATCAGGGAAATGACATAGGGAGAATTCAATGTACATCTCTCCAGAAGGATGCAGACAGATAACTATGCATTCAGAAGCACTGGGTGGGGCAGCTCTTAACTCCTCTCTCTGATCTTGTATCCAGTCTAAACTCCAGTTCCTAATACTGTTACCATATAAGGCAATGCATTTCGAAAGTCCAAATAAACGTCTGCAGCGTGCGGCTGCCTTTCTTGCAATGAGGCCTAAATATCAGGGCGGGGGGTGGTGGTGGGGAGTTTACCCAGTACCAAACACTCCTKGAAATAATTGGACTCCAACTCGTTCGCAATGACTTAAATGGACAGAGGAAGAAGCCAGTTCAGGCCAAATACTCCTGTGCCAGGCAGAGCAGTTCCTTTCAAAGTGCCCACTATCTCTGATTTATTCCCATCATATCTTAGTCCACAAGACAAAAAAGTCAGGCGTACTGCAAAAGGGGCCCAGCAGCAAGAGCACAAGGGGAGGGGGAAGCTGGAATTTGGGGCAGGGCCAGAGTGTGAGCACAYGCTCGGGACAGCTGGTCTCTCTGGATTCTCTCCCTTCAGCTCTTTCTGAGGAAAAAGCCTCTGAAGAGATGTGATATTTCTGCTATGATCAGTATTTACACTGTCAATAGGGGAAAGCTAACAGGGGGCAGATGAAACCAAGCAAGCGGGTGCCACAACACGCTGATTCACGCTTTAAAAAATCCATAGTGACTCTGGTGAACCCAGCAGCAGCAAGGATTTTCCATGGGTTCTCTTAAGGGAAGGGAAATGAAGTCCTTCTCTGAGGCTATTGCCTGGACATGCCTCAGAGCTGGGCCTTTCCCAGGGCTGCTGAAAGCCTCTAATCCTGGCTTCCACCTGCTTCAACACATCACAGTTTGCAGCTAGGCAAGAATCTGTCTTTAGCCTCTCAGCAGTGGGACMTTTTAGGCAAAAGAGGGTTAAGCAGGCCAGTACAGCTTGAAGTGCAGCCTGCAACTAGCCACAAACGTACCATCACCCTAAGCTCTCAGTATTGGCAGGAACATAAACCATGATTGTTGTTTTGCACTGCTTCTGATTAATTGGTTTTTGTTAAGGCATGAAGGAAGAATGTTTCTAGCTAAATAATAGTGATGTTCTTTGCAATAAAATTTCATTGCACTGTGTATAATTTAGCATTTGTTTGAACAAGAGGAACTGAGCCTTGTAAAGAAGCATGAAGGAAAAGATGATTTGACTGGAGTAAATGTGCTGCACCTAACATAACTACTGTAAAGTCAAAGGGACGTATCTAAGACAAATTTACCTGGCTGAATCAAAGAGTAGGCAGGTGGAGCTTTTAATACTGATTTTGGGTGTTACTTATGTTTCAGGTTTTATAGTATTAAAACATTTGTCCCCGAATTCACAGTATTTTACTTCTTTAGATGTTCTTGTACAATTTCTGCATTGTGGAGTCATAGCAATGGCAGGAACACAGTTGTATTCAGTTTTGTTTTTTCTTTGAAGACTTGCAGAGGTACTGTGATTTAGAAATTAATTACATGAATCCAGCAGGTGGTTTAAATCGGAAGGGCTGTTAATGCTGTGACTGGGTACACTACTCATAGGCAAGCGTCTTTGCCTTTGTGAAGATGAGGCTCTTTGTATAAGGTTCTCTTCTCTTCTGAGATGTTCTTCCCCTTTTGGAAATGAGATGTGTCCTCGCTCTGAACTTCAGTTTGGCACAGTATTTCCATGTACCTGGGATCTCTGCCAGAGAAGCATGAAGACATGGGGTGGGACGAGGGAAAGAACGGGCTAGCCTGAGGGAGAGGTTAGCAAGCTGTGGCCAAGGGTTACTGAAACTCGAAGGATAAAACACTCACTGAAGCTTAATTGATACTTAGTTCTCGAAAAATGAAAAATGATTTAGGACACAATTCTTCCTACCCGTAATAGTGTTCAGATGGAGATGTGCTGGACTGGACTTCTATTTCCTGTACATAGCACAGCTCCTCTGATAGCAACTGGAGTCTSACATATTTGTAGTCGTAGAAATGGGATTCTGATTTGGTCTCATTATTTCCTCTTTTCTCAAAGTTGCAGAGTAAAAATTATTTGAGGTGACATTATTAATGCAAGTTAATCAGGCAAGTTTGAGATTATTTTTTCTTGTAAAATTTGAAGCAAATCCATTTATCTGGTGTGGAACTATCAGGTAAAAGAGAAAATGTTTTATGTGCTGGAAAACTTTCACACCTTTCTGTGTGAACCTGGTCCATAACTCAAAAACAGACTGATTTTCAACAAGGACTTTGTAATGAGGAGGCAGCTTTTCCTGGTCTGAAGAGAGGTAGGGTTGAAATAATGGATGCTCATCTATTTAAAAATCATTGTCTGCTAATGAAGTACAGTGCTTACTGTGTTTCTTTAAGGAGTCACCAAAAAGTCAATTATTTGTAGAGAGTATAAAAGAGTTATGAATAAGGAAAACACCCCCAAATATTGTATTTTTAAGTAACTAATCCTTTCAGTGTACATACTTTAGCTTCTGTTTAACTTGAATTTGACTCCTTTACTATCATCCTTTTATCTCCAGCTTCCACTCCCAATAGAAAATAGTTAATTCACGAAGAAAAAAATTGGCCTTGCTGCACAGATGGATGGGTTTAACTGTGAGGCCTGAGTTACCCAGGAAGAGAGATGAGATTGTTGAACATTCCCTTCTGGCTGTAAAATCTGTAAATTGTGAGATGGTTTATTCACTATCTCAAATTCTGTCAAAGTAATCTTGATTTTTAAGAACAAGTGCTCCGAGCTGCGCGCAGTTGGTAATCCTATGTGCAGCTTTCAGTGTTGTGGATGTAAGCTGTGTAATTACATATGCACTTGTCCCCTAGCTACACAGAAACAGTCATGACACTAGTGAGAATGATTTTAACTGAAATAAACCTTGCCTTTGGAGCAACCAAGATTGCAGGCAGCCACAGCGTTATCTGTGCCTGGAAGAGCGGCAAGGGCAGGAAAATGGGGCGTGACACCAACTGTTTGGCTTCTATGTGCARATGTTATTGCCCAGCCTTCATGAATAAGTCATTACGTGCATGATTCAAACTTAATAAAAATTGTAGTTGTTGCTTGAAGCAGCAGATTTTGTCTACTGAGACCTTAGGGGTAAGGTATACTCCGGAGTTTAATAGTGTGTACAGCAGTCCTGCCTCCGTGTATTGTTCTGTTCTATCTAAACTCCATGCTGGAAGACTTGTCAGAATTGTTTGATCTGTTAATTGCTGTAATTGTTGGTATGACAGAGCAGCTCCTCCTCCCCTGAGAACAAAAATGTTGTCACTCTACAGCAGGCAGTCACTATTTAGGGAATTAGAGAGGGCTCTGGAGATCTGGAATACATTTAGCGAGACATAGTTTATCAACTTGTGCAAAGTTTTCTCATGTTGTGTATAGTGGCATATTGATTCAGTATCTTGATTTAAGGACTAGATATTCATGCAAACACTGTTGACATAGTAATCATTTTCTTAATTTATGATGACTTTTCACAAGTCACAAATACAGAGGATGCCTCAGGTAGCAGAAATACTCTTCACAGCCATATAAACACTCTAACTCCTTTTTCTAATACTAAAACACATGCCTAGTTCCTCAGACTCTTTGTATGAGTATCCCAAATCAAAGCAGGCCTGTGCCAATGGATAGTGACTTTACGATCATCATTCTCTTGTACCTGTAATTATATGAAGAGAGAGCTGTAATTATATGAAGAGAGAGAAAGAGTTGGTCTTCATTTGAGAAAATGGGTATTCTTTCTAGTTCTCTCCTTTCTTTCCCTAACATACCTCTTTAACTTTGATTATCATCTCATGGAACTTTCTATATGTATGACTTGAAGAACAAAACCCAAATTCTCCTTTCAAAGCCATTCACCCATCCATCCATTTTAAGTGATGTCACTAATTTGATTGCCAAACAACAAAGCAACAAATRAGTATCTTGTTCTTTGATCATCTTTATAAAATCTTTTTCAGGAAGGAAGCTACTGATGATCTACTAACAGAGAAAACAAAACTGGCTATTCACCAAAATTTATCTCAGAATAAAGTTTTWAAAAACTTGTAGAAAAAATAATTATGAAAACTGCAACTATTACCTACAAATAAACAGTAATGTGGTTTTCCAAACTGATAGTGTCCCATTAAAGCAGTAAAGAGCTTTGAACAGACAGTTTTGGATGGAGAATATGGCCATAATTCTTGAGACCTCAGACAAAACCAGCATAATTAGTGTATTAGCCTCTAGCCTTCTGGAAACAAATGTGGAAAGAGTTAGTTTGCAGCTTCAAAGCTGCTTTTCTCTTGATATGTTTTTTTGGGTGGCTGGTGTTGAAAATTATGTATATTGAAGGAACAAACTTACAAACTACAATGAAATAGAAAGATTTATTTGTTTTTAATAAAATCCCTTTCATGCTCAAAAAAAGGATTTTATAATTGCTCACAGAAATGTTAAGGTCATTGAATGAAGAGTATAAAYGTATATTAAATGCTATGGCAACACTGGTCAAAATGAATAGATGATTTCTCAGTTTGTGGCTTTTATAAAATTAATCCATATTCTGAGAGCTAAATGAAAGAGAAATATATCTGAAATTATGTATTTTTTCTCTATTTCAGATAAATTATTATAATTTGTCTGTGAATACATATATGCACACACACACATTCATTTGTATATATGTGCTATATCTATCTGTGTACATATACCTGAGTTGACTGTATAAAATTTAACAAAAACTAAGAGAAAAATTCTCAGCATCTGAAAATTGTTGTTGATGTTAATGGAATTATACTACATTATATCAGCTGAGAACTTAGTCCACACAGTTCATTAAGGCAAACTTTCAGGGACTTTTCTGCATTCAAGAAGACACTTAATCACATACTCGATTTACATCAAGRTTAATGTAAAAAAGGTGCTGAACTCGAACTGGTCAGAATGTGTCTTACATGTTCAAAATTACAGTTGAAAAACAAAATTTAAGCAAAAGAACAAGTTGATCTTTTACTGTTTTCCCAAAAGTGCTGAATTTGGAATCTAAGCATTTTGTCAGCAAAAGCTGAAGTTTAGTGGAGAGCAGTCTAGAACAAATAGCAGGATGTGAGTAATGGAGCACAAAGCTGGAATCCCTCAGGTTTACATCCACATAGCATAATAAACATAGACATGACGTCAGACTTCTAAAAAGATACAAAGTCACTGAAGCTCTCCATGCTGAGCTTGAGCATGAGGTTCGGGACTTACCCTGAAAACATGTAATAGAAACACCTGCTGGAATTTGTAAGAATCTGCATTTCAAAAAAATTGTGTCTGCATCTATATCATGTATATCTATATCTACACCTACCTACATCTAATAGCTAGATTTAATGCTTTCTTATACTGAACTTTGCCAGAGCATCAAAAATATATATAATAGAAAAATGTCATTGTTTTTAAGTACATTTTGAATTATACTGGAAAACAAAAGCAATACATCATAGAAAATATCCTATCCAAAATTTATACAGAGTGCAATGGAGACATGAAGAATTACATTACAATTCTCAGAAGACTCTAAGACCACTTATTTCTAAATATTTCTGCTTTAAACTGAAATATTTCAGCGTAGGAGCATTCATAAAACACAAAAAATCCATAAAAAAATGAATCCATAAAATAAAATAAATCAATAAAGATTATTGATATTTGAAACACATTTTCAATTAGTCATTTTCAATTAGTCATCAATATTCCCTGCAAGAAGTGATCTGATAGGAAAAGATTGACCTGCTTGCATACTTTTTTTCCTGGATGCTGCTTGAAATTTTGAATCAAAGTTCTTTAGCTGACTAGTGTGACACCTATGAGCCTCAGGATGGGACCGACACATAATTTTAGTCACCTTAACTGAGTGCRAATCCTCTATGCTTCCACTATAGTTAATGGAGAGAGCTGGGCTCTCCAAACCTGTCATTCAGGTTCAAGGTGAATTGCAGCCAGAATTTGTCTATTATTTTCTACTGACTACAAGAGGAACTTAGGTTTAGTAATTTCTAATTTAAGTGCCTCCTTTAGGTACATAAGGCACAGTTTCATAAATCCCAACAAAATGATACAGTTCTGCAACAATGGGGGTATACGTGTTGCCTTGTACTTTGTATTTTAGGATGTATCGGAAGCACAAATGAAGTCTGAACTCTCGTCTTTTCCAACTTATATAAAAGGTCTTTTGATTCTGAAATGCCTTGCTTTTATTTGAAGTCATTTATCATTTGTATCTTCACTTGTACTTTCTAATGATCTGAGGGAGTTTATTTTTTTATTAGCAAAATCCATGCCATTCTCCTTCAAATCTTTAAACAAGTAGTAGTAGCTTACGTGCAGTAAAACCATGTACAGTTAGCTACCATAGAAGAAAATTACCTTTTTAACATACTAAAACAAACAAATAAGCACTTGGTTGACAAAACCACCCCCAAACCTTTCTGGAAACTGATTCATGATATGACAAGTGGTTTATTTTTCATACCCTTCTCTTTTATGCTATTGTATATATATTCAAGTTATGGCACTTGATATTAAATTGCACATAGTATGAAACACACAGCTCTGTGGGCTATAATGATCTGTCACTGCTTTGCCCAGGCTGAAGTAAACATCATACATGTGGTACTCATTTCACATAAATTTCAGTTTCTGATCGGTGGTTACTGTCACTCGTTCAAGATAACAAACAAAATTATGGGAGAGCAATGTGGTGCAAAGTAGCCTGGAAGTTATCCACAGAGCACGTCTTTTATATCTTGAGTTGTAATCCAGCTCAAAGGAATGCCTTTCATGTATGAAGAAAGAGGTTATTATCCTATCAGTATACAATCTGTTAATAACAAACATCAGGGGAGAGCAATTCATTTGCCCTGACAGCTTTGTTGAACAGGCTTAGAAACTGTTCTGAATAGTGAAATACATTAAGAAAAAGATGTTATTTATGGCAGAAGACAGGAAAGGGAGCTTTCCTCCTGGAATTTAGGAAACTCCAGCCAGCCAAAACATACCAAAATTTCCAAAATATGTTTGCAAGATTAATGAAAGGCAGACCTCCTTTTTTCACCTTGGATTTAAAGGTGRAGGCCATGTCACTTAGACTGTGATGCAGTTTTCAAGGAACAATATTGAGAAGCTATCAATTTTACTCACATATATTCTTAAGTAACCTTTTGGGTGCAAAAATGTAGGCAGATCTGAGTTCCTGTGAAAAGCTGGTCATTTTATTGTCTGACCTCTGATTTATTTTTGTTTAAGTATTGTTAACCTGAATAACTCATTTTATTCAGTCTGCACGTCTGGCTGCTCTGGCCCAATTTGGTCCGTAGCCTTTGGCAAGAAACGTTATGGAACAACATATGCAGGTGACTTGCTTGTGCCTACCCGGGAGCCTCGAGGCATGGTCTGTTGACTTAATAAGCCACCAGACTTACTGTATGTGCTAGCTGTACTCAAGTAGTCCTAAAGCTTATTTTCTTATATTCTCTTATATTGAAGATTTTTATTTAATGATTATCCTTCTTACTGATTATGACCATGGTATTATCAACAATTGCACTTAGAGCTAATAAGATAAAGGAAAAATGAAAATAAAAGAGAGAAAAACAATAATGCTGATCATTATTTAGTGCCTTAAGAAATGTTTGCTCAAACAAGGGAATGTATCTGAACAACTCAGAAATTTAGATTCCCTGATTGCATGTAATTTATACAGTGAGATTTGCAATTAATAGTAGATTTGCAATAGATTGTTATTAATTGTATCGCAAAAGTGCTGAAAGAGTCCGGCAAAGGCTACTGTGTGCTCTTCAGGCAAGCAAAAGGAAGTTCTCCCTGTTTTAAGAGCTTAATATTTACTTCATAAATGATACCAGTGGGGCCAGAGCTAGAAAATTCCTTCCTTCATCTCCCTCTCCATAAGTGCTAAATCTGAGAATAAAATCCAGGTTTCCTCTCAGTCTGGTGCCTTTATTACTCTTAGTGAAGCAGCTATGAAGTATGAGGGTGGTGCACGTGCATCAGGCCTATGGCTAGATGCCAGAATCCAGTGGCAGAGGTGCTGGTTGCCTAGGCAGGACCTAGGCCAGCCACACCAGGCCACTGGGCTCCRACTGCTGCTTGGATAATACATATATCAAAGATGATGAGCACAGTATAGTCATTGTAAAGCTGGCTAAGCACTTCAAATACTAGCACAAAAACCTTGTTGTTGAATGAGTTTCCCTGATTCCCTGTCTCATTCCTGTCCTGGTCTCCCCTAGTTTGTTGGAATKAACTTTTGTTTTTGTACTAGAAATATATACCTCCCACCTGTTATTTTACAAGCATGAAATAATAACACCTGCAACAAACCTTTAGTGAATTGGGGCCTAGCAAAGTTCATTATTTTTTCACTATTATATTGTAAAATACATTTATAGTTTCTGCCCTTGTTATTTGTGTTTCAAAATCACATGCCATATTTTCAAAGAAATAAGTGAGAAATTAAAAAAAAATCCAGCTGTAAYAGTTTTACTTTTCCATTTATGAAGCACAGGTTACTGTCCTTAATAGAAAAGAGAATTCAGCTATCCAATTAAACTATTATTGATCTGATACGGTCATTACACAGTGAACAGATTGACTATGGACTATTTTCATTATAATTATTTATTCACATCTTGTGGTTATATATATTTTTTAATGAACTTGTCACCTGATGAAAAGGTGCTGAACTTGCAGGCTGAAGTCCATGGTGTATGTATAAAAAGACAGGTACAAGCAGCAAATCACCATATTCAGTTGTTAAGAGGAAGCATTTTCCACAAGGAGAGAACATTCTGCTCCACAAGGCTAACAGTGGAAACCCATGTGGGGTAATTCACTGCAAATATCCAACAAACTGTATGATACACTTTCATGAAGTTCATAGACCTCAGGTAACATGATGAAGTTAATTACTATTGGATYGGGAATTAGGATGCATCAATCAAGAGATGGACTTCACCACTCTGTTTTGCATTAGCATTCTTCAGCCTACKCAAAAGAGAGCTGGAAATCCTTGGTAAAGAAAGCATTATCTCAGGAGTGATGGCCAAACAGATATGCACTAAATCATAGAAATTGAACTAGTTGGGAAACTCCATTTTGGGTCTCTTGTCATTGCTGATCTGATAGATGGGGAGGAGAGGATAGAGGATATAAAGATTAATGTTTTCCTATCCCAGTGGCATTTTTTGTTATCAGACTTGTATCTTGAGGATTAACAGTTCATTAATATTATACACATGGAGTCCTTATGGTCCAAGCTTCTATCAAGTCTCCCACACAAGCTGTAGGGAAATCCACATGTGCACTCACAAATTCACATTTCCATTACAATCCATAAATATTAAATTTTCTTATAATTTCAACTTAAGTAATTTTTAGGGGGGCTTTCTTCACATGTGTGATACTTCTGTAAGAGTGAGGATGTACTGAATTCTCTGATTCAAATGCAGAAGGAAAAGAGGAAAAAACAGCTCTATAAGTTCACACTGAAGCAGATTGGTGGAGTTCAGCTGACATCCCACATTAACACAAAAATCAAATGTGCTTTTAAAGGAAACTCTCTATTTTTACCCAGCTCACTGAGATTATAATATACTTGTTCATTTGGACATGATTCCAGCCCTTACTCACTGCAGCAAATATTTTTGCTGCTTACTGCCGTCCCAGCATTGTGGAGATCTGCCACATAATACACTCGCATGTTTTCAGCCCTGGGATTTTTATTGCAAACCAACATTCCCTTTTAAATTGCATATAAATTGGAAGTTCTGAGTGTGGCATTCTCTGAACGTAAAGGTCTGTAGAAGTTGAAAAGCCATTTGGAAAGTGCCTGGACAATATAATTTTCAATCAGAAAGACTGGTATTAGCGGCATGTAATTCATGACATTTAATTCAAGAAGCTGCATAGGGCATCCAAAGTGGAAGAGTCATTCAGACAGCTGCCAAGCTTTTACCATTTTGGGACTACTCAGAGTGTATTTATGTTCTCTATGTGCTCCAGAGAGAAGCTAATCTCCATTTGAAGAGAGATAAAAGTTATTATCCCAGGTATAAAGTAGAGGAACCTGAGACTGAGAGATTATGATTTGCTCAGAGCCTCACAGTGACTCAGGCATAGAGTTGGATTAAAAACAGTTCTTGACCATTAATATGCTTCATCAGATTTTATGTCTGGAAACTTGTTTTTGTCCTTTTAAACAGAGTCAGAAAAAAGCATTGAGGAAAAATATTCAGAAYAGATGGTTTTTCCAGATAGCTATTCACATTCGGGAGAGGCAGGCAGCTGTATGCACACACATGTACAGGCATACAGCCCCACGCCCACTATATTAAATTGTTTTGGAATATGCTAATAGTGTCTTGCCTTTTCTCTGAGGGTTTCATCTGAGGAGATGCTAAAGAGCTCTATGAAGTGATGAATGTATAGAGCTCTGCTGAAAAGCAGTGGGATAGAAAGCAACAACCAATATACCTTATTCCTAGATACATTTGTAAAGGAAAGAAGCTATGCCAAAAAAAGAAGAATATAAATCCTTGTGTTTAAAAATTGCATGCATTTGTTCCAGAAGGCTCCTAATTGCCTAGAAAGGGCACAGTAGATTTTCTTTTTCTCTCAACATTTCATCAGGAAGCTAGGATCTTTCACCTCTGTAACACTGGAGAGATGAATGTGGAGTACCAAGAAAAGTGTCTTGAACCTAGTTTATAAGCCATCGGGAAACACCAGCAGTTAAGAAACATTATGGAACTTTTTTCCTTGCAGTAAATCCTGGAGGTCTTATTCAGTATTTCTCTTGTCCTGTGCTAACTGAGACCTGTGATGGCTCTAAGAGCTTAGGAGAAACTTAACAGTGACATCAGGGGTTGTCCCTTACTGGCATGTTGCCCATCACTTTAYTTTCATTGTTCTTTTTATTCTACACTATAGATAAAGTAGAAGTATTTTTTTGTTATTAGAGCAATTATCATTCAGCTTTTACTTAATCTTTATAGAGAAGTACAATTGATAGTGAACATTTGTTTGAATATGTCATGAATGAAAAGCGACTAAAGACCGGAGCTGGATGAATGTTAAGACTCCACTTTGATGAAATTTGGCATCCACGTTGTTCCTCTTTCCAAAAAATCTTTGTGCAGATAGATTTAGTTTCCAAACAAATACACATGAAGATAGAAGAAGAAATGTAAGTGCATAAAAAAGAACGGTAATTGYGTACTTACATGGATATCTGAGCTAGTCTCCTCCTTTCCAGAAGGTTATAGAGGAAGCCAAAAAGAAAAGTTACTAATTATGTAGCACAAATAGTGAGATAGCTATAAACATATATCCTCATTCTGATGAATAATGCATAAAAAATTAGAGCATAGGCTGAAATGTTCTCCATCAAATACATTTGAATACTATAGAAATAAATATTTCTGTTTTGCATTTTAGATTTGCTCCTTATGAAATCCTCTGAAACTAAGATTATGTTAGTCAAAGTAATTTTTGTTCATCAATATCATCTACTGAATTAGTTGCAGCAATTTGAACAGTTTTATCTCAGTGATGGGTCTGTAACTATTTATACATTGCCATCAGTACACTAAATGTTTGAGACCCTCACCTTTTGGAGTGAGGAGGTAATGCAGAATATTTTCTAAGTGAAAATATATAGATATGTCTTTAGATATGTTTCCTGAAATCATTTTTTATCTTTCAAGACCTTTGGCTAAAGCTGATGGTGAACTGTTCCTTTTTTTTCAATAACAGGCCATCTTTAAAAGCCTATAACACTTGCTGGTTTGCTTTTACTGCATCATTTCAATATAGCAAACAAAATATTTCTGCTTTCCTGGCTGTTGTGGCTGTTGTCTGTGGATGATGGTTAGACTGACTTGAGATTTGTGTTTGTACTAGAGGCACGTGACCCAGTCAAGAGGAGTGATCAAACAATTTTTGATCATTTGAATTTTTTCCAATAAGTCAAATGAGGATTCCATTTTAAAGTGAAAAAGATATATATTTTTAACTAGAACTGTAAGAGTCAGAAAATATTGTGATGAAGACAGTTCTCTTAAGATGACACCCTGGCACCGGTGAACACCATGAAAAAAAACCCTACCAATTAAATTAAACATGCCTGGACTTTAATATAACCTTTCTTGGGATTCACATAGCTACAAAATAGTAGAGGAGGTAGCAGTGCTTACATTTTCCTTACTATGTACTGTTTTTATGTTACTGTCTGCAGGGGTTTTGTGTTACGGACTTGATGTTTGACTTTCATGTTTCCGGACTTGATTCAACATGTTACAAATAAACATACACTGTATTCTTTAATAGAGACTTTCCCTTTGTTCTTACTTCCATCTATTGTTTCCTTTTATAGTAAAATAAATCATTTGGACTGGAAATGAATCTCTGAATTTGGGGGTGGGGGGATTGTTTAGTTTGCTGGTTGTAGTTGGTTTTCATTTCCCTTTGTGTTTAAGACTATTACTTTTTAGAAGAACAAAGATATGCAAGCAATCTCACAAAAGAGTTAGTTCAAATGATATTTGCAGTTCAGTAGCTGAGTAACCCAGGTAGCTGAATAACAAATAGATATCCAATAATAAACTAAACTTCCCAATTTGCCAAGGTTCAGCAGAAAGTGCCAGTGTATTTTATACATGCTGTTTTGCTATACTTAAGATGTTATGATGCCAAATCTACCCCAAGGTGTCTTAATAAACAAGCTAGGGTTTTCCAGTGAGCCTTAGGATATTGGGAACAGTTGCCTGTTTTCCTCAGTTTCTTCGAGAATCCCAGCTTTATTTAGCCTAGCTTCAGAAGACCTTATTTTTCTCCTTAGAAGGCCCGTGAATATAGGTCAATAATGTTATAAGGGCTTAAAAAAACCAAACAAACTTACAATTACTTGCTACAAATTTAAAATATTATAAAACAAAGTCTCCTTCAGGTCGTGATTTGTGCATAGTGTTCTGAACCATGTTAAAGCATGAACACACTAAAACATATCAGCTGTTAATGCAACCGCTCCTAACATTATAGATAATAAATATTTCATATTTATTTATATTTGGGTGATTATATCCCATGATGATAATTATTCTTATTATTAACAATAGTGTTTAAATATGTCTGAATAAAATCTGGGCTGTATTATAAGAGATTGTACAAATGTGAAAGTAGAGATTTTACGTTTGAAATCTTGATTTTTACATGATACCCATAAAATCTTGGGAAATAGAGTTTAAAATTTCCTTTGCATATTTTGCAATTTGCGCACTAACAGAAGGTGGTGGATTGGTGGTGTTGGAGAAGACTGACACAGAGTACTCCGCACAGCTAGACAGCCTCCCGCAACTTCAGCCCGCCACTGTGCTCCATCAGAGACCTCTACACATTTCGGTGGTAAGAGTAGAGGCTTGCTCTTTGATTCAAAGATCATACCCCTAATGCATCAGCTGAATAGCTTTTTATATATTAAAATCACCTTTTATATATTTTTGTCATTGTTTCCAGTAGCACCAACAGCTTCCTTCAGGCACTATGCAAATAAAAAGTATGCATAATACCTACCCCAAGGAACCTGCTATATATAATAGCTAACTAGGTTTAATGTAGATGTGGGTTTATGTTTTTTTGTTTGTTTGTTTGTTTGTTTCTATTCTGGTTTGGGCAGTATTTTTTGTCTACACAGTTAATAAAACTCCTAAGGATAGAAAAAAGTGGCATTAAATTGTCTCGGCTTTGGCTACCACATTGTTGTGTCTACAGATGCACGCACTCATTTATGGCTGCTCTCGCCCRCCCTTCCAGCCACTCCCCCTCCCTCCAAATCCCTCCAAAGTTAATCACAGTGTTTTAAAAATAAAAAAATTCCCTCCTGCCTAACCACAATGGCAACCCTGCCAGCTCATTTGGTTCACCATGAATAAAATACATGGAATACCCCATTAGCGAATCTTTTGTTTAAAATGAACATTATGTAAAACCACAGAATTGAAGTTTCCAGTTGTTGGGCTGTATTCTTTTCATTGTGCTTCTGTGACAGTGTTAACAGAATTTGAGTTCACAGAGTTCATGGTAAGTCAAGATCATGAAGTATTGCAGACCAAATGTCCTAATCTGCTCTGGAATGTTGCCTCATCCCATCTGAAAAATCTGTATTTGTGTTCAAGATGTAACAAAGAGAACTACTTCTACTTTCACACTCTTTGAAGCAATTTTAAATACCCATTGTGCTAGGGTTCTCATTTATCATCACTGCATTTAAGTATCAGTTTTATAAATGTACACTTCTATATATCATCTAGACACTGCAGATTTTCTTTTCTACATTCTCCATTCAGGGAATCAAAGAAATCAGCCTATCAGACTTTTTTTTTTTTCTTTTCTTTCCTGCAGGTCTAGTTCTTTCACTTTAAAACTGGCGATCAAGGGTATATGAGCTAAAGCCAAGTCTTGTATTTGGAGTGCTTTTAAGTCTTGGAACAAGTTAAGATGTATGTTTTCTTATTTATGAAAGAGGTAAAAAAAGACGGACAAAGGAAGGAATAGGAAAAAGACAAACTACACTTGTATAATTATAGTGTAAATATATAGCTGCAAACTGAGAGCTGTTTGCAGAGATTGTGTGACATTGGCTTTTCTCACAAAACAGAAAAAGATATGCTTTATAATGTTTAGAGAAGCTGAAATGCTTTTCACTAACTAGAACAAACTCATCATTTGGTGTACACTTCTTAATGGAACCAGCATCTAATTACTTTCTCCAATAACTTGTTTTCAGTAATGAAGATGGGGTACAATCACTGACAGTACAATCACTAATATTGACAGAGGTGTGACATAGTTTATAATATAGGTGCATGCTTGAGCACATATGCACATTCACACTATGTTAAAAGGTGATTAGCAGTGTCACAAAGTCAAGGAATCAAAAATAAGAAAATGTATTTTTAATTCTACCTGCTTAGGCACATCCATTACGCACAGTTCGGGATTTCATGATCCCATACTGTTTTTCCTGGGATCCTGCCTCAGTCATTGCCTAGGATGAATGATGTACTGTAATGAGCAATTATTTGCTATTTTGTTTTCTCTTTATTTCTAAGTTTTTGCCCATGTAACTAAATTCCTGAAGAATATTTAAGACAAAATTCCTTATCTTGCATTTCTTTTCCTTTGGAAAAAAAAATTGAGTACCTGAATACTTAACTAATATTGATGAGTTTATCTCACATTACCTCAAATATATGGAGATTGGAGAGGACAGTCATTCTCGTATTAACAATGGGGAGCAGTGACAGAGCGACAAAGGACAGCACTGTTTGCTACTTCTGCATGCTCAGCATTGGATTATTTTCAGAGAGCTTACTGTTATTGTGAACATCATTGTTTCAGCAAAYGTCAGGTGCATCTGTAACTGCTCAAAATTTCTACAAAGCGGCTCCTAGATCTTCTGTGCGCTCTGAGCCTACCTTCCTCTCTCTGTCAGCCTATGCAGCGGTCAGGTTGGTGGCTGCCCAGTCTGACTGACCAGCTGTGTCCAGTACCATTGGTACTAGCGTATGAAATGCGGGTGCCTGTGTTGCAAATGCCAGAGTAAAATGAGGTTAGAGTCAAAGCAATAGGTTTTGTTGCTCAGTGCATGAGAATGAATAGTCTCTATCATAACATAAAAGGAGAGCAAGCAAGTTACAGTGGATCGTCTGATCTCTTTTCCTGTCATCTAGTTTCCTCTTTTACAAGTGCTAGGCACAACTCTCCTCAGCCCCCTGTTCCTTCCTCTCACACATCTGAATCTGGTCCCTTTAGAGCATGTAGGTTCTAATTTTGTATGGCATAGGCTTTACAGGAAAGGCTGGATGGTCATCCAAAGAACAGGAATTCCTCTGTTTTCATGTACCCTGTATAGCTCAATCAATAGATTGATCAGTAGATCAATCCTGCTCGATCAATAGATCAATGCTGTTTCCAGGAAACTCATCTTTGGCAACATGGAAAGTAGCTGCTGCTACAAAGTGTCTACCAAACATATGAAAACTGTGATCCAGCAAAACCTTGTATATTGAATACAAGGCAAATGGGCCAAAGGTGAAAGCTGTATTCATGAAGCGAGATCTAATATCGAGTTCATTGAAAAACTAACATCCATGCACTTTCTTAAGATGATAAGAATGAGGTCTAAGAAATTCTAAGAAATGGTTTGTTTCATTTTTAATTGCATTCCAACCAAAAAAAAGGGGAAGAGGGAAATCAATGTCTATGTATGAAAGTTCAGCATAGTTAAAGGTACAAGGAATGGAACAGAACATAATATAATTGGAAATGTAAGAAAACCAAAAAGCTAGGCAACACAACCAGTTCTGCATATTATATTTAACACATCTGTTTACCACCAGAAGCTGATATTTCTATAATTTAAAGATTTAAAATTCTTGATTTGTTTTCTAATTCAAAAAAGGAGTAAAATAAAATGCTGTAACTACCCAAAGAAAATTGCTAAGCTAGACAAATAAAACCAGAAATCAACATTCTGGTGCACTCTACAAATGAAGTGGTACTTTCAAAATTACAGACTGCAGAAGAAATGATTATTATACACTAGAAAGCTAAACCACTTATGTCAAGAACAGGAAACAGGACTATATTCTTCACTTTCAGACCCAAACCCAGAATTCAAAATTTGAACTAGATCTAAACTACTTTAAAAAATAGCAAACTAAATTGTATCTAATGTGTCTGAACGTACTGCCCGTTATGATAATACTCTTTTTCAGTCCTTCATTAGTCTTATATAGGGTGAATGAGAAATCAGACTGCATTCCTTTGTCTTATACGCACAGAGAGGAAGGGATAGAAAATGGACATAGTTTTAGCTATAGTTTAGCTGTACTGTTATACTGTTACAGATGCTCTGTACTACATAGAGAACTATCATCATTCACTTTGAGGAAGATATTTTTTAACTTCTTCTCCAATTCCGCAGTATTCCAGGGCTAGTTGTTAAAGAAGGTTATTCCCTGTATAATCTTGTAAAACAAGTACTGTGGAACTTTCCTGGATGCTGGATAAAACCCTGCATTTCATTTCAGTAGATCGTTCTATGAGGTTCTATGAGGTATGAGAACGAGCTTTGAAAAAGGCACCATGGGTTTGGATTTTTTGGAACAAGGAATAGGAATAAAGATCTTAGATATTTCCATTTTAATTCTTGGGAGAGTTTTCAATTCTTTCCTCTCCGTTTGTTTTTATTTTTGCTTTTGGGGCATAATTTTTAGAGTTCTCGAGAACTGCCTCRTTTGTTGGAGTGGTTCAGTTATGGCTGCTCTGGCTGGTGATAATGCCAAATGAGTTACTTACCCGATGTAACAGTCACCAACCTCTTTTGGCACCTGATGGTCAGCTGCTAGGATCGGAGTCTAGAGCATGTCATTGTAGGATTCAGTCTTAACTCACCTAGGCAGCATACCTCTCTCTTATGAAAGAGGCAACAAAATGCAGCCATTACTGTTAACTCACTCTGTCTTAACTCAACATAGAATAGTACCAGAAATAAACTATTATGATTAGTATTAAGACCTTTAAAATTGCAGTAATATTGCCTACATTACTTCTGATGTGAAAGTAGTCGTAGTGGTATGATGTGTGTTGGATTGGTGCAGTTCGTTCCCTTTCCCAAGGAATTTCAGCCTCCTGAGCTACTAATTACATTTCAAGTCTTCCTCGAATATTTTTTTGCTATAAGGAATTTAGCTTTTTCCACACAATAATCTTTCTGGTGACTTATCAGTAATATCCAGAAGCAGGATTACACCACATGAGATGAATACTGTTATGTTTAATGTTTTATTATTAATACTTAATTAGTAAGTAATATTTCATATCAATATTTAGTGTTTTACGAACTGTAGCTTTGACCAATGCCAATAATAACATGACTGTAAGAAGGCAGAAAGCAACCTATTTTAGGTGTCATTAAACCCTCCCCCACACATCTAATCTAAAAGTAAGTAGTTTTGATTCATGTAATGAGCTTTAAAGGGATCCTCTCTCAATAAGTGTTTGTAACAAATACATGTTTATCAGAGTTCAACAGTAATAATAAACTGGATGATGTAAAAAAAGGAGGGGAAAAAAGAAGCAAAACCTTTTCCAATGTGTTATTTAAGTTGATGTGAACTTGTAACAGCTTCCTTTCTCTCACAGACCTGATTAGCTCAGGGAAAGGCACTGAAAGGCATATGGGGGGGGGGCATAATCCGCCCCTGCGCTCTCAGAGAGAGGGAAGGGAGCAGTGTCTATCAAAAGAGCTCCCTTGCTGTCTGGAAGGCATATGAGTAAACACAACACCAGTCACAGAACTCGTGGGAAAGAAAACACAAAATGTTTGAAAACCTGGCGCTTGGCAGTGTGAGCTCCATCGATTGCGCCGGAGGTTTGGGATGCAGGGGTTGGGAAGCTAGGCACTCGGAGCCCCCCATGCTAGGAGGAGTCATCACTGTAGGAAAAAGACAAATAAATTCAAAGCAGTTGTTTTGATTCTTCACTTCCTAGGAGTTGTCGTCTTTGTAACTCACCGAAAAGCCCGCAAGAAAGCTATTGGGGCAGTTATATAACTGCATTATATTTCYATCCCTTTAAAATTTATTATATAACTATTTTTGTAAGGTATTTTTGCTACAGTGTCATAGTCTTTCACCATTAAGAAGACTAGCAATCAAGATTTATGTCAGCATTTAATATTCAGGTTTTAGGACAAGCATTACTTCAAATTTTCTAGAAAATCTTAGCAGGGAATGCATTGCTTTCCAAAGTAAGACTTTGTTCTTTGGCAATATCCCACACATAGCCAAGAAGGAAGTATTGTAGATGAACGCTAAGCATATATAATATGGACCAAACTCTTCAGTCACTATTCAAGCAGAATATTTAAACAGAATGCACAAATGTAGTTTTAAATGTAGTTTTTAGTTTATAACAAAAGGGTTTTCTACTTTTCTTAAAAAAAAAMCAGTGGTTTTCTAATAAGATTTTAATATGTGGTTTCAGCAATTTGCTGAGGAGAATAAGGGCTGTTCAGCAAATGAGAACACACACRCATGCAAACACACATATACAAGCACACACATGCACAAATCCCTGAAAACAAAACCAGACCTTACACAGATAGCTAAAATGGCAAAAGCCCGGATTTTGATATGGTTATACCAACAATACTGTCCTTCCTTTGATACAGCCTACTTCTTTCAGAGAGCTCAACACCAGCAAAAATGTATAAATACGTAGTGGAATGGCCACATGGACAAGCTCTTTCTAGAATGGACAAAAGTGTAGTGTGGATACTTAGAGTAGTAGTTGTGACATTATATAAATTAAAATGTTAATTTATAAATTAAATTAAAATGACCTCAAGCAAGGTCACCTCTCCAGCATCTCTCGTAGCACTCTTCCTTTTAAAATATAGTACTCTAAGGATGAAGGAGTTAAGAGCTGACTACATTTAAGGGGTTTGTAGGCATTTGACTTTACGCTTCAGAAACCTTCATGATAATGCCGATGCTATGACACACACAGTTACACCCACATTATCACATTGCATAAGAATGTTGAAGGATTTTTTTTAATTATTTCTCAATCTCATGTTGAATAGGCATTTGCACAATAAAATTGTAGAGTTTTATGCAAATGTCTTCTACCCACCCACACAAAAATTTGAATTAAAATGGGTAGAGATCCAGACAGGCTATTTACAAAATATCAGGCTCATTAGATCTACTCAGATCAAACACTTCTCTTAAACTAAACATCCAACAAAGACAACAAGAAGTGATAAAAATATTCTAATAAGCTTCCAAAACAGAACCCTGCAGTTATCAAAAGTGACATTACCTGTACAGTAATTAATATATGTAATTTATTCAAAACAGTTCAGGATTTGCAAATAGGCCTAATGTCTGACTTAAACTGGAACCCCAGAGGCAAAATGAAATAATCAGAGGCTAAGAAAAAAATAATAGCTATACACGGAAATGTTAAAACCCTCCTAGATAATATGCATGACATGTTCGAGTAGATTAGAGTTCAGTGTTCTTACTGTTTTCTCCAGACAGTACTAATTTGTTTCCAATTAGTAGAAAATGTAGTGCAACTGACTTAAAAGACTAAAGTGGTCACAGGAATATTGTTTCTGCTTGTGATCTTGCCGCTGAAATCTGGTCTCCCTTGTGTTATCCCTTGTCCTGAAAATATGTACCTAGTCATCTGTCCGCTTGCAATGTGCTCAGTGTCTTTTTTTTTATTTTCAGTAGGCTATCATTTGTGAGAACACACATTAATTTAGACATCCCCTCAACCACATTGGATGCCACTACAGAAGAGAGGATTTGTAGTTGCTCCGATGGAAATAATAATGGAATAATTGAAACTGATTATAATATTGTACTTAAGCCACTTGCAACAGTCTGTGAGGATCTTGCCCAGGAATTATATTCTGTGCAAAGATTAATGAACTTCTGTTCTCCATGTGTTTTTTCCAGGCAGTTGTTAATGTCCCTAGTCTTTAATAGAAAAATATTTTCTGCACTGTTGTAGGAGTGGGTAATTATTTCCTTATGAGTCTAATCCTTCTGATGCCTTTGCAGTGCCGTGTGAGTCACGCTCAGCACCATAAAGAAAGAAGAAGCAGAAAGGGGGAGAGCACAGTTTCTAAAGGACAATAGTGGACAGTTGCATTGAGGTGACCTTATTGTCCGTCTTTCCATGTAAAAGTTAGGAAATTCTTTTAATTCCTTCTCTCTCCCTTTGCTAAGTTGTAGTTAAAAGGTCAGGAAGTTGAAGAGATGCAGGTGTTAACATTTTAAAAGGGAAACCAATTCAAGAAACAAAAATGAAAAAAAAATAGCTAACTTATACTCGGAAGATCTCCTTGTGGGTGCAGCTCCCTACCAGGGAAGTCTTTAACCCTTTGGCTTCACAAAACATCACGTCAGTAAGGCAAGCRTTCACTTCACTTCAGTGCCCTATGGAACAACTCACTTCTAAGGCAAGAATCTAGTCCCAGTGGGCAGTGACTGGAGCAGACTCATTATTAGCTCTCCAGCAAAGCTTGTGATACCAGCTACTGAATTCATAGTCAATGAATGTCCACACCAGAAAAAAATTCAACCACAATAATTGTCATTACTTGGTCATTCTGGTAGTCTTAAAAGACAAGGCAGATGTGTCAGGGAGTGGCTTGCTTACTTTGCCCTAATAACTCTTTTAGTTATGCTGAACACTTCTTGGCTGGATAGTGTTGCAGAATTTTGTTCTTCCACTGCTCATTGTCACAGTGATGCTGTGGTTAAGTTGGCTCATCTAATGCTATCAGTCYAGCAACTTTTACCAGTATCATATTCTGAGTATTCCCAAGTACTTAAAAAGAAGGTAGGAAAAAAAAATGCATGGGCAAAGTGGAATGTTACCAGGAGTTAAGGCAGTATAGGTGATAGGAAAAAAATAAACGTATTCTACTTTGGCCATCAATTCACTTTTTTGCTAATTTTGCTCTTCAGTAGCACTCCTTTCCCTCATTCAAATTTTGTACATAATCCTGCTATAGTTTTCCCCTTATTCCTTTCCTCGCTAGCACAGTAAATTCCCATTCATCAAACAGTGTTTTTTCCTCTGTCCTTTCAGTTCTGATTTTGGGACTTTAAGAGATGGGATTCAGCAGGGAAGAAGGTGGGAAGGTAAAGTGAGTGCCAAATGTCAGATAATGGAAAAYGAAGGGCTGCAAATAGAATAATTAGAGAGTTGGCAGATACAAGTATTTGAGAAAAACAAAGACTAAATGCCTTGCCAGTTCACACTGTATTGCAGCTTAACATCATTTTGCATTATTCGGCAAAGTGGTCCAGTGATAAGACAGTGATCTGAGAATTAGATATGCTAGGCTTTATCTTTGCCATCAGCCAATTGTGGATTATATTATAGGCAGGACACTTCAGTCTCCGTACCTCAGATTCTTTAGATGTAAATTAGAATTAAAATATTAAATTTTTTTAAACTACATCATCCCTATCAATGAAATAAGAAACAAAGTCATCCTGACTGTTCCTTGATTTTTGCCCTCTTGCCACCTGAGGTGCCATGGAAAGAGAGAYAGTAGTTCCATACTTAGATGAAAATATCAGTGAGTTAGAAATATATTACTTTTGTCGTATTGTAAAGGTTCAGTAATATTATGTTTTGATTTTATAATAAGACTGTTTCCTTAATTTATTGATGTCATTGTGACAGGCTTTTACTTTTGTATTGCTCCAACTTTTGTCTCTTCTTCTGTAAGGAAAATGAACTTCTATCCTTCAAGTCGTGGTTTGAGCTGCTTGGGAAACTCACTTGACAGTCTTGTGCCTCAGTTTCCTCAATTTTAAAACCGAGATGTTAAGAGTAATCTTCCTATGTTAAATAATTAAATCTCTCCATTTCTGAGCTGCAGGTACCTCCAAAGTTTTGCTTTTTATAAATCATCGCTCCTTAATGAAGACCCATTTAGTCAAAAACTTTCTGATCAGTTCTAGTTAGCATATCAGCAGCAGAGTAACATTTATTTTCCTTGACACACATAAATATTTATGTTATTTTTCAACTTGATGTGCTTACAGCTATAGGACAAATAAAAACATCATCCGTACATATACAGTTTAGATTAGGAGCTAGTATTATTTTACCTTTTTACAGTTGTTTAGAGGACTGACAAAAATATAATACTTGCAAATCAAAGTCGTCTTATCAGATTGTGTGATCATTAGGTTTATTTTTGCTTCTTCATTTTGCAACTCTTGTTACTGCCATGCACAGCAGGAAATTCAGCTGAAGTCAAAGCTAAGCAAATAAACAAGGCAGCTGCTTTAGAATACTTCAAGCAAGGCAAAGCCCTGAGTTATACAGCAAATTATCCTAAATAAGGAAGGGAAAAAATCAAAACAATATAAAAATACTTCATATCTGTCCCATCATAAAGGGCATTTCATTCAGTTTATAATTCATTGGGGGGGGGGGCAGATGGAACTTGCTTGTTGTAGGATAAGGGCCGAATTCTGGTTTTGGGTGCAGATGTGTGGTTCCTGTTTGACTCCAAAAAGGCCTGAGGCCACAGTTTGGCCCTGAGTGTTTTGTGACAGATGATGAACAGCAAATAAACTCTCTAAGCGGAGATCAAGGGCTTTGGGTAGGCATCTCAGATTCTTGCTTGGGAAGATGCAAGGGCTTTGTTGTAACTTGTATTTCAGCAACCTTCACCTGTCATTAAACTATATATAAACACATTAAGTGTAAGGATGGGAGAAATATATTAAAGAAATGTAGGCACAGGTGCTCAAAGGTTGTTGCCTCTGACCGTTGATCGTTGTCACCTCTCCTTAGCGAGGCACATAGTCTAGCCTGACATATGGACATAGTGGAAAAGGGAGACAGCGGACTGTTTATGTATTATACCAGAGCAATCAACCCACAGGACGTTGGAATAAGATACAAAAGCTTTTGCTGAGAAAGCCCTTCATCATGTCATTACCTTAGTATCGTATTATCAATCTATTGTTGCACTGTGCCAAGATGCTTCAGTGTGCCCCAAGAAGGGAAGTTACTGCAAAATAAATGTGTTCTGGAAAAGGGAACCTCTTAAAAGCAGTATCTAGATCTGGGCCTGTTTGGGGGCAAAGGCTACTAATGGATAGGGGGAAGTGCTTATTTCAGAGCAAAATGTTTTTATTATAAACATTGACTGGAAACAGGTACATAGATTTGTGAAGACATACTGTTACTTGTGGTTTTATGCAAGCATGTGAACCCACGTCCCAGCTAATGCTCTGTTGAACTGTGCCATTTGACCAAAATATCATGCATACAGTAAAAGAACAGCTTGACAGTCCTCAATGCGATGTTCTGCTGTTAACTTCCAGAAAAGCAGTGCTAAATTGATGTTACCAGTTGCATACCAAACCCACCAGTATTAGTATCAGTACTGATTACATGCAGGTGGATTATAATGCATAATATTGATCTGGAGGATTTTTTTCTTTCTTCAGTTATATCTTAGCTTCTAGCTTTGATCTTAAAAGTTAAGGTGGATATTAGGTATTATTATCTAGCAGAAAGGGTAAAAAATCAATTTTATCTCCTGATGCTTCATTCCCTCGTCTTGCAGAACTTAAGCAGTGGGGATGTAGCAACCGTCTGCATAAAATCATTTATTAGCTGATGTTATGACAACTTCTGGCAGATGAATATATTACCATATGTACCTTCATGCTCATAAAATCAACTTTCTGATTAAAGATATGAAAAGAGTATGGCAACCAATCAACTGTTTTTAATGTAGTAATAATTTCGTAAAGCACTGCATAGCAGAAGGAGGGTAGTAAGATTTAGCATTAAAAAACCGTGTGTGTGAGCCATGCATWTTCCAAGACTGATGGTGATAGATTATGGTTACTCATTATTGTTGATGGATTTTAAAGGTGACCTGAAGACGAAAATGCATAGTTCAAAAATTTTTGCTATCTGCTTTCCAAAAGTAGAATAATTATGAAATAAAAGAAAGGAGGGATAATGGTTTTTACTGACCCTGTTTGAAGTTGCCAGAAAAAACTTTGATTTGTGTCCAGTTTGAATTCTAGATGTAGGTGAGGGGCTGCTTAATTTTCTTAAAATGTATTGAATCCTCTAAACCTTATTGAAGGACTTCCTTATCTCGCAGAATGCCTTGGGACCGGGATGTAAAAGGCTGCCTTCCCACCCTACCTTATTCAGCCTTAGTTGAGGATTTGTGCTGCTATACCCTGGTTTTTCCTAACCTTTTAAACCTCATTAATCCCTTCCTCCCATGTCCTCTATAATTCAATTTGTTAAATACAGGCCTAATTCTGCCCTTCATTAGTCCAGCAAATCTTTTGATGTTTGATTATTTTACACAGATGTAATGGAGATCAGGATGAGTGAAATCTTTATCACTGAAAGTAACATGGACCTGTTAGTATTTCTCATCATGCCAATGGTTCTGTGCTTTTATATAATAATTTCTTGTGTACTGTTGTCTATAAAAAATTGATAAAATGTGAGAGAAAAGTTACCAAGCTCCATCCTTATGTAATAAGTTTGTTCCTTTAAACAGATATTGTGCAGGCTGACCTACACAAGAAGTTGAAGCTCTGTAAAGATCATAAAATATGTGTGTTTTTCTGATCTCCCTTAATATAGTCGGGAACAGTGCTGTTGAAATATGCAGAATTTTATACCTACTTAAACTCACTGAATAGCACTGTAAATGACTACACATAGTGAAATCATCAGAGGATTAGTGTTTTACATATTTTATAAGACGGTATTAAAATGGTGTTAAGACACCACTTATTGTTCTTAACCTTCAAATAGAATCCAAGCTACTTCTCATAGTTTCAGTATTCCCATTAGAAATAGAGCCAAAATCATGAGATTAGCTTAAACATCACGGAATGTAAAATAAATACTGTAGATTCATTTTGATGCTTCTTTTTTTCCCCTCTGTTTTCTGGTTTCTGAGMATTCAAGGTTATTAGAGGAAAGGATTGAAAGAGAATTTTCTTTCATTCAATCAACTGATAAATTTGGGGAAAATGACAGAAAAGTTAACAGCCATAAATAATTAAAAAAAGACAAGATTATCATTTAAAGACCTAACTCCACAACCTGGAAATTGTGAAGAATGAAATATCACAAGACAATGCTGTRTTTTTTGTTATTCTTTTGCTGTTTATTTTTTACACTTCAGTTTGTATTTAAAAAGGTTTCTGACTTTCAATTCCTGTGTATAATCAGTATGCATTTAAGTTCTTTAGAAGTGCATGTTTATAGATATATGATTGTTCATTATTAAATAGAATTTTCAAGAGTAAAACTTTATAGGTGTTTATATGTCTGCATAAAAGGTTATAAAATGGATATATTGCTTCCTCTCTAAGGATTTTAATAAAATCCTAAAACTTTAAAGATTGCATCTTTTGTAGTTAAAATACAGATATGTTATTTCCATTTTTGTTGAGTGGTTTCAGTCAGGATATCTTCAAAATTGTTGTGGCAAAGAGTAAGGAGTTGGCCTTGTTATTTTTTGCATTAATAGAACTCAAGAACAGAAATAAAAATCTCTGTTAAATTCTGTGTTATATGGGAATAAGATTTTTTATTGATTTGTGTACGTTCTATAGCAACTTCTATTACCTTCTATCAAGGTATCCTGATTAGCATAAACCCTTACAGTAGGTCTTTCACTCAGATCAGACAGGTAGGTGAACCCTTAATTTAACTGCCTGCTCGTCTTGAGCCAACTCGCTGTTCATTTCTGTACTCCAGGATTTGAAAAGAATGCATTTTGCTTTAAGAAATGGAAAGCAGAGGCTTTAGCAGCATGGAGATTAAGGCAAATGCACTGTAACTAAATATAATAAACCCACTCATTTTAATGATGTTTATGCATGTGACAGCACATCTATGAAAATTATTCAGATGTGTGCTGTAAATATAAAGGCTGGCACTGAAGCCAATTGAAATCCCTATCAAAAGTAATTCTATACCTGGTAAAACAGTAATTTTGTTGTGCAGCAAATTCTGAGTTTATCATGAAAACAGCACCAAGTAACAAAATGATAAGGGGTAATTCTTTACAAGTTATATGCCTTCCTTCTATGCTGTCTCCATGCTGTCATTTTTTTAAGTGATAAAGCATAGACACAAGCACACACACGGACACAGGCTATGGTTGGAATAGCTGGAATATTTAAACTCCTCTTAGGTTGTTATATGCAGGAACCTTGCTGAAGAATATGCTTTTGTGCAGGTGTTGACATCCTTTCTCTCCTCATCTGGCTCATTTTTTCCATTGCTCCTCATCTCTGGACAGGGGATAGTGACTTGTAATTATTTGCTATACCTCCATCTGTCTTAAGGAATGAACAGAGAACTTGGACTGTAATAGAAAACCTTACCTTTTTGTTCTAGTGAGACAGTGTCCCAGTGTTTTATCTATACAGGTAAAAGCTCTTCTTCGAACTCCCAAAATCTGAGAATTCTTTTTTTTTTTTCCTTCCTTACAGAGACCAACAGCTTCTGCTCTCCTAATAGGGAACAGTTTTATTAGGCTGTGATATTCCCCAATCTAAAAAAGCTAAAACATCTCCTAGTGGCCATGGTCAATTACAAGAAACTGTAGATAAAATAAATCYAGGTATTTAGCAGAGCAACACTATCCTAAACGGTAATTTGCTTAAATCCTCAGCTTTAGCTGGATGTCACTCAGGTGTCCTATGGTAGCAGATGACACAGTGGAAATAATCCATTCCAAAAAGAGCATGCAGGAGGCAAATTATTCTAGTTTCCAACCAAATATTCTTAATATCCAGAAAATGAAGGAAAACAGAGTAAATAACTGCAATAGCAGGTTTTAATTTGTCCCTCATGTCCATACATCTAAGTATTCCTGCACAAAGGATATGTGGCTGATCTATATTAGTAACAGCCCTTCTAGAAGACTTAAGTCTATGAAGTTACTTGTCTGCAGTCAAACTGTGATAAGTGGCATGTGTATCTTACACAGTTTTAAAATTGTCTGCCAGAAAAAAATATAATCCTGGAAGCCTAAATAGATATCCATGTAAAATTAATTGCATCAGATCCATGTATCTGTGTGTGTTTGCAGAGGAGGGGGTTCTGCAGAGCTCGATTTAGTTAGGGCTAATGAGCAGCACTGCACTGCTGTCACCAAGCTGAAAGAAACTAGTGTCTGAAGAACGATCTGTGAAGGTACAGAAATCACAGCATATCAAAATATCAGAGAGTGAAACATTCGGTTTTTGATATGTTTCTGTGTGGACTGTGTGCTACACACAGTTCTGGAATGGTATTTTTGGATCTGAAAGCATTGGTTTTCCCTTAGGAAAGCACTGCTTGTCTTAAAAGGATTGCATTGTCTGGACTGTTTTCTTTGGAGCTTATATTTTTATTTTGTCATATGAAATTCGGGCCCAGTGCATAGGATGATATGTATTATTTAGATCTGAACAGTTTAAAACTTTTCTTTGAAATGGAAGGCCTGGACCGACCTGCACTTTAGCAGCTTTACCCCTTATTCTACATTCCTACTATCTCAAGAGAAAAACATTGGTTTTTTAGAATTTTGCACTTGACATATCAATTTACCTCAAATCAAGTTCAAGAAAACCAAACATAAAATAATCAAAAGACTGTAAGGTAAACAATCTTACAATGCTATTCATCTTAAATAACTTTTGTAGCCAGGACAGGCTGAGGAATATTTGCCTAATTCACCCACTGAAAGCCAAAGCTCTGCTCCCAAGCAGTGTGTGGGCAGTGGGGTGAGGAGGGCCCAGTGCGGAGGGCCAGCGCGCAGAGCAGTGCCCACCTCCCAGCTCTCCGCAGCTTCGGTGGCATTATGCTGCCTGAAGCCTAGAGCAATTCTGCACTCCCCAAAACACCTACATGTATGTTATCTTTTCAGCTCATGTCTAAAGTGCTTCATTTCCATGACAGCTTTGTGACGAGGGAACAGAAATAAACCCAAAGCCCATAATTCAAACTGATAAATTATGTAAGTGCCACATGTAGAGTAAAATGTTGTTCCTGAGTAGAGAAATAATATTGTCAAGAATACTTTTGAGTGTGTCTGCATGTGCTCAGAACGCTATTCTTTTCACTGCTGTTTCGAGTGAATAATACTGCCCCCTAATACCCACCTCCTGTGAGGAGCTTTGAAGATCTTGCTATTATGGTTCAGAAGCTGAAAGCTTCACTTTTAAATTTAAAATGGGACTAAGTACAGTCAAATGAACCACACTCCAAAGCTATTACATCCGTGTCTAGGGATCTAAATGGAAAAGAGAGTGAAGCAATTAGAGAATCAATTTGGGTGACAGTTTAGTCACAGACTTTTCTGTATGTCCCAAAGTCAATCATTTAGCTCATTTGCTAATCATTCTTTGTTTGTTGCATGTGTACAATACTTCGAGGATCATTTGTTTCAGAAGAAATGGAGGGGGGAAAAAGGGAAGAAAAATCTATACGTACTTGTTTGGCATTTTCACTTGACGAACCACTTCCAAATTAAATGGATGGTACCTTAATGAATAAAGATCTCGAGTGGAATGTGGGTGTGGATGTGTGGATGTGTATGCATACATGAACGAACCATGCATTGACTAAGCCGTAGTTCTACCCCATGTTGCTTAACGCATTACTAGGTTTCTGGCTATGGGAAGAAAAGGTGATTGTTAATCTAATGACCAGTATTAAGTGACAGAGAAAAATGTTAGCAGCAAAAAATGTTTAAATTCATGGCTTCCATTTAGCTTAATTAAAAGTTTCAGGATGATTTTAAAATACCTCCTACTTCTGGTTCTGCTGCCAACCATCTAAAGGACGTGGGACAAATAATTTCTCTATGTATAGTTATTCCACTGTTTGCTGAGATGTGATAGTGGAATTTGTGATTGAGCACTGAGGGTGCCACAGAGTTAGATGTTATTACGCCATGGGGATATACTTCTCAAAGTGACTGGTACTTCTTCTCTCTTAAGGAGAATGACAAAGGTTTAGACCGTCTGCAAAGTTGTCATGTAGCTCTGTACTAGCTCTGGGGATCCCTAACCCATCTGCTACAGGTATTGGGGATATAAAAATAATAATAATACAGCTGAGGTTTGTTCTTGGAGTACAAACTGATTGAAAAGGTGATCCTACACTGTGGAAATTGATACTGCAATAAGAATCTTGCTTTTCATTGCAATTACTTCCCATTCATTCTCTATTCAGCTTGATTTCCACTATCCTATTAAAAAACCCCAACATTTCAACTGAAAATGTTGTAAAAATTTTATTAATGAAATATAAAATAGATAAAATAGATAACTACATGAATTAATTAATGCGATTGATTAAGAACCAAAATGCAGCATTCATTCTGTGCCTCAGTTTAAATCCAGAGTAAATCATGTCTTCTGTTTTCCCTGTGGGTATTGATACTTTTCCTCAGAACCATAGGGTGCTCAAAGAAACTCTTTTTCTCTTTCATTTTGTGATTTTTTTTGGTGTCCTTTTCAGATTTTCCAGGGAAATGAAGCATGTGTCTGAAATTGGGCCTCTGAGGACTATTAATGAGGTGTCTAAAAATCAGCACATGTGGGCTCCCAACCACATTAAACAACAAAAATGGCTCAAAGAATTTCTTCTGTATCACAGATCACTGCAGAAGGAATACGTTTTAATTCAGTTGTGAATTTGAGTTAGAAGATATCTTTGAACAATTAGTCCTTTTCAAACTCCACTGAATTTGCTCCATATATATTCTATTCTACTCAAAATCTCTCATTTTCTCATTAATAAAGTGATACAGAACACATGTAGCAAAATACTTCAAAATTCTATGTTATCACACACTATTATTAATTAAACTAATTGTAAATGCCCTAGACATATCTACAAATGTGGAATAGAGTATCTACATTTATATTAAATTGACCAGAATTATCCCATTTTAGTCCCTGATTTTTCAGGTTTTTGCTTGAGAAAAAGTGCTGAGCTTTCATTAAAAATACATAATTGAGATTTGGCATGAGGGCCAGAACCCATATGTATCTGGAAAGCTAGAAGTTTGAGGCCTGTGTGTTCATGTATGTGTGTACCTATATATCTACAAAAATGGGAAAAATGAAGAATTTTGTTGTTGTTGTTGTTGTTCATTTGCTTTGGTTTTATTTCTGAGGCTTTTTTTCCCATTCCAAACTTGTGAAATATGCAAATTATAAAAAATAAAAAAAAGTTTATATCTCTAACAGCTAGCCAATGAAATCATTAAGATTTACTGTGAAGTTGGATGGAATTCTCTCTGCCTAGATAAACTATGATATTTTTGCCCATTATTTCTCTAGAATTTTGCCTTTTTGTGAGAAAAAATATTTTTTCCTACTTCTATTATCATTTCATATTTCATATTGAATAACATAAATCTATCCATAGCTAAATAGTGTCCTAGAGCTCTATTGCAAAACACAAGATATATACAGGATCTCTCCTACTGAAATACATTTTTTTCTGAACAAGCGCTCTGTTACCCATACTTTCCCTGCTTTTTTACCATCTGTTGCGTTACTAATGTATAATGCTGTCCTAACGCTTTACCTGTTTCTTCAGTATCTGTATTCCAGTTATGATTACTGTTGCCGACTTAAACGCTGTATTGTTAATCTCAAGGGATGTGAATACCACTCGCATGAATGGCATTAATTGCATCCTTCAGCTTTTTCAGGGTCAAGCATATTTAAGTCTTCTGTTGTTCAAGAAAATCACCAATAACAGGAAATGGGATAAACCTGAGGGAAATAATGATAAAGCTGTGTGCCTGTTCTATGATTATGTCTTGTTTCTCTTTTTCTGATGGACATAACAAGAGTTTAGGTTGCAATCCATAACAAGGCAGTGCTTTCCCATTCAAGGTGAGTGTAAATTCAATTCTTCCTGGCAGCACAAATTATTCACCTCTCAAGATTTCCTTCTGACACTGAAATCTGTTGCACGAGAAAATGTGTCTAGCAGCCTTGAAATGGAAACAGACAAATTGTAAAGACCAGGTAGCAAGGCATCTAAGCATTTCTACCGCATCTTGCTAACAGATGGAATCTATAACACCAGACACCAGTACTTGCAACTTCAGTGCAGTTAAGGAAAAGGAAGCATTCATCAAGCCATTCATTTCTCATTCTTCAAACAGAGGGCTGTTTACATCATGTCAGCAAATGATTACCCTCTGCTGCTGTTGTTGTGCTACCTATAGGAAAAGGTGAAGAGGTTATGTTTTGATATCCTATGGAGATGTTGATTAAGGAAACAAAGGAAGCTGGTTCTTAACACCCAAATCAAAAAAAGGGAAGCAGGCATCATCACGCTCACATCTCTGACATGAGAAATGTCTTCTTAGAGAGAACAATGCCTTCACAGCACAAACTTCACACATACATCAAGGGAGACCCACGGCTCTAAGCACTTTCCCTTCCCTCTGGGTCATGTCCTTAGGTCCTTTTTTTTTGGTTTTGGGTCCTTGTTCAGCTCTTATTGAGAACTAACCTGGGATGGCATGGATCCCAGATGTCCTTGGCTACTTCTAAAGGCTTCATGAAATATGCCTAAAAGGAAGTTATGCAAGTTATGCCCAAGTCTACGTATGTGAAACTTTGTAAAGAAGCCCATATTGGACCATCACTGGAAAAAAAAAATTGGGGTCCATAAACTGAAAAAGATTGAGAACTACTGTTTTAGACATTGAATTCCTATCAGGCTTAGGTTAAAAAGCACTCGTGACTGCTGGTTTTGTGATCCAATCTCCGCAGGGTCTTTGCCAAGAAAAAGGCTTGTTTTAGCAGCTTGTGAATTTGTAGACTTGAAGCAAAAGCTTTTGGCTCTGAAAGAAAACACAAGAAATAATTCTACTGTTAAAGGTGGAACTTATTTTAAAATATCCAGAGTAACAGCACACAGATTTTTTGGGATGGTCACCATGCCTTATTTTGTATATTTATAACCATCTGCTGTCCAGGCCCTCTTCTTGTTTTGTTTGAATATGTGTATTTCACCATGCTTGGTAAAGACTGATCTTTCTCTCCCAGAGATTTAGTCTTAATATCTGGACTTAGGTAATTGTTTAGAAAATAGTTCTATGCGTAAGCAAAATAGAAAATAACGTATTTCAGTTATAGGAGGACCAGCTTGTCTTCTTTGTGTCCTGTTCTGGACTGTTAGGTAAACAACTTAAGCCTTCCAGGGGAGTGATGGCTTTATTCTAGTCTCCTTAAGCCTTTCAAGTTTGGTTGGCCTTGAGAGCCTTTTCTCTGTTGGAGGATGAGTTCTATTTCAAAAACATGTAATTTCTATAAAAAGGAGATATTCTTATTGTAGGGTAAGTGGAATTTTAGGATTCCAGGGTAGTTCCTGAGTAAGTGGATATTATATAATGTAGATTAGGTTCTTCCTTCTCATTCATATTTATCTCTAGTCCAACAGAGACATGATCCTGTTTAAAAGTGGCAAAAATCCTTAAGTAGGTTGTGCTGAATTTCTTTCAGTTCAGCTGTGCACATTTTATTTGGAACTGATTCCAGCCTTTTTTCCCATGCTTTATTGATTGTGGCTGCCTTTCTGTCTTATCCTTGTGCAAGTGGTACATACGTAACTGATGCCCCTTGAATTATCCCCCAATATCTGTTTCTGTCTGTGCTGTGGAGTTGCTCACACACAATAAAGTAGCATTCAGCACTGAAATTCTTAGATGTGTTCTATAGGTGAATGTTGGGTTCTGAATTATTTCACTTCCCAAACTCAGTCCCTGGAATAGCACTTGAAAGCTGCAATATAATAAATTAATTAAAATTCATCTGAATGAATATTGGAGGTGAAACACAGCATCTGTGAATGTTTATGTTGATAAAGCTGACTCATTTTTATATTCAAAGAAAATGAAGAGCCACATCTTACCTCATGGTCAAACCAAAATTTACATTTTGATCTGGAAAAAATTGAARTTTTTTTATTTTCCCCATTACTTTGTTATGACAAATTCACGTGACAATGGAATGCGTAGTCCCCAATTTCACAGTTTTTGGTGCATCAATACCTGTAATTACTGTGGTTGTATACAACCTGAGTTCTCTAGAAGATGTTTCCCCAGTGTTTTTATTCAGAAGATTGTAACCAAAAAGTACTGTGTATATATGCGCACAGTCTCATATTGATGAAATAGAGTCAGCTCTAGAATAGACGCAGTATGTAGCACTATGCAGCTGTACAGGAAGGGAGGAAGACTTTTGTATCTAGCTGATATGCCCAAGAGGAGATCTGGGAAAAAGGAGAGGTAAAAGGACTGTCTGGTATAACACATAGTTCAGTTTTACCTGTATGGCAGAGCAGCTTCCACACATTGCAGCTGGAGTCACCCCTGATAATTATGCCCATAAAAAAATGGCCATTATTATTTAATAATTATCCTCCTACAAGATAAAATAATTGTACTCTTACCAAAAAAAAAGGGAGAGACTATTGTTGGAATCAGAATGGAATCTCAAAGGTTTACCTTTAAAATGATGTGAATGAAGAATGTTTAACAATAATATTTATTGCATTAATGAATTATCTGCCCATGATAAAACTCTTTTGTTCTGCATTTGATTTTATCTAATGTATGACTCTCGTTATTTGACATAACATATTGTACCAAACACTACATAAAGAATCTGAACCTTGAAACAGCCCCTCTGAAATACCCATAGCACTTTGATTGAACATGATTGTAGACATGGTATTCAGAGCGGAATGGGCATGTTAAGCATGAAACTGTCTGCTTTTACAGCAATTCTCTAAACCTTGTTAGCCACAAAGATTTTGAACAACTGGGAATTGTGCACAGACAGACAGCTTGTCATTAATACAATGCAACACTACTTTTCTTATTTCTGCCCCAATGTTTATATGCTGTTCATTTAGCAGTTCTCCTAAACTTTGTTCTATTTCTGATTCTAAACCTCAGGAGCATGGTAACTTACAACTAATACTGTAACTTGTGCTGCATAGGACTCTGCTAGGTTTTATGATCCTAGGTTAGGTAATTCACACCACTGCTGCTGATGTTATGAATGGCTAGCATAAAATGAACACATGATTAACTTTAGCTAAGTCACAAACATTAACAATAAAACAAAACCTATAATTTGCACTGCATAAGTCTAGATCGTTAAAGCAAACCCTATTAAAAACAGGACTGGTTTGAGTGTATTTGAGATTTTTAACCTCTGTAAGATAAGTATTTAAAGACATACAACTAAGTACATATTAAATCAGCATGTTCAGGTACATGATCTGTGCAGATATGGGTATGTAGGTGGTGAGACTGTATCAGCGGGGCAACAAGTATATGCCAATGTAATGAAGTTAATATATTCTTTTAATGAGAATATAGTACACTTCCACATCTGGAACTGGTATACCACCTGAATTAAGCCTGAGGTTTGGCAGTTTTGGATTCTGACAACTTTTTTCTTTCATCTTTAAGCTGGATTTTCAACCTCCTCAAAGTAGCATGACCAGACGTAGTATCATTGTTGAGTTCTCAAAACCCTTCCAGAAGCCATTACAAAAGTCGTTTACTTTACATAGCAAATTGCAAGAGACTGCAGATTATTCCAAACTAGCATCTGGAGACTGTCTTCCTTACACCTGAGGAGGTAAGAGACAGAATGAATTAGTGTACCACTTAAGCACCTACAGAAACACGAATTCAGATTTGGATTCAGCCTCAGGGGAAGTACTGATGTGACTGTTTTACTCAGAGACTAGAGTCTTTCTCTAAGGCAGCATGACAACCTCCATTTCTATATTTGTAAAAAAAAAWAWATATATATATATATATAATAACTTGAGCAGAAATATGCAAATATGCAGTGCTGTGTGAGTAACAATGTCAACTAAGAAGAATTAGTGAACAAACCTATCAAGTAAGACATACTGAAGAAGTCTACAAGAGATTGTTCATTTCTACCTTGCCACAAAGCTGAGGACAGTTTTCAGATCTTAGGAAAATGAGGATCCAGTTTTGAGTATTCAAAGGTTTTGCATAAGAGGATAAGATGAGCTGACAGATATCTGTCAGAGCACCTAAGAAGGCGAAAGTAACATTCAAGACTGAGATAGGATAGCAAAACAGTGTTAATGAAAGTTTGTTAATACAAGGAGAATGTTGCTGTATGGTGTGTGAAGACTGAAATCAATTAGTGTTATGGTAATGGTGGCATGAGAATAAGATAATAAAAACCAGACCTGGAAGGAATTTCACAAGATGATCTTGCTCATTTATTCTCCTAGGTCATCACTGTGATATTTTTGCCTTTCCTAACAGAAAAATTGTCTAAAAGGCTATAGTTAGGAATGCTGCAAATCAAATTAGAGATGTATCAGCAAGTTTGTGGGAAGGATCACGCAAGAATAAAAGGGGAAAACTTTAGTGAAGAACTTGTAGAGTAGGCAGTATTTTCTCTAGGCCCTGGCCTGAACATAGGCAAAGCTGGCACCAGTTTTAGTGCCAGTCCAAAAGTGCCTCTAAATATTAAGCTAAAAACTACCTAATTAAAAAAAGTATTTTACATTCTCAACACTCTTATGTAACTCATTTCTTTACAGTTCTCACTATTCTCAATAAATGCTAAAGCATGACTGTAATTCTCTGATGTTCAGTTCTATTTTGCCGAAATAAAATATTCTGAGGTGTTACTTAAATATTTTACTGTTTAAAGATACAGAAATCTACAGTCTGTCCTGTAGGAAAACCTAGTCAGCCAGGAAACTTAACATCAGGCTATTTAGTTTGTCTTAATTAATCCTTAATGGATAAGAAGAGTAGAAGAGTATGACCTTATTTCTCTCTTCTCACCTCCCTCACTTCTTCACTCACACCCAGCTTCCCTGTCTTTCCAAATGATACTGCCACAGTTAGGGCAAAATCCTCCTACTCTACTGCTCCTGACATTTGGAACAACCATCCTATAATTCTTTGCCTCATTTACTCATAAAATCATCTGAAAGCATCTCTTCTTTTCAGGTCTGTGCATTTTCACTTCTCTTCCTTTCTGTTGACCTCCTAACATAATACTATCTAGTCTATGAGTCTTTATGTCAAGACATGCTGATCCTAATACCAAGCTTCACATTAGCTTAGTGTATRCCTCCAAAACTAAATTAACGTCTTTGCAAATAAGAGAAAAAATATAAATATAAAAGGTATTCCTTACAGATGTCAGCCTATAAGATTGATTTTGTTTATTCATCTTGGAATATATTTGCACAGAGCATTCTATGATATAAATTCAGATATCTCAGAAACCGGTTGATTTGAAAGATGCTACCTAAATAAAATTGGAATGATGTTGTGTTATGATCAGGATCATTGCCTATTTGAGAATATCTTCACTACATGCATGCAAAACTGCTTCATTTTCAACATTCATGGCTTGATTTTCAAAGTTGTACACTCCTACAGACTAGCACATATATCAATTACCCATGCAGTTATTCAGTGAAATGTGCAAACAGCATATTAGGTTATTCACATAGCAAATTGGATGCAAAAATCTGTTGCATATATATTTACATGCATTCATTGCATATTTCCCAACTTCCTTTCAATATTTATGGACATAAATAGGAATTCTCATTAATTAGGAAAATCTGCCACTTTTTCCCTAAAATTTCTTCTTACAGAGAACCTTTAGTTTGGCTTTGTAGCTGGGGCATTAGACTCTCTGAACTTTCTGAATGTGGTACTGAACTTAGTGCATTTTTCTTTTTAAGTATAAAGCAAAGGCATACAACATTTTTAACAATCTTTCTTTATAACAGTTCCCAGGGTTTGGAAGAAATGGGTCACTGGTGTTGTTAACTGTATTGAACAGTTCACTGATGCAAAGAAATACATTTTTTCTTTCTGACATGGCAAAAGTAACTGAATAGAAAGACTCTTGTTCACTGGCACTTAACCATACTGCCTTCTACCAGTCATGCAACAAATACCTTTAATATTCTTTCAAAAGGAATTAACAGAATAGTACAACTAGACAACCCAACACTTAAAACTGTTCCATTCTTGGATCTGTCAGTGACTTACTGCTTAACCCTGTAGATGTACTTCACTTAGTCAGTGTAACATTGAGTATATTGATGCATATATAAATTGTGAGGGCATTTAGAGATTTGATAAGATAATTTGTTTAAATGTTTATGCAACATGGTCTGTATTGATGTTATAAAATATGCATAAGAACATATTGTACTTAATGGTAGGGCAAGCAGCAGAATGTTAAGAAAGCTGTTTTGAATAATACTTTGCCAAATATTAAAACTTTCAATTTCACCTCTTCTTTTTATGAGAAAGATTTTTTTCTTTTTGAAAGTAAGATACAGTCATCCAAATCTGAAATAGCTAAATTATATATCTGTGTGTGTGAAAACTGTGGATTTCAGTGAAATCCTCTTTTAGTGGTGTGTTACACATTAGTCTTACGAAAGGTATTAATTGCACTGAAAAACAGAAATCTGAATTGAGAAGAGGAAAATCTCTGAACATTTTTATGTAATGCTCTAATCCTGAAAATTTCCAGCTCATGATTTGCATTATATGCCTGATGGACTGGAGACGAATTACTCAAATACGTAAAATTCTTCACGTGCTTGTTTTGTTCAGCATCAGAGTCTAAATACTTACAACATTGTTAAAATCATATGCCTCCAAAAATCTTGTTTGAAACTGTCTCTTGTCTGAAGGCTGTCTGACTATCTCTAACTATTCAATTTAGGGAATGATACTGAAAAAGGTTTCTGAAGCTCACTCTGTAAAATATTCAGTAATAAGCAATCTGTTAACACAGTTATTAATTACCAAAAAATCTATCATTATAAGAGTTTTGCTTTAAAAATAAAAAAACAAGCAATGCTGCCTTACATTTGTTCTAATACGAGAATAAAAGTATTATGCAAATAGGAAAAAGAAGCRAAGCAAACCCTAGTTATCTAAGGAAAAGAGCATAGCCTTGGTATTATGTCAAATTTATTTCTGCAAAATGACGAAAACAGTAGGAAGCAAGTCATTCAGAACAGAAACTTTTATTTTCTCTGTAAGATAAAATGGTAAAGCGACAGGATCAAGAAGCTAAAACTGGTTCAAGGCAATTTTGGAAAACAAAATTCATGTTTACATCTGAGCTTTGTGGATGTTCAGGTAGTCTGGATCCCAATGTTCTGGCCAGGATTTATTTCTAATCACCTCTGCCTTTCTGTTCAAAATAATGTAAGTACTGATTGAGATGACAGTTTGGGATAATTTCTAAACCATACAAAGTATTTGTACTCTTTTCCAGTTCAGACCTAGAGACCTGTTTATAAGACTGTATTGATCTATTTGTCTTAGGGATTACTAATTTTCAGATCTCTGAGGACGATCTACAAATAGGGAAAAGAACTCAATTTGGACAAATTATTAGACCAATGCAGTTTTAGTCTTTATCAAAAGGCAATCAAGTCCTTAAAGGGCAAGAGAAACAAAACGTAGGGTTTTTTTTCAGTAAAATATTTTTTTCCAAGCAGAATTTTTTGCTTAGTAAGGTGAATGCATTTTACATATTGCTCTGCTTATAGAGTATCTCTGGGTCAATAACGTCTCTATAGGGAGAGTCAGCAACTCAGTCTTCAACTTCATATTAAGCTTACAGTACAGCACCTAGTATTGATGGTAACAAGAACTCTATTATAACAAGCACATTCCTCGCATGCAAGGTGAGTCTGGAGAGGCTGTTTTAGAATATTTTATAAAGCAGGTGTTTCTATTCAATATTAGTACTCATACAGTTCTTTGAATAGTTAGGGACTTTAATGGGCTTCTACAGCATCTGCAAATAAATATTTCAAATAACATATCATTGTATCGCTTAAAAGTTAATCATCAAGTAGTGTCAGTGATCATATGGAATAGCATCAGTTAGCATCAATCACCATCAGTTTAATCACTTGTACTGTGGAGGGTTTTGATTGGAAATTCTTCAGAACTAAGTAGTTCGTGATGATTTTTCTAATAAGCTAAATTAAAAAAAATTACCAAGTAATCCATGTTTGCTTAAACATATATCATTGTTTTTCACCAAATCTGTATGTTCACCTAATACATATATACAGTTAGTGTGAGGGTCACGCTGAAAACAATAGTATTTACCCGTTGAGGAACACTGATGATGCAGATGCAAAGGCTTATTATTCAAGAGGGAGAGAAAGCATTTTGTTACGCATCATAGTTAGTGTCTATTAAGTTAAATGCCTTGGGGTGATTGCAAAGGTGCCTGCTTACCTACCATGCATATATTCTTAGCTACAGGCATCGCGTCAGCGATGAATATGAAACTGCAGATCATTCTACTAGTTACGTATACGTGAACATTTTATAGTTTGCTTGTTTTTGGCTTTGTCAAACCTTACATTCATGTCAACAGAATTTGTGTAATAAGTGATATGTGGTTCAGATGCATCACAGAGACATTTAAAGGTAATTTTGTTGCCAAAGGCCACCAGGTAGAGCTTAATATAGATTCACTAACCCTTTTGCGCACATGGGAAGACAACTTTCACAAACAGGCCGCTGTATCTGGGCTATCTCGATGCAGCAAAGTCTGCAATGAAGGCAAGCCTGCCTTGGCCACTGGCTTTGTAGAGAGCGGTGTAAATCTTAGTGTACATTAACCAGCTATTTATGAGGTGTCACAAGGTGCTTTCCAAAGTACACATACAGCAATGCCATTTAATCTACCACAAACTTTCAGTCCTGTTCATAGGTGCTACAGAAGTGTTGCCCAACTGCACAGGACAGGGAGCGAACAGCCAACTGGAGCCATGTGGCGTTTCAGAGGAAAGATTAGTGGGGGAGATTATAACTGTATGCAGTGGAATTTGGCCAGGACACTGAAGTTAACACATTCAGCTCTTCTGAAAAGTGTTACGCGATCTTGAAAAAATACAAGCAGTTGGGGTATGTTTCATGTCTCATCCAAAAATAGAGCAGTTCTAACAGCATGGAGCTTAGACCATAATGGAAAATAGATAGGCTATTATCTTAGAGGATATCAGAGGTACCTAGAAGCTAGCATGACTTAAATGACATTACTCATAATTTATACGTGTGTGAAAGAGAAGAAAATTGGTCTGTRGTTTTCCTTGCTTTCCTTCTTGGGAGGGGCAACAATGTCATGAAATCCTAGCTCATTTGTTAGGCATTTCCAGAGTAGAGTAAAAGTTGTGCCAAATGTTGCGAATCACATGTGGTCTGAGCTCAGAGACCCTAAGACTATTTCATTTACAAGGATATAAAGTTTACTGTAACTTGAATCATGATCACAGAGGGGAAGACCTGGTGTTCTATTCTGAATCTCCTTGATACTGCCTTAAGTACTTTCTGGTTGTATTTGTTCAAGCCAGGCTCTGCGACATGGGTTTTTATCATTTCTAATTGGAACTTCAATGCCAATGCAAACATGTAACGTTACACATTCATTTTTGCACACATTTAAAAAGACTCCATAGCTCAGTTTATATTAGTTATAAATTAGTCTGAAAGCTATAGTATACTATAAAAAAAGAAACACATAAACACTTTCTGATAATGCTCTGACTGAAGTAGCTGGTTTGCCTTTATGGATTAACTGTAAGGGTACAATTTGTCTGGGTAATCCTCTGTTGTTTCAAACAGGGATTTTTTTGTACATTTTCAAGATATTTGTATGTAAAAAATGTTGAGGCTGGGGTTGTCTAAGAAGTTTGAAGGAATGAATCCTAATAAAACTAATGTCAGCTGGATATTTAAATCCCTTAAGGTTATTTTGACATCTCAGCAAAGACAATCTATGCATGTTTAGTTGACAATTTGGGCTGAACAACTAATTAAGTATTTTTTGTTGTTGTTTCTTTAATAGCCATGCCCCAAACTGAAGTGGAATTAATAGCTTGGATGAAGCTATATCTATCTATCTATCTCTATATACACACACACACACACACACACACACACACACATATACATATACATATATATATATATATATTCATTTTCTTATGGAAATAAAAACCTTTCTATACCCTGTTAGGGCATTTTAAACAAATCAGAGGAATGAGAATGGTGACCTGAACTTAGACTATTGATTTATCATTTATAAAAGTACCAAATCATCCAGCAGTACGTATTTGATCCAGATCAGACAATTACATTCCTGTCAAATTAGCCAGAATACATGTTATGGGGTTTATTCAGTTTCAGGTTTTTATGCTAGCATTATGCCAGCTGTAGGACAGATAGTACCTGATTTGACATAAAGCCTGCTCATTCAAAATTAACACATCACAATTTTTGATGGTATTTAAACCAACAGAGTAATTATAGCTGCTTGGCATTTTGTATCAGATGGCCAGAGCACTTCCCATCCAAAATTCTCATTTTTTAAGAACCATGTTCACTGCCTTGAAAACCAGTATACAAAAGCAGAAACAAACCTCTTCTGGCCTTACCCACCTGCACCACAGGCAGAGGAGATGCTGGGAGTAGAACAGCCATTCAGAATGCGCAAGACCTAAGTTCAGTGCCCCCTTCCAGTCCAGCGGGCTTGGAAATCTAGTCCTCCTCTTTTCTAGAAGACTTTACTAATCTTCTGCCATCTTCTATTCAGGGGTGAATATTTCTCAGTCAGTTCTTCTGATGCTTTTCTACTTTCTGTTAGATCAGAGGAAGCATGAAAACACGTGATAGCCTGATGATTAGGGCAAGTATTTGGGACACTGGTATTTCAGTCCTCATTCCAGGGAATATTTGAGTATTTAAGATGAAATGAAACATCTTTTTTAGAAGACAGTGACTGATACCATCTATATTTTGATGTAGGGTGGTTAGGGCATTCTAATGAGATTTGGGAGATACGTGTATGACAGATTCCAGGCTATAATTTGATTTACATCAGTAGTGCCTCATAGTTTCTCTTCTCAAATCATGACTGATCTGAATCATGAATCTTCCTTAAGAAAAGCTTTATATCCACTTACTCATCCTACTTGTTCCTCCCCTCCCCTCCCCTCTCCTCAGGGGCTGAAAGAAAATAATGAATTCCACCACAAGAAAATCTTCAAACTGGAAAGTTCATGTTTTTATATTAATATAATAGCTTCCACAAATTCCCTGCTAATATTAGACATTCATTATGGTCAGTCTGTGATTGACCATGCAACTTTGATATCCACATGAGATATTATTTGAGGAGCACAGATTAAGCATAAACAATTTGACTTTGGAGGCACAGCAATTGTACACCTAAAGTATAAAAACAGAGTTGGTCAAGGTATTTGTAGATGACTATAGCCTTCACATATCCTGAGTTTCCACACAGAAGATTAATTTGTCCAAGGCTACATAGGAAAATTGTGGTGCAGCCATGTATTTAATCCAGTTCTCTTGAATCTCTGTTCAATGTCCAAAGCACAAGCCCACCTCGTTCTTTGTAAACTCAAATATGAACTCCTGCTTCAGAAGTCTGGTAGTGTTTGGACATGGAATTTTGCTTTGGCCTGGTAGACTCTTGGAACAAACAACAAAGTTTGAATCTGAACTTTCCTGTAGGTCATGAATGTTCAGATTACAAGTTTAGTTTGAGCCTCTATCTTGTTAAAAGAGATGGGCTGGTTCCTGAGGTACAGATTTGGCACAGAACAGCATCGGGATCAGAGGGTTACAATGAGCCTCCCTGTGCTGCTTTCCTCTGCCCCAGCTGAGAGTCTGGACCAGTGTGTTTCAATTACAAACTACTGCTAAAATCTCAGCAGACAGATAATTAAAAGAAGGAAAAAAAAAAAAAAAGGCTGCTGTCAAAGACTGTAAAACTCCATTTTAAAGGAGGATGTTTTAATTTTAAAATGTTTTGCTCTTTTCCTTCTAAGTGTGTGAAATGTCCACTAGAACAGTAAATAGATCAAGGGAGTATTTGGCATTTTAAATGATTTTATTCCTTGAGCCCTGTCTCAGAGGGGAAAAAAAAAAAAACTTTTGCCATTTCATAGTCCCTATAGTCCCTATCTTCCTTTTTTCCCAGTTATTTTAGGCTATTATTTTTTCCCAAAGTGCAAATATTCATAGGAATGCCTGTAAATTCTTGCCACTCCAAGAATTTGTCTGTACGTCACTAATGAAAGTATGCAGAAGTCACAGCAATAGCATCTGATTTCTCATGAGAAAAAGTTCATTTCCATACTTGCTTGCTTGATATACCCTGCATTTCACTAAATCAAAAATAAGATCTAATATTAAATACTAGCACCAATTACTATATTTGATATTTGTTGTTATTGTTTTTTTTTATTTTAAAGTGAAATTGAAAGATAAATATTTGCTAAGAAAGACTATCTATGTGAAAATTGTGCTTGTCCAATCAGGACGAAAATCTTTTCTTTGTCTACCTTGGTTAAAGTTTTAGACTAACTTGATCAAAGAAACCACCACAAGAGGACAATGATTCCAATAAGAGRAGCATAATATACCTCTCTGGTTCATTTATTCCCACTTCTCAGGTGGTTCAGTATATTTATCTGGAAAGCACGTTCAATATATAGAATTTAACAGAGATTTTAGGATATGAAGCTGACTCTTATTTGAATGAGCACTTGACTGTAGGTTCTGGAGTGACAGAGTTTCAGAAGGATGGTGCACTGCATGGGACTGCATTGGGTTTATTCATTTTGGTAGGCCTGTGCATGAATGTGACAAAATGACAAAACCTAAAAGAACTCTGGTAGACATTTCATGAGTCTCCCTCAACCTTTCCTCAGCACTGCTCATTTTCAGTATCAGTGTTTTGGCCATTTCAGTTAAAAGTGATGTCATAAAACTTTGTTAAGGTTTGTTATGTCAATTCTGTTATACAATATTGCTATCTTATAAGAGAAGGTGGACCCCTCTATGCAGCCCTATAGCAATGACAGTTTCATTTTTGTTCTTCTTATCTTAAGTTTATTTGAATACAGTGCAAAACCTTGTATATGATGTTCAAATATTCAACTCTACCTAGCTCTTTTATGACAATGGGTACAAAATCAGCTCTTGGTTTCACCTTGCCTTCCTTTAGAAAGTTCTGTTCCAGGAAAGGTTAACCTCGAAGGGTCCATACTTCACTTATTAGAGATTCACTTCCAGAGGAAAAAAAAAAAAAAAGAAAGTCTTATTAATGTGAAATGAATTGGAGTACGATTTTAGTTTTGTTCATTTTAAACACAGCTGGCTGAGATCATGCAACATTATAATAATTAGAACACAATTCCCCCAGACTCGCTGTTATTGCAACAATTCATTAAACAGTCCAGGTGTAAAATATGAGGGGTTTGATTGCCCATGGGATTGGTAAGAGCATATGGAGTTTTTCACCTCTAAGTTGCTGGTGTGAATCCAGCCTAGGCCAAYAGTTAGCAGTTCTTGAGCTGTTACCCTCTAATGACTCTTCCATAGCTCAGGGAATATGGCTAGGTAGTTGTAGTCTCATTCCCAAGTGTCTAACTCACAAAATTTGAAGAACATTTCTGTGACATTTCTAGATAATAGGATGAACAGTAAAAAAGAAAAAGTAGACTCAACTTTTTGCTCTTCAGTAGTCCAGTTTTGAGACATAGTGGGGAAYTTGTAGAGGTGCTGTATAAACTTATTCTTTCAGCAGCAGAATATGAAAGAGGCTRTTTTCTAAGGCTTTTTGTCTACCGTATTTAGCAAGCACTATTTTCAGAAATAAACAAACTGTATTGTACTGAACCATTATTCTTGCTAACTGTCTGACAAAAGGCAGAGAGAAGTTTTTAAAGGCAGAAGACCTTATGGAAAGAAAGGCCCAGTTTCTGTTTGTCATCAAGACTTTGCATTTTCGCTTTCTTGGTTAAGTTATTTTTTTAGCAAAAGGAGCAGGGCGAGGCATGGTAGCAAATTTCCTTGTATTCCAATGACCTGGGAGTGTCTGGTCTTTAATCCATGTAAATGGAAGYTGATGAAGCAATGATAAATGACTGAAAGAAATCTAAGGACAACACATGCATAAATATATGATTAACAGCAGGCAAGATCAATTCTAAACTCATTTTATTTTATGCAAAATATTTACACCTCTCTGGAGAATCCTTGAAAGGTTTTTTATGTCTAGTCTGCTGGTATATWCTTTTTTATTTTTCTAAGTCACTGGGCAAGCACTGTGGTTTGGAGTCCTGCTGCCATCTGATTGGGATTGGGCTGTCCTTGCTGCTTTGATGTAACATAAGTTTCTGGGTAGCAGGTGGTCTTTCCTGCTGTTTATAGTGCAGCCTAGGGAGGTCTGTCAGATGTAACAGCTCTTCTTTATCTGCATGGAATTTGGGTAAATCACAATGGAACAGATGGAAAAATAGTCACGTACCAGAGTCCCACCTCTTAGCAGCAGCTTGTAAAATTCCACAAACACACTCGATGCTCCAAAAGAAAGAGAAAAAAATCTGATGGGTAGGTTTCTCAACTGCTGGAGGGTATTCACTTTGTTTCTACACATCTCTAAATATGAGAATTAGGAAAAGAAAACAAAATTAGCAAACAGTTTAAATGATCACAGCTGCTCTGTACATATATTTTACAATTACATTCAAGATTTCAGTAGGTAAACATTGGAAATTTGAAAATTATACCCTAGTCTACTGTGCCAATTCAAAATAAATGGAAAACACTTTTTCTTTCCATTCCTTCCTTTTTCTTTCACTCTTTCTTTTTTCTCCTTTTCTCCTTCCTTTTCTCCTCTCCTTAAAATTTGACACACAAAATTTGATATTCTGTAAGAATACCATTTAGTGAAGCCAAATGCTTGGTAAGGTTCTTGCCTACAAGATATTCCCATTCTTTTATGAGAAGATTGATAAACATTTATAATAATCTCCCTCATCCAAGGTGTTAAGGAGCTTTTCATGTTTTTAAAGATAGTAATTACAGATGTATAGTAATTGTAACACTTACTTAAGACTTGCATATTGAAAATAATGAGCAAAAATTCATTTAAGGGGAGAAAGTCCAAGTGAATAACTATTTTAGAACAAGTATACTTGATGCTAATGGGTTAAATTTTCAAAAAAAGTATTTTCTTTTGCCTACCAAAGCAATGGTTAGTTTAAAAAAAATCTTAGCACACTGTGTACTGAATTTCTGTTGAATATCTGCCTTTTCTGTGGGTGGTAAACAGGGAAGTGTTTTCTTTTATAAATATGGCATGACCAGATATGTATATTTATTAAGAACCCATATTTCTTCCACTCAGATTTCTTTCTATTCCTTTCAGGTTTCTTTTGCTTTCCCATTTGCTTATGTTAAAATATGTGCAAAAAATAATTTAAAAAAAAACTCAGAAAACTATGCATGTCCATTTATCAATAGTAAAAACTTTATCTAAAATACCATGCTAAAACCCATGAAAATATTAGCTAATTAATGCTATCTATGATTCTACCTGTATGATACCTTTGGGAAAGATGGTTCAGTCCTATAGGAATCTGCCTCTGACAGGAATTGCTAAGCCTCTCTTCATGATCTTGTCTTTCACCTCGGTTTTCTCTTTGAAAGGGGTAGACGACAATTCCCCGCCTCACAGGAGAGATGCAGAAACACAGTGTGCATTATGATGTGCTCAGATGCTTTTATACTGAGTAGTATATAAACCTATTTATGCATTAATATTTGACTGAGTTAAATTCACCTTTTAGTTCATATGTGTCTATGGAGCTACGAACATTGCTTTGCCTGTCTGCTTCACTCAGCAAGTTTACATAGTTTTGGAACTGAAATCAGTCTACTTGTATAAGCAGAGGACAGAACACAACTAATAAGGTGGTCCTGTTTGTCTGAAATACTACATAAACCCAATTTTGCACAATGCATTTTAGTATCACGGATGGAGATTGTATTAGGTAACCTTACAGGATGTTCCATTATACAGGGTAGACATCCACTGTTACATTATCTGCTTCTTCTATCTACTTCTTTCTTTTGATTCTCAAAACAACAGAGGATTTTATTAGCTTCTTTTTTAAAATTAATTACCAYGAGGAGCAAATTTCATTTTATGAGTATACTTCTCTCCCACGATAAGTGCTGATATCTTATTTAAGTCTCTAGACAGCATCACAGTATAAATAATAACGTAGCGACAATAGGTAGTTAGTTTATAGGTGTAGCTAGCATAACATTTAATTCTGTTTTGTACATACACAGCAAACTCTTGCCGTCAGATGGACAAATTTTAAAACTGAAGATGCCTGTACCACTGGAAAACAAAATCCTTTGTCAGCTACTTGTAATGCAAAGTCTTCACTGGGAAGTAAAACCTTCCCTTTTGGCGTTCTCTCATCCAGTCGACTGTTTCCATTAATTAAAGGTAGCACAGAAAAAGCTCTGTGTTGTCTAAGTAAAGATGAAAAAAAAAAAAAGTGAGAAAGAGACGGAAAAACGGAAGTGTCCTAGCAATTTCCACTTCTTTGGAGGGTTACTTAAGTTTGCTTTTTACACTGCCTGTGTCTGCCAAGAAAAGAAGACATGAATAAAGGGGTGCCCCATCAAGCATCCTGTGTGTCAGAATATATTGTACATTTCACAGCCATATGCCAGTGAAAACATGCACTTCAAAGAAAAGCAGAATTGATCAGCAACTGTGGACTAAACCTAACAGATCTTCATTTCTAACTAAAAAACACAGCTGCTAAGTGCTGATGCGACTTTATATTCCATGCGATCTTTAATTATATATTGTATGACTTATTTAGGATTAGTGCATGAGGCTTTGGAGAGTAAATAATAACTTTCAAAGGCAGTTACTATTTTTAATTTAGGGCCATCAGTCTGTGCTATTAAGCCCTGCAATAATTATTTTTCTTCCCCTGCAGAGTCCAGTTTGTGCAAGATTACCAGGATGTTGTTACAGGAGGCAGTACCATACAATAGTTAGAAAAAAACTCCACTAAAGGGTGCTTGAATCACCGTGAAAATTTGGGAAAGTTGCTTAATTGCTTTGGCCCTGATTCAGGGAACATTTTAAGTATGTTTTTATCTTTTAACTTACGTTTAAGTCCTGCTGATTTTAGTGAGTTATATATTCATGTTCAGATTGCTGTCTTGAGCAAGGGTGCTTCTCTATACTAAATCATTCTGTTACAGTATTTTCATCTTTTAAATGGTTATGATTATTTTTATTCTRTCAAGCCATTGTGAAATATAATTACTGTTTATAATGTGCTTTGACATCTCAGGGCAAATTTTAAAGTACAATTTTAATCTGCAATTCAAAAACTAAATTACAATTTTACAGGGAAAAGAACTTGACTATTGTATGTTCACTTTGCAAAAGTAAATTTTGTGATTTGCATAAGTATTTGCATTGTGTTGGGCACAGACACATTCTGTGACAAATTCTCAAATTTTAAGTATGTGTACTTGAATGTGGCCTGTTCTACTACGCTGAAAATGAGGCAGCTTCTCCTTAAGTGATTAGGTAAATACCTACCTCTGTGCACCAAAAATCAACATTTTTGACCTTTTGACATTTTTTAGGTATCTTGCACAGCCAGAACAGAAAGCAGATCCTGTGCTTGACTGAGTGATGAAAGACTTTGTAAGATGGATAGAGAGGATTTTAAAAGGAGAGCAAACAGATGTATGTATGTCTTATGCATCGTAGTTTCTTGTACATAACCTCTTAAATATATTCCACCTCTGAACCTCATTGTGAATGTCTGTCTTTGAGAAAATAAAAAAGTCAATTAGAATAGCAGCTACAGCTGAAGTAAACAATCATTAGGCATGTACTGCTGCTGTCTGTGCATCCAACTTGAAAATACTGTTGTGTCTGCATTTCAGCATTTCCCTGTGATGTCTAATGACTTTTTTTCCCAGTTTCAGGGCCTCTAAAATATTGCTGAAAGCTGAAATCTTTCTTTTGCTTGAACTGCTAATTAGTTTTGTGTATATGGGGTTTTTGAAGTACTGGCTGTTTAAATCATATCTCAGATTAGATCTGCCTGGAAGTGCTCTGCACTCAAAAATAAATAAATAAAAGCAGCATCCTAACAAATAAAGGTTTGAAATGTACATCCATACAGGCCTTATGGATAAAGTTAATACATAAATCTTTTACCCAACAGCTGTTGATTTCCCCACTCCTCTTGTTTTATTTGTGCTTCCTTTGATTAAATCACTCATCCAGCCTCCAAAGGAATCGTAGTTCTGGCCAAGAAATAATGAAAACAACAGGCAATGCCAGAGCTCCCCATCTCCCTGACTGTTTTGCTAACAGAGAAAAGTTTATACAAATCTTGCACAGCTTCTGTCACCTGATATCTGAATTTGTTGCCTAAACTAGGGAGGCAAAAAGATACCACTTAATGATAAAACTTTTATTTTCATCTTCCTTAGATTTCGTAGACGTTGTCTTATTAGGAATTAAGTCTGTCAGAAAAACAGAGTCCATGCAAAGAAAATTTTATTGGCTCTGTGTTATGTTATGGTACTTTTATTAGATGGTGACATTCCTGAGACAGCACCTGCTGTGTGGATTTGGGCTGTTAGCCAGAAAAGAAATAAAAAAGAAATGTGTGGTTCAAATCTGAGTGGCAATGGGCTTGTATTACTGTAACAAATACCCACATGCCTGAACAGCTGGAAAGTTAGAGTGAATCATAGTTATAAGCATTGGGGATAAATATATGTATAAGTGGCATTGTTATCACCATAGCTTTCAGACCAACAGAGATACAAAATATCTCTTCTACATCTGTTCTCCTATCCCCAGCGAAWGTGACTATTGAATGATATTTTCTACCCAATATGGATGGAAACAGAGAACTTTTTCTTTCCATCATCTGTGAATTTGTTAGCTCTCTCTGGCCTATTCTACTGCCAAAGCAACAGAATCTGTAATGAGAAAAAAATCAAGTTCTGCTTTTCCTTATATCCCTGTAAATCTGGAGTAGCTCTAGATTTACTGCTCTATGAACGTAGCTGAAGGCAGAATTATATCTAGAAATATTTGTGGGTTTCCAGGGCTTCTCGAAGAATAACTGTTCCCCATGTGTTAAAATTCACTCCCCAAAGCCAAAGGAGCTCACGAATCCAAAGCAAATGTACTCTTCAGGCATGATTTAAAAGATCATTTCTAATTTGTCAGTTCTGCAGTTGATATGCTGGAAGGGAGATCTGGATATACAATCAAATCTAAAAAGCAAGCTATAAAATAAATAACCTGAGGAAAACAAGCAGATACTAAACTAGAAGACTATAAGGCCTTTTTATTCTACAAATCTGGAAGTAGAAATTTCCTTCTGAATTTATATTGTTTAGTGATTTTTTTTCTGCAAATACGGAGCAAATGTCATAAAATTCATTTTCATTGATCACACATACAAATAATTTTAGAAAGAATATCAGACTGATCTTGTCCCATAAGCAAGGAGCAAGCTTCTACTTTGGAAACTAATGGCTGGCACCAAGACTGTCATTGAACAGGCTGGTAAGTTATGTTTGTAAGCTTCTGGCATTCATCAGTTTCTCAGAAGAGTGATATTTTGCCCTTGGAGACATCTGTCTGTTCAAGTTCAAGGGTGTTGATTTTATGGGATTAGGCCAGATGACCATAACCTGCTGGAAGGCAAGTGCAAGTAATTCCCCAGGGTTTTAATGGGAACCGAGACTGGTGGAGTCAGGTATGGATCAATTGTTCTCTGCGTGATTGTCACTCCTCTGCTAGGTGTAGGACTAAAGCAGAAATTTCTTAGGTTGAATAACAGTACTTAATGCAAGCCCATTGTTACGTTCTTGCTACTATATAGCAGCTACTTCAATGTTTCTGAAACTTTCTAAATACCCAGAAAATACCTGTACTGAGAATACTCATAATGATGGGAATTCACTTAGAGGTCCTTGCCTCTGCTCAGAGGGTATGATAAAATCATGCTTCATGAGAGGTGTTATGAGGCTGGAGGTACAGTGAAGGCATAAACTTCTGTAATGATTATTAGAAAAATCTTATGTAACGATGTCAGTAAGTTAGAAAAGGGGACAATTTTGCAACTAGTAGAAAAGTGTATTTGCCTGGGACCCTGTTCCAAACTGTGGGTTGTATAGCAGTGTAGGAGTATTTAAAGGAAACACTAATGAAAGGTTTTGTGATGTGCTGTCTTTTTAGTCCTGCTGTTATGAAGGCATAATAATGTTAAAGCGAAAGAGTGCTTTCATTAACTTAAAAATGGACTCCATCTCTTCTTCTGATCGTTTATACACAACCCTGCACATTTGTCCCCTCATAAAACTGTTTACATATACTGTTTTACATATGCTGATCCATCTTTTAGTTATATGATACGAAAAAGGAAGAAAATAAGTGGAAGTAATACTCTCATTATATTTGGCATGTTATTTAAATATCTTCCTAATATCAGTCCAAAAGGATTGCTTCTGAAACTGGATCAGATATTGAGAATCTTAAGTCCTGAAATTTCTTCCTGAAAAGGAATGATTATGACTTGTGTCGGGCTGTTGAATTCAGCTATTTTAGACAACCAAACTGTGATGTTTTTTATGCTCATGAGCTCCTCATCGACATTATGTAATGGATATTRATACAGCTTCACTTCTGGGGAAATACAACTTCTTCCTGTTCCCAAAAGATGAATAATATACAAAATTAAAAGATGTTCTCCAGGCAACTTCTCATYCTAATTTTTTCTCTGTTTATGAATGTCCACAAGTCTCAGTTTTTGCAAGAGCAGCCTTCCTTAAAATGTTGCAGGCTTTTGGGGAGGAGGAATGGCTGTCTTCCTTTTCCATTACTTAAATGCTTTAAGTTTTGGAGAAAAGACTGTCTCTTTGCTCTGTGGCTGAACTGTACCAGTTAATAGAGTGGACAATTTTGTCCATGACTGGAACTTTTAGGTTCTTTCAGCCATAAGAGTAATGACAACTTTCCTGAGTGAGAGTCGAGTAGCTTATTTCACTACGTTCTTCTCACAGGGGTTACCCACACAAAAAGCTTTCAGTGTATGTCTTGGAGAAGACATGCAGGCATGTTGCCAGTCAGTGATGAGCAACCGTAAAACGATACAGCAGCCACTCTCTGAACTTGGGGCAGTCATTTGTGTCTGGGCACAGCGGAGAGAAAACTCTTCTGAGCGTGTAGGTGGCTGTGGTATCACAAGAATCAGGAATGAAGAACTGGCCCCCCAGGTTTTCCAGTTGGGCTCTGATAAGCTACCTGAGATTGATATATAACTCAATCTCCCCAGGCTTCTAGTTTAGACTTTCCTGGAAGATTTCCAGTAGTTTCCAAGAAGTGTCTCCATGTGGATGATGCAGTGTGTTGGTACTTGGCACTCCTTGTGCTCACCCAAACTTTCTGTATCTCAGTTTGCTCACTGGAAAAGAAGGTTACTGATTAGTGGTTTCCCCTTTCATATAGGAGGATTAGGATTGTTCCTTTTTTCTGTAATCCTATCAAAATATGAAAGTAAAGAGCTTTATATAGGGCTAAGTATCATGCCTTGCTATTTATATAATCCCTGAATATTGTGACTTCCTGCTGGGATGACACTACCACTGAGAGTAGTCTTAGCGGTACTTCTGTGCTTCTCTATCAAGGCATGTGGTGGTTACTTTAAAAATATGGGAGAGAACATAAATATTCAGAAGAATTGGATAGCTATGATGGGAAGAGTTGTCCTTATCTTTGTTCACCAATTTACACCCACCTTCTAGTTCTTTCTAGGTATACCCTTAGCTTTTTTCCTAAGTGAGTTATCCCTACTGTTTTTATTCAACACATCTGTATTTTTAATAGTTTTGGGAAAAGCTCTGACAGATGCTGCATTAGATTTGCTACTAATTTTAAAACATGCAATACTGAAAGAAAGCTGTGCTGAGCCACTGCAGGTATGGCCTTTATTTTTTTAACATTCCTGTTTGTATGAGTTCCCTTTTCAAGCAAAGTACTTTGCCCGCCCCCCAGTGTTACCTGCTGTATTTGAAGAGCTGAGTTTTCATTCAGGTTTCTTTTCTGTCTCCATTTTCTTCCCAGACTAAGCTGTTCTGTCTGACCCCTATACACGAGGTATTTGCATTGCTATAGGCCACCTGACCTGAAGTCCTTACCTTCAGTCACCCTTTCTACCTCTGTYGCAAACTAGAAACAACAATGTGTTTGCTAGTTGGGCAAAAGGGACTATGGCACTGAGTACCTCATAAGTATGTGCTTCTTTACAAGGAACACATCCACTGTAAACACAGATTTTTCTCTTTGACCCATTCCCAGTCTTTATGCTGTTTATTGATGTAAATTGTTAACATCGGAAACAATGTAAATTTACATGGAGATTGGAAGGAAATTAAAGCTTAGAAACATTGCATTCATCATCTATCTGCATTTTGAATGTTGTCTCTCGTTCTGGTCTTTAAAACAAATTCTATAGGGCAGTGTTAAGTAGGGATGTTATAGATCTCAGGGTACCATTTTGCAAGTAATTTAAAGGGTGCTGATTGCTTAATTGTCATTAAAAGGTAGAGAGGTCATAAAGGAGGTCATAGAGGCAAGGGTTGCTCTGACTCTTAGAGAGAATATGCTTTCAGGGCAGAAGATGCAGTCCTCCTTGTAAGTGCAAGTTCATGGTGACTGTCAAACTGCTAGAGAGAGCATGAAATTGCTGCATTTAGAGAAGGTGCAGGAGGAGTAAGGGTTAATTTCCACATGTTGCCCACAGGTAGCACTGGGGCGCAAAAATGGAGTCCCAAGAGAAGCATATAGAAATCTTGCTGGTACAATAAGCAGATTATACAGGTGTATAATCTCATATAAATCAGTTCTTCTGCAGTGGAGTCAAAATGGGCCAAACCTCAACCCAGGGCTTGAGGACTCTGAAATTTCTGAGACTTCAAAGGCTCTTTGAAGGTAATCCTCCTTCAAGGAACATAACTTTAAAATTGTAATTATGCAGGTGGAGGCGAGGGGAAGGGGGCGGGGAGGGGAGGATTGTTTTTCCATGTCTGCAGTTTTGTGGATGTGCCTTTCTGTATAGTCTTGGTAAGAAACCTATTGTCTTCATTAAGCACCAAAATCATACAGCATTTTTAGAAACCGCCTAGAACTTTTGCAAGTATGTGAACAAGGATCACAACGATCCTTGTTCTATATGTTATCTCCTGTGCCCTTGCAATAAACCTTTTCTTCTATGAGAAGAGTTTTAAAATGCAAGATTAAAAAGAGGATTTTTTTTTTCTTAAGTACACCGGGTGAGAAAATGTTTCTTTTTCCCATTTTGATTACGAGATGAGGCTTAGGATGGAATGCTGGATTTTAGTCCAGATACTCATTTATTCTGATGTAAGTCAGGAATAATTCAATTTATATTAATGAAAATACAGCACTTCTAATAAGAGAACAAATGCAGCCTACACTAAGCTGTTTATATCACCTTATTTCTTTGGGKTTTTTTTTCCCTGCTCTTTAAGAAAATGCAGGAGAGCTGGGGAGAACATATTCCAATCGCCATTATCCTTCCCTGTTCATCTCCAGTGATCTGTCACAAATCACATTTTCCATCCTTGAAGGCATATGGTGAGTATTAGTGATAATAGCTGCAGCATGTTGATCCTGGACCTACACACCCTTGTTTAACACACTAGATCGTTGAATGACATTTACCCTGACAAAAAGTATTTTGCGTGTCTTTTCTTTTTCTGCTCTTACACACATCTAACCCTAAGTCTAAGTCAGCGGTAGAGTTTGTTTGCATTGTAACTGATTTTCATACTATTCAAGGATGCGATTAATACTGTATGTAAGATAAATGGACAAAGCCGGACAAGTGTCACCAAAACAACTGATTGGATTGCTTTTCTGCCAGCAGAATATCTGCAAATGGATTGTGATTTCCTCTGGTCATTGTAGTTTGCCTTTGGAGTATTTTATGAATCAATAATTATTACTCAAAAATGTCCCCTCTGCTGTTGAATTAGGATTTGGGCACATTGACTTAAATGTAATATTTCTATGCTGCAGATAAGCACAGAGCAGGCCAAGAAATAGGCTAAGCTGTACCATGTGAATTGGGCAGTAGCAGGGCAATGGAGTTTGGGCATATGCACATTTCAGATCTCTATCAGCTTTCCTTCCAATGCAGTCTGTGATCTCTCCCTGGCCTGACATATACTCTAGACTATAAAAGGGGCACACAGTAAACAGTGCTCATAGGATACAACAGTTTTTTTATTTAAAGATTCAGTCAGAGTTTTTTGTTCTTTTTTTTTTCTTTTTGTTATTTATCTTTATGGGAATAAAATATCTGATCAGTTTATGTGAATATAAAAGGAAAAAAAGAGAATTAGGGTTAAATCACTGTAGTGACTTGATTTATATGTAATGTCTGGAGCAAGTTGCTTTATGCTTAAAAGGTTCCTCTCCAGTAGCAAGGACTAATGGTAATCAAAGTGAGAAAATTACTCTTGGGTTATGTGACAGAAGTCTATCTCTTTGGAATTATTATAGAATTATATCCACGAATACAGTGTTTAGTGCTTTTCTCAGTCCAGTTCTAAAATATGTAAGTTATGAGGGGGTTACCCATTTTGGGGTGTTGTTAGGAAATTATTTACTTTGGTTTATCACTAGAAAATATTCCATGATATCCTTTTGTTTAGCTTGGGTCCTGAGACTGCCGACACCTCCATCCTGGCGTATCATTTTATTCTTAAAAAACACACAATTCTATTCATCACATTTTTCTTGCTGAGTTGCAAAGAGCTTTGAAAAATGAATATTTCTTTCCATTAAAAGCATTTATTATTTACAGTTTTCATTTGCTCATCTCAGTATTGAACCATCCTGCCAAAGGAAAAAATAGAACAAAAAAGGCTGGGCTTCTAGCCTTGCCCGTGCAAATAGTATTCTCTCACACAATAAAYTCTATTGACTTAAGATGTGTTTTTGATTGCTAACTATGGGTCAGGGACAGTCTTTGGATAGAATCGTATCTAAAGCAAATCTCACCTTAACTTGAATGGTACTTACAGGTATCACATAAAAATTACTTTAGAATGTATATGTACATCTGTGACAGAGCTTCTGACCATACTTACTATGCTCTTTTCCAGCAGGTACTGCCATGTATCCTTCCTCTAGGGTTATGGAGTCTCACTACTTCTGAAATTCAGTCCCAGGGAGTGGTATTCAGCTGAGCATAGATGCCTACTGGTGTGAGTCAGCGGTCTAGTTTTTTATTATCTAACAACATATTCTTCTATTAGTACAATTGAAGTAAGTGGGGACAATTCATGAAATGAAGTTACTTGAATTAGGAAATACTAAGTAGTAGTATTGTGACTTTGACATAGCTGTTCTGCTTTCTGGTTGATGGATACATTTTAGGCATAGATGTCTGTAAATAGTTTGCAATAGTTGCAGTTAAGGGGAATTTTATAAGGGTCCAAGAAACTTTTCCAGAGTTAGAGAGCTCTGAACCACATAACTCACTTAAGCTTGGATTTTCTCAGTTGCAACTTTGCTGCTCTCAGTAGCTTGTTTTCTTTTTTTCATTAGAAGGCCATTCACATCCCTTCTCCTCCCTGTCACACAACAAAGGCATCTTTGTACTAGGAATGTTTAAGTTTCTGCCATGATAACTGTCTTGATATCTAATGACTTAATTAGGTAATCATGTAACTGTAATAAGTAAAGAACTTGTGCAAAGTGAAATGAATCACTGAAATTAATTTTTCTTGGAGAGGAAAGGATAAATTTTGCATTTCGTAAGCTTAGCTTATCAGCTCCACTAGTTAGACCTTGCCTCTTAATAATCCTCTATTAAAGCAGATGCGGACTGGCTAGCCAGGTACATTTTTGCTCAGTGACCCCCTCATGTGATGTCATAACGTAAAACACCTTCCTTCCCTCCTGGGAAAAGCAGAATATTTCATTACCTCCATTGTCTTTTTTTTTTTTTTTTTTGTCTGACAGGAAGAAATTAATTAAGACTTGAGTTAATATGGCCTACATGTTAATTTGAGAGTGGGTGGGTACAGCTTTCTGTTTACAGTCCCGTTTACCATATCACAGGAGCCAACTTCTAAAATCCTTGCTGAGTCTGTCATTATTCAGCAGTCCCATTTGAACCAGTCAGTTTTGCCGGAGGAGGAGTTTTTAATTTGGCCCATGCCAGACACAAGGTATTCCAAACAATTGCTTTGCCCAAAATTTTTATTAGCTATGACGTTACCAAGGGTGATCTGATAGTTAGTAAAACAATCTATTACTTAGGATTACTCAGTAGGTTCATTATTGTTGTTGCATTAAGCATATGATTCTTGATTGCTGAGAAGGATTTTTAGTCTAATCATCTGATATGTCTTTTAGAATGTTTACTTTATCATTAAAATGATCAGAAGGAAAAATTGACGTGGGACCTACTTAAAGGAGTTTTGAATACAAGTTTTCCGTGATATCTGAGGGATCATTTGTTTAATCAGCATTAATTCCAGAGAGTGACTTCCTGTAGTTCGCTGTGAGCACTAAATAGATGATTACATCTTTGAATCTTCTCCATGCTATAAATGTCAGAGATAAAAAATGAATGACATAACTTTCCAAAGCTCTTCTGCCATTTTTCTTCTCTTTTCTTTATCTGGCTCAGTACAACCAACATTTTTAAGCCTGACTGCCTAAATTGGGCTCCTCCAAGTAATGTTCTGATTTCAGAAATGCTGGTGATTAGGTCACAAACTCTATATCCTCAAAGTGACAAACTAATTTTATAGTGTGGCCAAGTTAGTGCTTCTTTCCCAAAGTCATCAAAGCTACTGTAGACCTACATGAACTAGGTTGGCTAGTAGTTGTGGCAACACAGAGTACMGTCAGGCTGTGAAACCTGTCTAGGAAAATGAATAAATATTCAGATGTTTAGCCAGAGCTGGTATCTGCTACCTAGCCTATATTGCTTTCTACAGTGACTGCCAGGTAACCATGATGTATGTCACATAATCTGGCCTTAACTTCTTGTTTGTTTTCTTCTGGGGGTTCGGTTCATGTTCCTTTAGGTCTCATCCAACAACAGCAATATGCTAATAAGGAAAGGGACTTTTCTTGGAGCTACTATTAGCAAGGGATAGAATTCAGGAAATACATTAACATATTCAGAAAGAAAGTGACTTTGCTGTTACAGATGTGGATTTGCTGGCTCTACACAAAGGAGCTGATTTTCAAAGGCTCCTAGGGTCATATTTCCATGTTCCCATTGGCCACATTTGAGAGCAGCTTTTCAAAAGCACTAACTATCCCAAAAAAGAACCTTTAAGAAAATCTGACCTTAGTTATGAAATGTTGATCAGTTCTGACTGTTCCTGAAAGCAGGTGGTAGCTATACACACCTTTGTATGAGTTTAATAAAAATGGATTAGTCCTAGCAGAGCAAACCAATGGCTGTGCACTTCAATTTTAGGTTAGAAGCTATTGTTACTTTAACAGAAACCTAGCCCCAGCTGCTTCAAAAACACTGAGATCAGAAAAACTGAAAATTATGTCAGAGATATCAGAGAAAATAATGATTCACATTATTTTAAACATATGGATTTAAACTTATGCTTTACAGAGTCACTGGGGATCCTTGTGGATTCCTTGCTGTCCTCCTGCACGTGGTGAAGGCACTGGATAGTACTAGTTTCTTACATAGGATCCCAGTTTCATCATTTCCCAAATGGATCCACAAAGCTAGTGGTAGCGTGTCCTGTGTATTTCACATGGCTGTAATAACTGTAATACTATATTAGGTTCTGCAGGCGTATCCTGGTTTAAGGATTGCCACTCCCCCAGAAAAGGAATGCCCTCTCGTCTGTCAGGTACTTGCAAATCACTCTTAATGTGAAATTAATGCTAAGCTAAGAGTAAAGAACTGAAGTACAGCTATGAGCTGGGCAGTCACTAAACGTAGAGAGGTGTACAAGAATTAAAGGAAACTATGCAAACATTTACCTTTAGTTTAGATTTTAATCTAAAGGGTCTGAGCTTCAGTTTACCGAAATTAGGGGAATGTGCTGAAAGGAGGCAGGAATTACAGCGCAAAGGGAAAGAGCCAGGGGAAACTTGCAATGCTCTCCTCCAAAGAACCGCTCGCCGAGTGATTGATGTGCATGTGGTGTGTGGCATGGTCACTGCTGCACACTTCTCCTCCTCCTCACTTTCAGTTGGGGATTGAATCCTCTCCCAGATGGCAATCTTCTCACTATTTTTTGGTGAGATCTGGATCAGGCAGACATTCTCTTGAATGGCAGGATCCGGTACCAATATTGTCACACACAGATCTGTGAATGTGGATCATTTTCCCTGAGCTGAACATGAACATAAAGGCTTTCATAAGAATGCTTCTCTCTTTCTTCACTTTGCTTCTCTCCCTGTGGCTCAAATACATATTACAAACAAATTGCCTAAAAGTGAATACAGTAAAGTCTAAACTTAAAAAAATTATTTGATCGGCTCATGCTAAAGAAAAAACAATCTACATTTGAGGGAATAATACGTACTTGTTCAGGTCGTCACCTGCTTCCACAGTCTTCACAACAAATACAGCCACTTTAAAACAGCTGTTGTCCTGTCACACTGTATGTATTTACCTGGCAAAGCAAAAGGAAAATAATAAGAAAAGCTCCAGTTTTTGACCAAACTGAATTAACGATGGTCTTTTTTTAGGCACCAGCTTACCTCAGTAAATGTTTTTTTTCCCCTATTTCCAAAAAAGAATGGATACCCAGATTTGAGACTCTATTTTTTTTTTAAGAAGTTTAATGTTGAGTCTCAAATTGCTGCAGTTATTTCTATTATTTTCCAAATACAATAAGATTCCTATATTTTAATTTGTAAATACCTGTAAATTGTGCTCTATTGTGTCATACCTCTATCCACTTTTTTTTTTTTTACTCTAAGATTATATTACCAGGATAAATCTGATTTGGCTGAAGGTTTATTGGGGTGGCTTCCCCCCCCCACCCCGCCCCCAACAGTTCAGAGTTAGCTGAATGATTTCACCTGAAATGAAATTAATTTTCCAAGCCCTATCTGACCTTTCCTTTTATCAGATGCAGTCGAGCTGATCCTGACAACTGATGTTCCCTTACCTTGTCTTATATTGTTTAAGGTTGATTGCAGTGAAAAGCAAAAGCTGATACAATGGCTTAGGCTGTACCCTCAATAAACTATAGCAAGAAAGGATATGACATGTGGACGGATGGATCCACAGGTTTCAAAATCAAGTACCTAGTTTTGAAATGACTTTACCCTTTCAGTATTGTGCTTCGAGATTTAATATTGTTCATAAAGGAGATGCCGTTATTTTCAAACAACAAGAAGGAACATTTCTCAGTAAATTGTTAAATTATGGTTTTTTTTAATTACGTTGCAAACTCCTTGATTTTTGTTACGAAATTGTGGCTCTTCTTACATCGTTAAAATCATAGTAATACGAAACTATGCAGTCAGAATGCGTCCATGCTTGTGGGTAGTACTAATAAGTAGTTGCATGTAAATCAGCCAGTCTGGTGCCTTGCATTATCTTATATATGTTTTAGAAATTTCACTGAAAGTCTTTTGCAATTCAATTTGTTGACAAGAGATAAGAAATTCCAYAATAGATGTTGGATTCAACTACTTTACTTAAAGTTAGGCATTTGATTTTTGTCTTTGCAGTAAATCAAATGCCTAATTTTACACAAGAAGCATTCCAAAGAAATCAAAAGAACTACTTGTGTGTAATGATGCATATTAGTTAAATCTTTTCAGGATTAAGGTTCAGACTTTAATTCTGAGCTTAGCCTTATTCATGTTAGTATACAATAGACCAAATCCAACTTTTTCTATTCATGTTAGCTAGCAACAAGAGTTTATAAAAACRTGTATAAATACTTGCACAAGACTTGAGTATTTTTAAATTTCAGTATGGTTGCTTAAAGTTACATATATTTTCTTTTTCTATTTCATAAAATACCTGCAAAGGCTCATTGCAAATTTTTAATAAGGAAAATACCCCAAAAAACTATAATTATTAAAATTACATATTTCTGCTACCTTTCTATGTATTCACAATTATTCAGAAAATTCTTTTCCTTTTAAGCCATTCTTGCAGATACAGTCTGACAGACAGGTAGACAGATGGACAAATAGAATTGGCAGATAGATATTACAGTTTATTTTCCTAGTGAAAAAGTCGATTACATTGGGAAAGCTGGCTATTACAAACACAGGGGATGGAAGAAAACAGATGGTATGCATTCCAATGCCTGGTGGCTGTTTGAGCATTAAATATTTGTCTGAACCAGTTCCCTGTAAGTAAGGAATCTGTATCTTTGAACATCTCCATTTAAATGAAGAGTGAATGAGTGTTTGGAGAAATAATGAAGGAAGGATGAATTTTAGAGCTTATTCTGTCATTCAAAAGACTTAAAAAGTGTTCTTTATGCATTCAACCAGTAAACTATCATGGGAAAATCTGTGTTTAAAATGAGTATCATGTAAAGGAAATTATAAATGTTTTAAAGAAAAATAGGAAAAGGTGAAACTACCAAGCAACTATGCAAAATCTCTTTCAAAATGGCTTATCCTCCATGAAGTTATTTTGTACCAGTCATTTTTAAGAAGCTCTCCATTCCTATTGACTTGATAGCAACATAAGTGTGCAGGTCTGCTTGCTGATGGATGGCAGTGTAAGCTCTTAAGTTTTGTTATTGCTATCCCAATAGCAGAATCAATGACATTATACAAATCTGGCTCACACCCATCACCTGCAATTACAATGCAGTTGCTGTTCATTGCATATGTGGCTGTTGTTTTTAAGTCACTGAGGATTAAGAAAGAGAGAAAAATGTACTACAGTCCAAGCCCATGAAGGAGAATGTGTGTGAGAGTCACATACACTGTATATTTATTTATTTATGATGAGTCCCAGCCACGAGCCATCATCTTACAGTTTCTCTTACAATCACCCTCATTGGCTATTCATGAGCAGGTCATGAATAGCAGGATTATATCACTTTGTTTTTGCTTCCTAAATAGGAGCTATTAAAGAGTCACTTTTCAGATTGGTATTATTAACTGTTTGTTGGGCTATATTTTATGAATAGTACTTTCAGAACTGGAATACAGCATACAGAATTGTAAATGGTTTGAGAAATAATATGAACATCAAATTATTTGTAAGACAGGAAGTAATTGGTATACTTTGGCAAGTGTAGTTTGAATAAAAGAGCCTAGTCTAGGGACCAGAGCAGTTTAGACTGTTATTCAGAACAGGTCTGAATCTCTAGTATTCAAGTTGCCCATACTGCTACTCAGGTCAGTAGATTTTAAGGCCAGAAGAGGGCATTTATATCTTAACCTAATGACCTGCAGACTATAAGACAATGAATTTCACCAACTGATCCACAATCAAAGGCATAATATCTAAATGTTTTAAAAAGGCACTCAAGCATACTCCAACTTCATTGTAAGTGTTGAAACCACTTAAACTCATTGCATAAAAGATCTACTGCATCCATAGGTAAGCTGTCCCAAAGTTTCAGTACATTTTCCATTAAAGATGTTCCGTGATCCTAGGCTGAATTTGTGTAGCCCTGTAGGCTACTCTGTCTGGAGTATTGTAGGTGACCGAGGACTAAGAACAAGTGGAAGAACTTAAAGAAGACAAGGTAACAAATCCTCCAGCATTGGAAACCTGAGATAATTTCTTGCCAGTAAGCAACAAACTGTGGATTCTTTTGCTCTCGCTTGTTCAGGAACTGAACTTCAGAGCCTCCTTTCCAGGTATGTTTAGTCTAAGTTGTACCAGGTAAAATAAAAGACTTCTTTGACTTCTGAAGTTGTTGGGGCTTCCAAATGTAACATCTCGCTTACAAAACTGGTGTCTGCAAGGATAAAATTGTGCCACGATGATTAAGCTAGAAATAATCAGATACATTTTGAAAGGTCTTTAAAACCAAAATAGTCTTTCCAATTTTTTACCATGTTTTTGTAAAAATATAATATGAAAGATGTGTAAAGGTCAACTCAAAAAGAGAAATTTTAATCTGATTTTTTTTCTTCATACTAAAATATTACAGGAATTAGTTATTATCTTCCTTCTCTTCCATTTCAGAATAGTAAACAATTTTTAAAATTTAAGAATTTCTTTTTATATGGAAGATCAGGTGTTAGCCACACTAATCGTACCATTCCTTTATCCTTAAAACTTAAAACCTATCATTACTAGGAACAAAAGGGGTAATTGTTACATGAAACATAAGAAAAAAGTTTAGTGGGGAGTTGCAGACTTCTGTTGAACATTGAAGAAAAGGGTTAATATTTAATTAAATACTTTATTTTAATAAAAAAAGAAAACATAAGACTTACAATAAACATTACATCAGTCAACCATTTTCAAGATTACATTCAAAAAGTCTCACAGAATAAATATCATGACTGTTAATAGAGCTATCCCAAAAGGCTGAAGGGCAAAATGAAACATGTTAGGATTTGACTGAAAGTGTTGTCTTCATGGCAGTTAATAGTGTTTCTGACAAGAAACCTCAGCTATTCAGCTGCTCCCTCTCTTTTGTTTTGCATGGTATCTTATTAAGCAATGAAAATAATTGATCTTCACCTGAAATTAAGAAATCAAAACTTTTTTGTCTTCTTTATTAATGTAAATTTGAAATGTCCATAGCAAAATCCAATTCACCTATACAGATTATTAATATGAATGAAACACACAGAACAACTGTAAGAACAAGTTATCATTCTAGATATGGCTGTGGAAATCTTCAGTGTCTAGTAATTTAAGAGTTTGCATAACATCATCTGCTAAGGATCATAGGATAATTCAGGTTGGAAGGGACCTCAGGAGGTCTCTAGTCCAAACTCTTGCTCAAAGCAGTAGATATGACATCAGGACTTTATCCAGTCTGATCCTGAAGACTTCCAAAGATGGAAACTGTTAATCTCTCTGGGCAGCCTATTCCAGTATGTGACTATCCTCATGGTGAGAAAGCTTTTCCCTGTATCCACTTTGAGTGTCTCTTGTTTCAGCTTACGCCCTTTGTGTCTCATTCTCCCACTATACACCACTGTGAAAAGCTTGGCTCTCTCTTCTTGATACCCTCTGTGTAGGTGTTAGTTCCCTTGAAGCCATCTCTTCTCCAAGCTGAAAAAGCCCCGTTGTCACAGCCTCTCTGCACAGGGAAGTTCTCCAGCCCCTGACTGTCCTGGTGGCTTCCACTGAACTTGCTTAGTTTATCAACATCTCTCTCATAATGGGGGGCTCAAAACTGACTACAGTATTCTTGACGTGGTTCTTATCCTCAGAACCATGAAGTACAGATGGGCATAAGGACAGTGTCACAGATATTCTGCTCTACTGTAATTTTGTCTTTTATTTGGAAGAATCTCTGTGTTTACAAACAACATAACATTATACTTTCATCAGCAACCATCTTCATGTTGTTGTGGAGTGCAGGCAAAGATGCTTGAAAGAGTATTACAGGTATGTGTGGTCAGCTGGGCTGCTAGAACAGGAAAACACAACTCCATGGGAGACAGACACACAAACCCTCAAGAACAAGGATGGGTATTCCTTCTCCATAAAAAGCCATTCCAGAAAAAAGTTTAGATTACAATGCTGCCTTTTCCAACCCAGCTGGTAGCCTAAGCAAGATTGCAGACAGGATGGTTTGCACAGCATGATCAATAGAAAAATTATATACAAGCCCAGGATATATATGTTTTTAATGACACAGTTCAAAAGCTGCTGTTTTCTCTTTAAAACAGTGGTGGGAAGGGTACAGATTTCTTCTTTGAACTTTTTCTAATTCCCTGTTTTTCCCAGAAGGCAGAACAGTGGATAGAAAAACATCTCTCTAGCTTATAGAGAGATATTCATAGGATCTATATACCCATTTTTCAGAACATCACAATTTTTGCTGATATTTGCAGTATTACAGGTACAGTGACAAATCATGTCATACTGTTTTCTAAAAAAGAAACATGAGAAGGCAAAAAAAAAAAAAAAAGTCCCTAGAATGGAGTAGTTAACTAGTGCAAAGGTGCTGTCATCTCTTTCCACAGAAACTTACACTTTCATATTTGCACACTGAAAAAAATTCAGAAAATTTCAACATTCATTACAGTATCTTTAACTTGTTGAAACAACCAGTATGACGTATTTTCCCTTGTACCTTTATTTCACAGATTCATATACAGATTTGTATTGCCCACATTGTGCAGAAGTTGCAGCAATGGCAGAGTAATTTAGCAATTGTTTTAAGGAGATGGAAACTGTGCCAGAGGATATTCATTCCAGGATTTGGTTGTGCAGTTTTCCGTTAGCATCTGCAGTTTGCATTTGTGAAATTGTTAAGGACATRTGACACATCTAAAAGACAAATGGTTAGTAATTTCTCCACATTCTCCCATCAGAATCACAAAAGAAAGTCTATCCATAGGAAATTAAAAAGGTCTCATCTAACCAGATGGAACAAGCAACTCAGAAAATATACTTGCACAGCTCAAAATCCAAAGATGGATATGAATGTTAGATGACAGGCCTTTCCCCCCCCACCCCCCAAGCTTTAGTTTCAGATTCTGATAATTAAAGAAACCATTTGAATCTGCACCTCTACCCGTGAACCCACTGGACTTGAATTCTGGTTTTTCGTTTCTATTCTAGAAACAACTGTCATCTTCTGCACTGGGGGAAAAGAAATGTCACCACAATCACACAAACACAAAATTAGTACCCCCAAAACTATAAATCCAGATACAGCTAGGTATCACTGCTGACAAAGAAAGGACCCAGTTTTCTGTTACAGAGTTGGTTGAAGGCATAAAGTCTGTTTTCTGACAACAGCTAGGAACAAACAACAGAGCCCAGGTTTCCTTATACCTGTGCTACATGTCAGGCACCGCCAAATTTTCCTCTTTGAAAAGAGTTTCCAGCTCTGTGGAATGCATGGAAATGTACCTGTCTTTTCAACCAATCTCTGCCTACTCCTTGTAAAATGATACCTCTGTGCAACCTAGTCTTTTGTGGTAAAGTTATTCCTTCCCTCCCTCATGTAATGAATAGGCTCATTGTAGAAAATATAGTGGTTAAACTTTTATTAATCTTGGCAGTCTGCAGAGGTGCAGAAACATGTTGGCTGGTTAGAAGAGAAGATCCTTTTCATGTGGCATAGGAATACAAATAGTTTTTCTGAGTTTCTGTTTGGATGCCAGGTTCAAAACAGAGTATAGCTGTCCCCATCATTTTCCTGTGACTTTGGRCCCTCTGGGTGCATGCCTCGGAGGCTGATTGCTGAGCAAGTTTAACATGATCTCAAGGGAAGAGAAGGAGGAAGTTATTTAAAAGAACTAGTGTGTAAGTATAGCAAAGGGCATTTCTTCTGACTAAAAGGGCTAATTGTTGATTAGAAAAATGGATGTGAGAATTAAGGRCACCTGAACCAATAAAGTCCAATATTTGCATTTCTGGAGTGGAGAGAACAAATAAAAAATCTGTGAAGAAAGTGATTTTTTTAATGAAAGCTGTGAGAATCTGAGGGGAAAAAAAGCTTATGGGTAATCCTTGTCTAGTACTCTTCAATTTCACCAACTAAAAGATAAAATGGAGAACCTGTGAATAGGAAAAAGTATTTTAGGTGTGATCATTTTGTTTGTTTTACACAATCTTTTGCTTTCTCTCTTTTCTCTTACTAGTCTCATCCCTACAATAAATCTACTAATCATAATATTATGTTGCATTATATGAGTATCATATCCTCAACAAGGTAGGATCCTTAAACACATTCTTTTTAATGTGTATCAAATTTTATAATATGTTATGTCCATCTGTGAAATATAGCCATGCCTGCATGGAACCTGACAACTTTTCAGCAGCATTCGGCAGCTTTACACAGTAGTTGAGCACAAGAAAGGCTCAGTCGTGCTGAGCATCTCCCAAATGGTTCTGAGGACCTTCAGTTACAGGAAATGTGATATGCACTCCGTTATTTCAAGTTTGAGAAGTTTCTTTTAAGAAATGTCATACAAACCTTGTCTTTTTTTAATGCTTCCATGTCACTGTTTGGTTTCCTTCATTCTTCTCCCCCACACTTGTGTTATGCTTACAATTAGTTTTAAGTTTCTTGTGACGTGAAGAAGCCAATGTTTTCTTCAACTATTTGATAGGAATAGAGAGGAATAGGGTAGTTCTGGACAGCATATTTCAAAGGTGATTTCTGCATTCTCCCAGATGAATGCTGGTGCAGTACCCTGCTGTCATTATTACCAAATTATATCCATATTTTTTGGATATCTTTGACCACCCATTGTCACTGAAGGCCACTTGCTTTGTAGTGCTGAAGAACTACTGATCTGACATTTTATTATGATTTCATCTATGCTGAAATTAAAGGGAAGAAGCTGCAGAAAAATCAGTCCCCAGATTGTCYGAATGACAGCCTTACTTTAGAGCTTATCTTCTGTATCACTGCACAGTTAAGATACAGTGGCAGCCCATCCTGAAATGTAAACCACGCACAGGTTGAAGAGTAGAAGGCTTGAGGAAAAAAAGGCTTTAAATTATTGTTCACAGTCTTACCTGAGCGTAGCTGTGTCAGTCTAAACTTACAATCCCCCTTTTCTGCAATCGGAGATGCATTCTGACCCTCTTGTTATTACCAGGCTTGGGGATTGTGGGGCATAAATGGATATGTTTGTGGGTAGGCAGTAAAGCGGGAAACAGCCACAATATGTGTATGCAATGGAGGGTAAATGTGTTCCACAGCTGTTGTTTTGCTCTGTAAGGTATGAGTAATCCTTAGAGGCTGAGACCTAGGAAATACAGCAGCCGTGGTCTGAATGGCATGGTGCCACCAGAGCAATTTCCTTCAAATGCTGATGCTATTCAGTGTTAACCAATAGCACATGAATCATCAGGCCAAATTCATTTCAGATGTACAATTCTCCCCATTCTATGCATCTGAGCACTGGTGGGGTTTGAGTGAAACATCAAGAATGGTGGTATGCACTTCCCATAAAAATCTGCATGTGACCATGGCCAGGGGAGGATGGATGTAAATCTTCAAAAGCAAAGAGAGGCACTGGAAATTGTGTGGTTGTGACTCTGGGTTGATACAGGGGTGAAAAAAAAAGATTCCATTGGTGGTTTGTAAAGAGAAATAGTTTAAATATTGCTTAGCAGATCTGTGACAAAATGATAAATAAACCCTACTAAGAACAGTCACATGAAAATAGAATGACAAGTTAGTTTTAACTTGTGCTCCAGCCTGCATCACATTTTGGAACAGATCGTCATGCAATGGTGCTTTTTATGTGACAATCATGACYGAAGCCAACTTGTCCTCTTTTTGTCCTGTAGTGGTGAAATTACACAATTACTTTCCAATCCTCTGCCAGCACTTTATAAGGCCTTAATCTTATTCTGGGGGTAATAGACTAAGGAATATATTGAGTACACTGGGTAATTAACTGAACTGAAGTAATTAAATAGAATAAGCGGGACTTCTTGCAGGCACTGTTTGAAAAAATAGTGTGCATAGTCATAAAGGATATCTGGAACTTCTGCAGTGTGGACAACAAAGTCAGAGATCAGAAGAAAGGCTGTGATAAAGGGGTAAAAGACAGCAACTCTGTGAAATCAGTGCTTTTATTCTGAGTCTTTCCTGTAAATATCTTCCTGTTCTTCATGCAAAGAGTGTTACCAACTTAAGGAAAGCTCAACCAACTGTGTATGTAGGTAACTAAATTTTACTCAGATATACCCCACATGTTAAAATGGAGTTTTGTGTATACATCCTACACAATAAATGGGTAAGTTCTCCAGACTGTCACAACGCTTTTAAAATGTCTTGAAATCTTGAGGCTATAGGAAAATGAATTTTATAACTGGGTGCTGAGCACTTATACACTATTCTACAAGCCAGCCTGAAAGACAGGAAAGCTGAATAGCATCCAAGACTGTAATATGGGCACCCCAAACAGGAAGGGAAGTATGGGAGGATCAGTGAATGTATAAGAGGAATTGGAAATGTTTGGACTGAAGACAACTGACTTTCAGAGTATTGAGAGACATAAAATAAGTTGCATGGACTTTATTCCTCTTCAGAGGGAAATTGTTACTAGGCCAAGTCTTTCGCTCTCCTCATTCACACCAGCTGGGGACAAGCAATGGGACCCTATAGCCAGTTCCCTGTGAAACAGCACTCCTGAGGCTCTGGTTAACTTTAATCATCCTCAGAAGCTGCTCAAGGACTGGACAAGGAAATTTCTGGCTGTGTTTCTATTATAGCTGGGTTCACTTCACAGTGAGGACTGTAGAGTGTCCAKACTTGGGACCTTTTAAAGCATTCCATAGCTCCTTGCATCTCCCGAAGCTCACTTTTCCTTCTAAAAGGGCAGGTGAAGCAATGATGTGTATCTAGGTTTCCTCCCCACCATATGAACTTGTATTGCTGGTGTATCACAGAACACAYCTGTCCTGCAGCAAACACATAGTCTCTCTCTCTCTCAGTCTATTTCCTAGCAACTTAGGCTGTTACCACCTTTTCTGGTGGCTTCTCTGAAATTAAGCACTCAGAAGTTAATCAGGAGAGATGACATGAAGACGCAGGAATTCCAAAGACTGGCAAGAGGAGCCTGTCTGGATGGTATGCAGTAGAAGCAAGCTCTTCAGAAATAAGTGTTAGTGTATTTGGTTCACTGTAGGCAGTGGTGCTCATGGGTGAATGGTCTGGATTCTTGAGAGGCAGCTCTGTATGCTCTTGGAGAGCCAGAGGTTTTCCTCCTAGTGCACCAACTGCGACAATCTCGTGATGCCTCCTAGTATTCTCTAAAGTCTGTATTTTCTGCAGATGACTTTTTGACTGAAGAAGAAAATTAGGCTTTTGTAATGGGACAGTGTAGACAAAATTGGCGTATCTCAATTGCTGCTTAAGCAGAATGTACTGGAAATCATAGCTGCACCATTTTTTCCTTAATTTGACGATTTGCATACTTTTATTAGGCCTTTTTTTTTCTTTTAATATGACTGAAGTCTTTGATTTGCAAAATCGGCTAAATCACCAAAAGGAAAGAGATGACAAAGGAAGGTTTTTCTTCTGCAAGTCACTGAATGAAATGCTTTATTTAGTACCTACATCACTAATACACTGAAATAAGCATCAGTGGCCTTGCATCACTACAAGGTGGAAATTTAATTCTCTCTCTGTCAGAGACTAGAGTTTGTATATATATAAATCTGTCAAGCTGACTACGAGTACCACATGTTTCAGATTGTAAAAAATGATGGTAATCACTAGACTAGAGCTGGGCTTTTAAAAGAACCCTGCCTCATATAAAATCCAGACTTTGTAAACAATTACAGCAATATGTAATTATATAGAATAATTAAAATCAAGATCGCAATCTCTTCTTTCCTCTGCATATTTTTCTTCTATACTTTGTTTTTCAAGAACCCTTCTACCAAGCAGAAATCCTTTTGGATAGATTTCTGGTGGGTAAGAACGACAGAAATTCTATTTGCTAAGGTTTACTAATATGATGGCCAGTATTTTAAAATTAACTCCAATGAATACTTCTGTCTACAACTGTTAATCCCTTCTTAAGAGATTACTGCAACCCTCATTGAAAATCTCAAGACAGGAATAGATTTGATTCCTAAATAAATTAAAGTTAAATCCAAACAGAAATAACAAATTATTTAGATATGAACATTTGGTAAATTTCTTATAGCACATCAGCAAGTTCTATGGCTTGATATGGTTCAGGGAGTAAAATTATTTGCCTTGCTACATGTTTCTTCTTTTAGTCTCCTATTTGTCTCCCGGTGTGAAATTCTAGTAAGAATCAAAATACCAGTCTCAGGCAAAACTGAAAAGAAAAATAGCCACCAGATTCATGAAGACACTTAGGAAACCAAGGATAAAGATATGTTGTTAGCAGTATTTTTAAAAGCATGTGAATAACTTTTTGTTGGAAGTCAGTGGGGTTCCAGGCCCAACCTGTGAAGGTACCTTTGAAGTAGCTGGCTAATTGAAACTTTACAGGCTCAAATGCTTTTGTGAAGCTGGAYAATTCTTCATAGAGGAACTACAGCCAACAAAGGAATAGTGACCTTTTTTAATCCTTGCCATTTTTTGAAGTATCACCAAAAATTGTGACGTGTATGTACTGCACTAAGCTTCTTGAAAGAGACTAGTTTACTTTTTGTAAGGGGTGCAGTTCTTGCATTAATGGACACATGTGCTATGTGAGGTGCAAATTAATCAGGTTTTAGGGTGTCACCTGACCTTTACAAAGTAAACCTCCTTCATGAGTGCAGTAGAGCAAAACTGATGGAATCCATTACAGTAACTTGTGTTTTGYTTCAGGAGATACTAAACTTCATGGACTTCTGATAGGATCTAGTATGAAAACATCCTCTCTGGATGTAAATTGCACAGTTGGCAGCTGAGAAAAGTTGAACACAGCTCCTGCTGGCTCAGTCAAAACAATATTCCTCTAGTAGAATTTTAAGTGTCCCAGACGAACTCACTTCAAAGTTTAATTCTTACTGAAGTTGGAGGAATTACCCTCTACTTACCAGTTCAATTATAAGACAGCTTCACTATTTTGAAACCACAGGTAGCCATCTTTAGTTTTGAAGAGCAAATATGATTATAGTGAGAACAGACACAACTTTTAACACATATGCTATTTTTCCTCCAGATCTTTTACTAAAATTTTATTTTAAAAAAATTTCTGTATTTGTTGAATTTGGAAAATTATTTTTTTTTCTCCTTTTTCTTTTTATTAGTTTAGGAAGGTGTGATTTTTCTTCTTCCTTAGGTTTTCACCCAAACTTTTCAATATCATTTTTGCTCCTTTAAAAGAGCCTGCAAAAAAAGGAAAGTAGAAAAAGTCAAAGTGTCAAAAAGAAAGATTCCAAATGCAAAAGGTGCAAATTGACTTTTGTATAAATGTTATGTTTATATCTATTAGATGTGCATATGAATTTTATTTATATGCCTCTTACATTTATTGATTTTTTCTTTGTTGTCTATGCTTTTTCCTTTATATTCTTAGTGGGGTCACAATATATCACTGAGATATTCAAGGGAATTCTAATTAACTTTGAGCAGTTGTCCTCTAGCCTTTACTCACAGACGGTGCACCGTTCATGAAACCCTACTATGCTGTCCATGATGCAAGACATGAAACATGGAAAACTAAGGTCAAAACCAGAGACAGGTGTGAAATGCTGTAGACTGTACTTGTTTAAGATTGTTGTTTATGCACTTACAGCTAATTCTCTAGAGCATAGTTATTTCTTTTGATTGCCTGTGTCATACAATGYCTAAAACTATCTGCTTCTTACCTTCTTAAGATATTGTGCCCACTTCGCAGTCTGTGCCCTGCAGATGACTTCTATTTTGACTAAAGATTAGATTTTAAGCACTGGTCTATCCTGCCTTAGTGTGGGACTATTTTTTATGTGGGTTTTTTTGGTTTTTTTTTTTTTCAGATTTGGTTAACTGGCTGAACAATCTGTCTTTCTGTAGAACAGCTTAGTTTATATTTAGTTAAAAATATGTTTGTCAATGATGCTTAGATTTTCCTGGCCTAGTTTTACCATGCAGAAATAAAACTGACCAGTAAAGACTGATTATACTTTTTCATACTCGACTGTTTAATTAATTGCATTTAAAGAAATGTGAGCCAGGAGAGAGAATTAACAGCAATACCATCATAAGCTACCAGCATACCTTAAATAATGTCAAGATAAGCTACATGCTGTATATCTTGTGAGTTCCAGTTATGCCTGGAAGTGATGGTTTACAAAGAGTTATTTACTTCTTTAATCAAGTATTTTCAGAGTGAGACAAATTGGTGGTTCAATAGAGGAAACTGACAGGAGGATGTTTTTGGCCCAAGAATTGTGTTTCCATTTTCAACCTGGTCCTGTCCTAATGGACTTCTTACTACAGAGAAAGCAATCTACTGCTCAAAAGTTAGGAGGCACAATATTAATCTTAATGAAAAAAACACGGTTGAAGAGAATCTAAGAAGGTTTAACTTTAACTCTGGCATCTCAGAAGCGTATAATGAATGGCTGGTGACCTATTTTTCGCTCTTTAAAGCTTCATGAATCATGCCCTAAATCTCAAAGTCATCTACAACATGCTTTTTAAGACAGTTTAAAAATACGGAATTGGAATGAGGGCAAGACTGTGGTGTCACATCACTCAAAAGGAAAATACTGTATTGTACAGACTTCTGGGATAATAGCAATGCCTTTTCTTGGCTTGGGAAAAAAGAGCTCACTGAACATTAACTCTTCAAATGTCAAATGGAGAGTTTTTGAAATCCCACAAGTTTCAACTCCATGTTTTTATTTTATAGTCTGATGAAAAGTCATACAGAAACTGAAAACATTTCACAACTGGTTCGGAGGCCTTTCAACCCCAAACATAGTTGCAGCATATGAAGAGTAACCCAGTGTCCCTGGAGTATCTTGCATGGGGAAACCAGGGTAAGACAACAGAATATATGCAGCGTCTGAAGCTATTTTAACAATTTCCTGATGGAATTGTAACAAGCCAATGTGATTAACAGTTTGAGATGGACTTCATCAATGTTTATCATCACTTCGGGCTAGGTAGTATTCGTGTTAGCTAGCTAAAACCAACTGTGAAAAACCAATGCGTGTCATTATATCCAAGTAAAGTAAGGAGATCACCTTTCTTTTAGAACTCAGTTCAGCGGTTCATCCCTGTCCATCAAGGTGTGTAAACCCACCCTGTCCTTCAAAACACAAACACAATGGGACTTAGGCAACTACTTGTCGGTGAGCATGTGTTTAGTTTTGCAGCATACAGACACACTTCTTCAAATACTTTCCTGAAACAGAACTGTTCTGTARCAGTATGTCACATGAGCCAGATAGCTGTAGTAGAATTTCAAAGGAATTAAAAAAATCACAGCTAAATTAGATACCCCAAAAAATGGTGATAAAATCAATTATAAAACAACAACAGTGCTCTTTTTATCCATTTTAAGAAAACTGGTAATTTAGCACTTGAATGCAAATATGCCTTCTCCATGTGCCAAGAAATGTCAAATGAGTGTGGTATAATTATTCTGATACCATTCAAGTATTATTCTGTGCAATCTAAACAAGATCTTATGTTTTCATGAGATATTGCGGTAGACATATCAAAAAAAACCTTCCTAGCATTTACACAGATTGAAATAATCCAATGCTAATAGGTACTACTGTATTATAACAAGTTATATATGGTTTATGTTTCTTTAACAGTAAAATAAAAAACTAATAACAATTTTAGTAAACAATGTAAGGTTGACAGTTCTGAATGAAGAATTGTCTCTGTCTATCTTCAGAACAGGTAGAAATTGAGGTACATGGGCAATAGCACTATTTAGTCCATTTTGTGTTCTTYTGTACCACTCCTCAGTTGTCCCAACTTGATATATCTACTTTGACTTTGAGAGACCACTGTTAGGAGCCAAGAGCATGAAAAGAAGTTAGTGTTCTAAAGGTCCTTGAGTCCTCTTTCTCTACTGAGATCACTAACAATGCAGTTAATACATGTCTCAATGTTAAAAACTGTGATGTAGATAACTGGCACCTTCATCAACACATTATATATCAAGCAGATGCCACAGGACCAAATGTTTTATATGTTTGACAGATTTTCTTATTATATAGCTTTCTTAACCATAGCTGCTGTGAGATGGGGTGCTTTGCAATAGTTATGCATTTCTCCCTAAAAACATGACTGATCACTGTGGAGACAAGATGTATTTCTACCTCCTGGTAGAGTGTCAACGTCAGAAGGAAAAGAGATGAGCTCTTAATGTTGCTTTTCTTATTGAACACTACCAAGGGAAGTTTTTCATTAGGAGATTCCTTAACATCTCTTCCCGTAGTGTATTTACAGTTTCATACACTTGGGGAAAAAATGGTCTTAGATTCTCCTCTTAGATGAAGTGGAGGCTGAAAATTAAGTGTATCACTGTGCACATACTGCTCACGCTCCCACCAGTTCATATAGATGATGAGTTGAAGGCAAGATATTGATCATGTTAGAGTCCCGTGGATGAAAGGTACTAGATAAATATAAAACATGATGATGATGATAACACCTTTCTTCATATTGTAACAGTTATGGACATGTTGCTGATGCATTAAGATTTCTTATTTGATGGAGGTGCCATTCTGTAAGTTTGGTGGTTCATCATCAACTTTAATAGAAAGAGACATCTTACTGCTGGGCCTCACTTTTAAAAGGATTACCATAGCTGCCTATACTCAGCACTTCAATTGGACTGAAAGAGGTGCCATCATTGCCAAATAATAGATTTGCATCAGTTCATAACAAAATTGAATTGCTTGGACAGTCTGTTGAAATAAATTTAATGCTACTTGGAAAAAAAGAGTATACTTGGCCTTGGCAGCAGTGTATCAGCCACACAAAAAGTGGTGTTCCTGAAGCAGCAGCAATTTGGTGTCTTGTGAAACTCCTAAATCTAATGGCAATATTCTTTTCCTACTGTTTTAGTTTCATTTTCTTTTCTCTTTTATATTTCCTAAGAAGATACTATTTTTCAATGTTCTCAAATAAGTTTTTTTTTAATCTACCTTATAAATAGTTATGAAAAGGAAATCCCATCTTAGCTCAGTTATTACCAACTGAATGTTTATTCTTGCATCTGATGTTAATCATGGAAGAATACCAGACAACGAGCAGGATCAGGGAACTGGACAGAAATGGACAGGGAAGTGGACAAGGCTATGTCTCTAACACACTGTCTTTCTCTCCATTTCTACACAGGTATTCACTGGCATGAATTCAACAAATTCAGACAAACACACACACTGAAAACCAGCTTGAAGCAGTTACAAAAATGAAATCAAGAACTGGATTTTTATTTAATTGTTAAAATAGGCTGTTTCTCCATCTACTTTTCATGTCAAACAATTCATGGATCTTTTGGAAATTAAATATCCCACTTACATTTAAAGACGCTCTCCCAAAGTACTCCCATCCTAACATGGTAGAGACATAATGTATCACACATCTTGTAAGGAAAATGATCTGTTCTTTGGGACCTCCAGACCAATTTTGCAAACTAAAATAATTCCACTATTCTGCTGTGTTATGCCAGGACTGACCTCAGTGCTCAGAGTTCAGATAATAGAGAAGGGGACCTGGCTTTAAATGAAAAATACTTCTAATGAATTGAATTAGCTAAAAATGTATAGGAGGTCAAGAAAAGGGTAAAGTCTGATGCTAAACATTCAAACATTAGATGTTCCATAGAGAAAATAAATAATTTGTAGCTGCATCTATTGTTGAAAATGGTAATCCAAAAGGCTGAAAATATCATGAAGTTATCTTTGCAACCATACCAGTATGAAAGTACAAATACGAAGAGGATAACCACAAGGCATTAATATAATAAAATTCTCATTTCCTTAAGGCTGCTTATTGATGACATTTAATTTTGCTGATGAAGCTGAAAGCTATTGACAATTATTTTTGCATATACTTTTTGCAAAATTGTCTAAGGACATAGATCTCATTGTCCTTTTTCAACTGAAATTTCCTGCAAAATCAGTAAGATATTTGATTGAATAAGGATAATAAGGATTTAGAAATTGTCTTCTCTTTCTAAAGCTTTATAAAGCTTATAGCTTAAGAAAAACGTACACAAAACTCACTTATTCGAAGGCAAGAAGTTGCATTTTTATGGTATTGATCTTAAAAGACTGATATGCATTTGTGTTTGAACACAAATATGTTCTTGAACTCTTTTTGGTAATGAAACCATGGTTGAGCATATTCTTTCAAAAATTTTTTTTCCTTCATCACTGTAAGCACTGGAGGTTTCGCAGGCCAGTCTTTCACAAACACACTCTTAGTTCCCTAACTCCCACTCCGATCTTTACCTAGAAACTGTTACATACTGTCTTACCTTCATAATGTGGATATCCATCATTTTCCACTTTAACTCATCTGAATCCCTCTTCCAGAGCTACTTAGAGCCTTTGTATTAGGCTCTCTTTAGGTTTTGTAGATACTTCTTTTTCCTCTTAGATCATGCCGGTTCTTTCTCTGTTAAGGATGAGTGCAGTTTTGAAGGGTTACATATGTTTCTGCCTTCAGATGCAAGCACAGAGTTTCCTGATGCCTCTGGATGTAGCAATCCCTCTCCTTTTTCAGAACACAGCAAGAGTCACTTGCCAGTTTGAAGCCAGGTGATCTTTCTGTCTCATATTGCTGTGTGCTAATGTATGGGCTGATGATGTCCCTGTAGAAACAAACAAGTATTATTTTCATTAAGTCATTTCTGTTCTGTCTGTCATCAATGATGATGGCAGACTGATTTGCTGAAAGACAGAAAATGAGAAAATCTCATTAAGGTCTGTAAATTTTATATTTCTGTAAATTTTATATTTCTATAAAACTGACACTTCTGTAAAATTGGGAGGGCCCTTATTGCTTTGAATACTTAATTACTTGTAGTGAAGAAGGATAACTCTACAGGGAAATACCACTCACCTTATGTGTATCACTGCTGCTATACAGATACTGTTTCATCCTTCCTGGAAATGCATGCATGGTGAAGTTTGTTGGTTAGGAGGGACACCAACTGAGGTCAGGAAGTAAAGGAAAATACAACATCCTGTGATGTAGTCCTGTGAGAAACCAAGAAGATAGGATATATATATAGGTTTTATCTGCTCAAATATAGTGAGTGATTTACAGTTAATAGCCGCCTTCTTGAGAAAAGTCCTGGAAGAACTTCCATAACAAATGTTCAAGGTTTTTGTTTGAAACGTCTTCTAAAAGCAGGGATCACAAGCAACTTCTTATGTTTTATATTACTAAATATATTACTTATATCTAATATTACTAAATTACTAACTCTAAATCTTGCAGGACCTAAATGTGGGACATGAAACAAAATGAGAAATGTGTATCCCAGAAGAGGGAATTACTTTCAAATAAAGGCTTGTTTAGATTTAAAGTTAAGTAAACCATATCATTGTGTACATCTCAAAATTCTCCACATCTAGGAGATAAATCTCAGTAGCAGTAGCTAATAAAATACAATTTGCTATCATAAATTCTGGTAATTTAAGGAGCAACATCTCCTCTTGCCTACACATCAACTTGAGCTGTCAGCTTTTTTTTGAATGTTTCCAATAGTATTTGCACATATCAAAATATACTATTGTTTATAGCTGTCAAGAGAAGTTCACTTGCAGTGGGAAATAATATTTAACATAATACTTATATATTATGTCATTAAAAAAATTGCTTTTAAATATTTGTATTTGTCAAAGCTTGGTAGAAAAATAACACTAGCTTTTTGACCAAAAGACTCCCTACAATTTATCTCCTTGTCATTCTTTCTTAAAGATTCCCCTCTCCTCTCCTAAAGCCCCCAAAAGAAGAAATAATCAAGTAGGGCATTTTCTGATACACTCACTCATTTTCAAAATACATTCTTCATTGAACTGCCTATTCAATGAGCTATAGCTAAGAAAGTCTTCCAAGTATGCTGCTTCTTCTGACAAGTTTGTTTGCTCATCTAAATTCCTTCATTAAAGACAGTTAAGTTCCTACTGGTGCTGACCTGGATTAAGACTTCTGTTTCCAGCGAAGGATGAGCATAACCTTTTGATCATCGTCAAGTGTCCASCACTCATGCCAAAATAATGCTTCTGCTAAGCTGCCAAAAAAAAAGTCAAGTTCATGCAGAAAAKAAGAGCTGTCCTCACTCATTCCATACAAGTGAATTAAGTTACTTTATTGTTGTTAAATGCAGTCCTGTAGCATGCAAATCTATGTAGTTTAACCAATTCGAAAAACAATCTTTTCCAAACAGTAACTTTAGCAGTTTCCATTATTTGAATTTAAATACTAATTATATGAGTAGTTGAATACAGAAGCTTGTGCCAAGTCTGTAGCTTACCTGTACCATATAATATTAAATGTACATGTTCTAATCTACCTGCTGGTATAGGCACATCTTGACATGAACCTTCTGGGCTACTAGGGATTCCTAACGTGCAACTGGATGTTGCTAGCCCATTAAAAAAATGGCAAACAGTACTGTAAGGGTTAAGATGTAATGTCAACAAAGACTTTAAGGAATAGCAYGCAGTTAGGTTTGTGTGAAGCTTTTCCTGAAGCAAGATATTCTTGGGAGGGCCATTTGTTACAGATCTTGTCAACACATTTGCTGCAGAGATCCACCATTGAATGTACTAAGGTACCTGATGATGATAAAATTGGGAATGTGACAAAGCGTGTCAGTCAATAATATATAGTAAATGTTTCTAGAATGGTTTTAATCTTACATCTGATCATGTAGAAATTGGATAAGAATCACCTAAGTATTACAAATGTGGACATCTCAGTAAATACATTTCAAAGTGAGTTTCTCAGATTTCTCTCCTTCTATTTGCAAAATCCATGTACATCTTTAAATTATATATATATATGCACACATTATAATAYATAGATTTCAATAGTTCCATTTTAATCAAGCAGCTGCAAAGAGTCAGCAGTTTACTCTTTGTTTATGATTATGCAAGCTTTAATAACCAACTGCTTATGAGCTACATTACCTAAGGAGCAGACCAAACTTCATAGTAGCACATTTATAAGTATACCCAAAAGTAAGCTAGTGTGCATACAAACTATAACTCATGAGTGACGAGGGACTCTGAAATAACAGATGGTTGTACACAGATGACTTCTTATGAACAGAGTAACACGGCAACCAGTTATATATAGTCTGTATTATGGTAGTCATGAGCATCTTTCAGAATATGAACTTGAGTATGTGAAGTCGAAGAGTTTGTGAGTGACCCTATAACAATGAAGTAGAACACCTCACAAATGCTCTAAGAAAATGAAATATTAGGAAGGAAACAGATTTCAGCATAGAATTTCAGCACAGTATTTCCAAGAACTACTTAGAATCTGGTATTTCTGTCCCAGGAGGTTTTTCTGATATTTTCATTCAAAGAAAAGAGTTGTGTTTTTTAATATATTTATGGACAGACCTGTGAAATAACATACAAAAAAATTGACCAGAAATCCTTTTGAGATACTTAAACACCAAACAATTTTTTTTTTTTTTAATACTACCTATTTTTGTGGAGTTTGTAGTTTTACTCCAACTAACTTCCATGCCCTGGCTTCTCTTTTGTGAGCTGGAGTTTCACTTTGGTCTCACTGRTGGGAGTCCCCCTCATGGGAATGACAAGATGTTGACTAGTCAGGGAAAGAAGTGCAGAGAGGAGAACTGAAACATTAGGTTTCTGAGATGCAGTTCTCACAAGGCACTGCATCACATTGAAAGACATATTTTAATGTTAATCATACTGGAAATAAAGTATTTTATCTCACTCTACAATATAATTTTTTCTACTTCAAGGCAAAATAAACAGGAACAAATAATATAGTTTCATTTCTCCAAATAGAACTTTTCAATTAAAATTAAAATCTTCATGTAGAAATGTGCAATTTTATGAATTTTCTAGGAAAAATAAAAAACATTTAATAATTGCAGATGAATTTTAGCTGTTACAAACAGATGAGAACAACTGTAAATTCTTTGAAATTCCCTGTAATAAGTGGGATTTGAACCAGTTATAAGAGAAGCAACCAGCACTTTGAAACATAGTACCTCTGTCTTTTGTGTTTGGGGATAAAGAAAAGTCTTCAAAGACTACTTGTTGTAAAATAAAGACATTGTCATAATCAGCTTTTAGTGCCATTAGAAATAGCTTTTTACAACCATTTCTTTCCAATTTTGCAGTTCCTATTGTTTACCTTGTTATTTATATAATGCTTTTAAAGGGTCATGATTCAGAGTGCAGCCCAGACCAGTAGCTTTGTTTCACTACCTATCATTAGTTATCAAGTTTTTACACTGTTTCATAGCAGTTATTGGTATACCAGTTAGACAGCACCATCAAGAAATGTCTGTCCCATCAGTTTCTCCATGGGACTCTGAAATGACTAATACCACCCTACATGTTTTTAAATATTTTCTTGCCATCACAGGCTACAAATGCTGCATTACATTTTACAGATATTCTGGTTGTTGCTGAAGAAGTTCCGTCTTTGCATTACTTTGTGTCACATCAAACAATCCCTTATAACCACTTCAAGGGCATTTCACTTCATTTACATTGGTTATCTGGGCAGAGAGGACAAGAATTAATGATCCCATAAGACACTGGATACACGTCATACACTTGCATGTGAGGCTGTAGGACTGGCATATAATTCAGAAAGAGCAGTCTTTTTATTTAAGAGGATAAACTATTCTTCATTTAAAGGGGGAGAAGATAATATTCCTCCCCTCCTCTCTTTGCCAAGCTTTAAACAAAGACTTTTTGGCCCTGCCAGAGGGATCAAATTGGATGAAGCCATCTGATAGAGATAAAAACAGCGTGAGAGGCACCAGACACACACACAAACTTTAGACAACTCTTACTCACCTGATATACATAAACCTCAGCACTATAACAGAAACATTAATTATGAAGCAATTAGAGATATAAAGGTATGAAATTCATCATCATTATTTATAGTAGCAATAGCAAGCTATGTGTTTTTTTTCCCTGCAGTTTCAAGCATTCTGAACTTAGTATAAAGGCAAATGTAAAAGTACAGTTGAAATACAAAGAATTTTTTGCACAAAAAATGATATATACATATATATGTGTGTGTGTGTGTGTGTGTGTGTGTGTATGCACATATATAAGCCTGAATACATGACAATCCATAACTTTTTTGGTTTAGAGGCAAAATATGTAAGCATAATAAAACAATAGACATCTATGATGTCACATAATAAATGACATTCAAAATTTGGTGAAGACAACAGAAATTCTTCCATTTATTCCCTTGTGTATTGTTTTATTCCAAACCTAATAATTGTTTATTCTTTTCAAATACAAATAGCCAGGATTTCTTTTTAACTGTGACTTATTCAACTATGTTTAATGATCTGCTATTGATCTGAGCAAGTGGAAGAATTTGGAAAAGGCATGTAATGTAGTGGAGGACTTTCAGTATAAATGAGAAACTTGCCTTAAAGCATTATTTTGCAAAAGAAAAAAGTATCTTAGCTCGTGAGTAGCTCTTAGCTAGCGTGTCCTAGGCAGTGAAATGGTGAGTGCTAGAATTCATTTTAAATAAATGCTTAACCTTCAAAGACTTAGCTATATTACCAGGATGTCTCTATAGTGTAAAATCAATCAATCAATCAGGTGTATGACACCTATGTGCTGTTAAAATCCAAACAAAATAAATATCAACATTTATAAATAATTTGCATAAGTATTTTTATTTAGAGAACAGGCAGTATCATCCAGAGTTCGGTAGTGTTGTAGTGGTATTAACGCATCTTTTCACAATTGCTTRGAGAGGACTATAAGTATACCAGACACAGCAGAGAAACACCAGGAAGCTATTAGTAAAATACATAGTTAAATGTAAATTACAGGTCACCTTTTCTAGACAGCCCTGTACATGCTGGGCGTCACATCTTCATTTTTATCAATAAACATAGACCTGTCACAGATGAAAGCAGGTAATATTTTTTATAATCATACTTTCTTGTTGAGAATAAAGACTGTATAAAAAGTGCCAGACTAAGAATTTCTATGATAAGCACTCTTCAGTTCCAGTAAGGGATTAACATTTGTTTAAGTCCTATGGACAAAGACATATATATGCCCCCCCATACGCCAAATTTTTTTTCTGTTTTTCCTAATGATTTTAATTTTAACCACAGACCTTCTTAGGCATTTTGCTTACATTGTAAAAATAAAACAATACTTAAAAATCCTCCCCCATGCCATATGCCTAGATTTACATTTCCTTTGAGACTGACAGCCTTAGTAGATTTTGCACATATCTCTTACATTTTGAAACACAAACCAGTTTACAAAGATGACATATTCTCTTGGAAGATAAATCATAGATGCTTGTGACATAGTTTAACTTGTCTGCGTATTCCCTCCTTGAAGTGGTTTGCAGGACCAAGCTGAAGCCGAAAATCAGACCCTGCGAAACCATAGTTCATTGCCTCTAAAGGGAAGCCCACTTTCTTTTACAGCACCTCAGTTTCTGCCTTCCAATATTGTGATATTTCAGACATCAGTTCTGCCAAAGGTGAACTGAAGCAACCCTCCTAGTAAAATAGAGCAGCTTGGGATTTCATTTCAGCTCCATCCAACAACTCTTAACCAGATCTTTCTGTGGAAGTACTGTTTAAAAAAAACAAAAACAAAAACAAATGTGCATGTCATCAAAACTCAACGTCATGTCATTTAAACATGTTGCTTTAGACAGGTATCGAGTAAGGACCTAACAAGGACAGGATGATATATTCTTAACGTCAAACAAAAACCTTTCTAAAATGGGAAGGGAAGAGCATAAAAACTGGGGTTACATACCCAAGTAATTTCAGGGTACCATAAATGCAAAAAGAAGATTGTGAAAGCTTTAAAATGAGGGAATTGGAAGGGAGATCAAGTGGAAKATGCCCTGCAGTGCAAAAGTGCTTTGAAAAAATACAGAAGCATTTGGATGCTGCCCACTGGCAGTGTGCTCTGGCTGTACCTGTGAAAGGACAAGAGATTACAAATCTGTGTCTGGCCCCCACCCAAAATTTCTTCCTCCCAGTGCTGTGGATGGTCAGGGTGGCCAGAGCTAGTGATTAGCTCCTGTTGGAGGAATAATCTGAAATCAGATGAACCTTTGTTACATCATTTTAACAGGGTGTTCATAAGTGTGAATCAAATTATAATTGTCTCCAAAAAAGGAAAAGTTTAATATTGTCCCTTTATCAAGTGTGTCTAAAGGACAGCTTTATGAAAGTATTTGGATGCCAAAAGACTCAGCTAAAATAGGTGTTTCAATAGCAGCAAAGCAGACARTGTTCTACCTATACTCCTGTATAAAAATGTTTTCCATTTTTTAGCTGTAGCCCTTCGCAATTGCCCAGCAAATAGGAAACACCAACCATAAGAGCGTAGGTTAATGCAAGTGGGTCTTTGTGATTTTGGTTCTGTCTGAAGTATTTCCAGGAGTGTGGGTTCAAGAGCAGATTAGACTGTAATAAACTCATTAACAATGATCCTTGCATTAATACTGCAGTGACATGGACTTCTTTAGATTAGTTGCCTACAACCCATGTTGAACCCTGTGGCATGTTATACTGTGTTTTTCSTGGAGAGATCCTTAGTGACTTCTCTAAAGCCACATGATATGTAGCAGAAGTCACGATGGGATACGGGATAGGCTTTTTGGCCAGAAAAGTCATGATTATATCCAGCTTGTTTGTGCTGTAGGTAGGTGCACCCTGCTGAGCCTACTGAATCACAGCAGGTCAATCCTTTTCTCTTCAGTTAGTTTTCCCTAAGACAAATCTGCCCAGAAAATTTTAGTCACAAGAAGTCTGGATGAAAATCAAACAAGACCACTTTATCTCAGGGCTAGTAAACAATAGTAGCTTTCTTTTATTTAACAATACAGACATAGCCCATTAGTTTTAATTGTCTTCCCTTGCCATTCATGCCTCCCAAATTGGAAACACAGATGAAAAAGCAGTTGCCATATAAACTAATTTGCATCTCATTTGCCTATTGTTAAATCATAAAGAAAAGCTGCATATCGAAAGTCCTCTGGAAAGAGGACAGAAGGGCCTGAGAGAGAACTCTAGAGCAGATGAAGCCACTAGGTCTTGTGTCAGCATGCTATGGCCAGCCTGACAGTTTTCGTACGGTCCCAGGGAAACATCAGACTTGTCAAACAGTACGAGTGCTTGACTTCTTCATTGTTAACAGAATAAGGGAGGAGAAGGAGAAAGGAAGCTGGAAACAGCAACTTCTCTGAGCCTCTCAGCACATCTCTACAGTTCCCATTCTCATAGGGTCTATACCTCTGTTTTAGGAAGGCAGACATGCCACAGTGGTGTAGTTGTGGGGAGGGTGCAAGAAAGAAGTGAGGCTGAAGAGTAGATTCTTTGGGTTATGTATGGCCCTCTGAAATCATTAAAATGTTGTGGGGAGGGCCCTCAAAAGTGCATGTATTGGTTTGGTGAGGGAAAGATCAGTAAGATCACAGCTATTGTGGTTCATGAGAGTGCCAAGTAACCAGTGCAAGGAGCAAAAAAAGCTGCAGAACATTACAGTGTAGTTAGAAAATATGAAATAAAAATCTCAAGAATGTCCCAAGCACCACCACTACCATTCAAATTCAAATAATCACTGAAAATACACTGTACTTGAAATCTGATGCAATTTCCTTTTCCTTACTTTCTTTAAAAAATAAAAAGCATCCGCATAAATGGACCGGTCTGATCATTCTATTGCTAACAAATATGGTCATATAATCATGATACCCCTTTTGACATAATTTGAAGTTTGATTACTTCAGTTATTGAAGGGAAAAAAATATTAGTAAGAATCTATAGTGAAGAACTAGAGAGACATTATTTAAACTGGGTGACAGTCAACAAGAAGGCTCATTTATTGACTGAGCAAACAAACAAGTTGAATAACTCCTCCTATAAACCCATTAAGAAAGGTACTTAAAAGATTACGCCACTAGTGGGTACAAAGAGGCAAGTCAGAGTGTTTTTCAAATGAACTTATCTACAGATAAGGCTATATCAGATAGTACCTACAAAACAGCAAATGAGTTATTTATGGAATCATAGGATCTGATCTAGTAAAAGGCCAATTTTTAGACTATCTATACATTTAGAAGTCTTGCCTAGCCATTAGTATTTGTCTTAAAAAGATAGGGGAGCATTCTTTTCAGATTTATGATCAGGACACTAGAACAATCCAAGAAGAATATTCATATGAACAGCTCCAATGTCAGYGTCTCAGGAAAGATGGTGAAAAATTGGAGAATAAAAAAGCCAAAAAATGAGAAAAATATTCATTATGAGAAAAAAACTTGTTTAAATTAGCAAAGACATAAAATGTTAGCAGATGACTCGATCCGGCCTTCAGAACAAGCTTGCATGTCCATACAGGGAACTCAAATTTGATAATACAGTGTTTGTTAGCCTAGCTGACAAAAGCATTAAAGACACAAAAAGATGGGAATTGAAACTATATATATTTGAATTAACAATAATGTACACTTATTTGACCATTACAGTTATTAACCTTCCAATATTTTTTCAAAGATTGTGGTGGACTCTCAATTACTAAATGTTTAAGTCAAAATTGGGTATTTCTGCAGAAGACACAGTATTTGCAGCAAGTAGCAAAGGAACATGGGATAATCCTGGGGCCTCCTTTAAGCAGGAGGACAGACTAAACATCAGCATTAAATGCTACTCCCTTATGGCTTTCAAATCTGTGAATCATCAATCTATCTCTTTTTTTTTTTTTTTTTAATTGACTCAGGTCATAGTAAGAGAGAACTTGGGGGATTTAGCCTGTGCCATCTGTATACTGACACAGAGTAGAAGCAATCAATAACGTTCATGGTTTACAGACTTTGCTACTGAGTTTCCCAGGCTTGATTTAATAATCTCTCAGTTACCATGGATTCAGAGGATAAACATCCAGGTTTTTCAATATACAGAGTGAAATTCTGAACTCCACACGTCAATGTTTGTAATACACAGAGACAAAGTTTATATTCTTCTAGTTAGACAAGGAGTATTGGAGTCAGATGATACCAGAAATCTAATGTGCAGGGAGGTGGAATAGGAATCAAGAAGGGAATTTCTGTGGTTTGTCTATCTTTTCGTATTATTAATAACAATCTATTTTTATTTAAAATTCTATATGAAATATATAAATGGCTGAAATGTCAAACTTTAGATCACCATCTAATGTGGCTAAAAAGTCTAGTGCTTAAACTGTAATTTCTAAAATGGTTATTTAATGTGTTTGGAGCATCAGCTAAGGAGAGTATGTTTAGACTGATGTGGATTCACACATGGATAAGTCTACTAAGCCTTTTCCTTTTCCTTCAAAGACCCCATAATATTTGAGTGTCTCAGTGTAAAGAAGATCCCTAGTAGTTCTCAGGGAAGTACAGTACTCCATGAAATCTCTTACCTAGCAGAGAGAGGTCAGGATAGAGTGTAACATATTTTTGAGTAGCTTGTCATGAGTGTATTTCACTGCTTTCCAGGGAATATTTCTTGAAATGCCAAAGCAGGTGTCTTAAAATGCCTCATATTTTGTGCAGTAACCCTCACTCATAAAAAATCCTGCTATGCATGTTAAAACTTAATAGCTGGAATATATCATATTAACACACCAGGGGCTATATTGAAGTAACAATATGAGGCTGAGACTCACACCCAGAAAAAGTCAGGGAATTTAGTGTAAGTGATTTCACTTGAGCCTTCCATCTTTTCACACTGTCTGAGTGACACAAGAGTGTGAAATCAATTTGTGGTGTTGAATATTTGAAGCTTGAGACTGCTGTGTAAACAAATGCAGGCAAAGAAAGTGTATGTATTACAAACTGATTGCTAACTAGAAGGAATGCAGTGGAATTAAAAATATATCCTTCTCTCAAAGCTATACTTACATTTAGAGCTGAATGCCAAACCAAATGAGTTAAAAGGTTAAGGCTGCCAGGAGCAGGAAACGCCTAGCATAATTCTCCTCCTGTTCTATGCTGTTGATAGCTTCCAGCAATCCAGAAAGAGTTGTCTAGAGAAAGGGGGGTTGGTTATTTTGTTGGCATTAGTTTTGTTCAAAGTTTAAATACTCTGGGTAAAATCAATAAAAGGAACACAATCCTTAATTCTTTGGGCTGTGTGTGTGTAAGGGGGCAGAGTATTAAAGCTGCCTATAGGAACAGTTACAACAAATGCAGCTGTAGCGCATTGATTCATTAAAGAGTAACTACTGAGACATATGACTACAGCTGTAGAGTGTTTTCCCCAGGGCTCCCTCATCCCTCCCAACTTTTTGACTTAAGCAGAGCAAATTCCATCTAATTCTACATGCTCCTGTGCTGTGGTCTGTGTGTGGGTTACTCAACAAAGAGATATTCATCCAAGCCATAGAGGTCTTAAGTAGGGTTATAATAGTCACTTACGTGTATTAGAAAGGTGGATAATAGGAATGGTCTGTTCTGTATCTGGGGGTGCAGGAACAGTCTGAACCTGAGCAGGGACAATGGGAAGGCACAAACTAGAGTAGTAGGATTCATAATAACCAGATAAACGGTAGGATCATTATCAAGAACCAACAGCGAGGTTTGCAGAGTTCAAAGTAGCCTCCCTGGAGAAAGAGCAGAAACTTCATCCCTTGAGTGGTATTTAAAAAGATTAATCAAAGCTTCAGAGAATGTTTAGCTGAGTACTGACTAGTGATATGGGCAAATCAAGTTTTGGAATCTCTCATTTCTTTCAGTCTGATTAGAGAACATTCTTCAGAGGTGACTATTTCTTACAGTGAACATTTTAACTCTCAGTATCCTGATTGTTTAGTTAAGAAAGGTACAAGGCAAATGAAACTATGCAAAACATTCAGTTCTTTTGCTAGTACTAGGTTTTGCCCAACTTGTTCCTCTTCTGAATAGTCAGCTGAAATATATCCACTTGCATTGTCACAACTACACTTTCATAGTCCTTTCAAATATACTCACACTTTTTTTTTAACACTCCACCAGTTATTTTCTCATTTCCCATCGCTTTCAGTCACCAGCACCTAGTGACTTGATGGCAGGTGGTCTAGAAATGCAAATATATACAAAACCTCTTTCTCATTCCCCGCATTTTTAGTATCTCATCTCCCTCTCTGCAATACCTTCAAATTCTGAATACTTTTTAGGGTTTACTGAAATGTAAGTGGTGAGAAAAGGTCACTGTTTCATGTGCCCTGATACTTTCATGATTAGAAGATAATGTTGACTCTACTTAAGTGTATCTTAGGTTTTTACAGAGCACAGTCTTAGGTCTCTCAAGCCTGTTAGACACCACACTGTCTGAGATCCTGAAGAGGAAAGGAGGTTTGGAGACCAGCTGGAGATTACAAGGAGACTACAATCCAATCTGAGGACAAGGGAAAGACATGGGGAATATGAATATTAGAAAGGAAGGATGACATTAAAAAATCTATGCAATAGATTGATTTTAATGCAGACAGTACATTAAATTTTGGACTAGCCACTATTTTTTCTCCAAATTGTTTGCCCATTCTTCCTTTAAAGTGAATTCAGCTAAACTCATTAACTCAGTCAGGAACTGCTTCTAGGAGTGATCCGTATTTCAGCACCATGTGAACTTTTATGACTAAATTATTGTCCCCCCTGGAAATACTGTAAGTTTTTCCAATGGAAACGGTGACAGGCAGACCCTAACTATTGTAATGTTAGTAGCAGGGRTTTGTAAATGCAAAGACATTATTGGAGTCCTGAAGGAATTGCAATTATATAGCGTGTATACTCTCCTGATGAAAGCCTGACATCCATGTTTTAATCAGGAAGCCCTGAAACATGTAAATCCTTTTGCCACTACACCTATAAACAGYTGGATTCTAGGAACCAATTCTGCAATCACGACTTAAGAGGCCCAGAGTATTCACATAAGTTGGGTCTTCAGTGTAATGCACTACTCAAGCTATGAAGGGTAAATGGAATAAGCCCTTTACTGGGAAAGATCCAGGGCCAAAAGGAAAAATTAAATAAAGAGTAAAACATGTTATTCCATTAATTTTCATGTAATTTTGTTTTCCTCATGTCAGCAGTTCCTGAAAATAAGAGGAAGGAAGAAGTTTCTTTTTCCTCTATTCTCCGTTGCAAATGAAGCATTCAATAGTCTCAAGAGAAAGCCTATTCCTGTCAAAAAATACCAACCTAATGATGCAGAATAGAGAAGCTCAGACAATTTGTAAATGATACGTATCAGTATTCAAAGTTTATAATTATTATCCACAATGACCTTGACTTCCAAAATGTCCAGTCATTTCAACTTGTGTGAATGGGTGCATTTTTATGGGTTGACTAGAAAGACTAAGAAATATTTCCAGTTCACAGTAGCAGCTACAGAATTTTTTTTTCAAAACCTTGAATAAACATTAAAGCTACAATAAAATCCAAACAACAACAAAACACTGCATTAAACATTGTTCACATATGGGAAAATTGAGTCACATATGTTACTTCTTGTAGGTGTCAGAGGAAGTCAAACTCAGAAGATGGGAATCCTTAGTTCTTCTGTTACTCTCTCATTTCTAGACCTAAGCTATAGATGAAGTCCTTGCACAGTTTAATAACACCAAAATTTTCACATTGCTTTGGTAGATTAATGAATGTGTATGTGTGAGGATAACTTGTCTGTGTGCATCACAGCAGGTTGTCATAAAAATATGGAAGCTGTGTTAAAAACTCCTGAACTAACAGCATTTTTTCCTTCTGACTAGGCAGTAAAGCTAATGGAGGTTCAGAGAAAAGCCCCGTCACTGACACAGGCAGGTCCTCGTGCTGCCCTCCCACCACTGTCAGGCCGGGAGGCTGTACCTGAGATTCCAGCCCGCTTCTGCGTTTTGCAGCCTGTAGTTCAGCACAGCAGACACCTCTGTCAAGCCAGATCGAGGAGTTTTGTTTGCAGCTGTCAGGGCCCTGAGGGCACCCACAGCTGCCTGCCTCCAGGACCCCCCACGCATCCTCAGCCCTGCATCTCCATTTCAGCCGGGGCCTGGGCACCCGGCCCCAGCTACGTCCCGGGTGAGCCTGCTCCCAGCCCTGCTCCTGCTGCCCTGGCTTCCTGGTGGGGCTTCCTGAGTGCTCTGGGCCTGCTGTGTCAGTGGCCTCGGCTCTGGTCCTGCCTGTGCTGCAGTCACCCTTGGCTCCTGGCTTGTTCTACCTTGTGGAACAGCCCCACTCCTGCTGCACTCTGACAGAAATTTTCAGTTTCTTTCCTCCTCCCCTTAAGAAAAGGGGAAGAATAAGAATAAGAATAAGAATAAGAATAAGAATAAGAAATTCTTCATATTATTATCATGGCTACTCCAGCTTGGAGCTGAACACTTAATTCTTTCTTGTTTTTAATGATGTGAAGTCTTCAGACTGCAGTTTAATTGGAGGCCAAAGGGCTGCTAATAACACTTGAAGTTTGAAGTTCAGAAGTCAAGTGTTCCTAGGCTGCCATCTGGGTTCCAGGGAGAAAGAAAATTCAAGGAATCCTTCCTACTTTTTTCCCTTCCCCTTTGCAGGTCAGCCTGCAATGTTATAATAATAGTACTACTTATGTTTAACCTAAGCTCCCTCAACTGAGGGATATAACTGACTTCATTTCTCTAGAGAGGTTCAGATTTGGAGGTGATTTGCTTAAAGTCATARATCAACTGAACTGAAAATGCAGCTGTTATGCTCAATAGATCCCATGTTTTATAACCTCCAGTTTGTGCTCAAGCTTCCAACTGCTTCCCAGTATTAATGCCAGGAGTATGTTCAAAACATGTAGCTTCAGACCTCTGTCTTTGCTGCCCAACTTTCATCTGTGCTCCGTGGAAAGAGGTAAGCTCTTCCCGAGGGCAGGTCTAGCAGATCTGTCTCTTTCTTTTGGCTAAATATGAAGTGTAGGCTCTGAACCTGGGCACATTAAAAGCTTAATGGTAAAACGTTCCCCTATAAGGAAGAGTCCCAGACCTATGCTATCCACTTTTTCATGTAGCACAAAAGGAAATTACCTTTGCAAGGAAATATTCTTCCTATATATGGGAGTGTACAGTGATCAAAGAATGAACTTGAGCCCTCCTCATTAATGTTTATATTACATTGGGAGGAAAGGATGTTAAGGCAGAGATTTCGCTGCTCTATCTCTAGCTGATGTATGGTCACCTACCATGAAAAATTAGGTAGAGCTGGGGCAAGGGGAAGAAGCAAACTGAAATAGGTCTTTTCAYTTCCTCCTCTTTTCTGCTGGGAGATCTTAATGGTATGATGAAGAGAATTCATTCCAGATACTCTTAAATGGTCAAATCCTGAACTAACTTCAGGTAATTTTGAGCTGCTTTTTGCTTATCTCAAAATTGTGGTTGATTTTAGTTAATTTTTGCATGAACTAAGTGTTCACTAAAACCAAACAAGGTGCTCAGCACATAGCCAACAATGAGAGAGATGGATTGATTGGTCAATTTACCTACCCCTCTGTCTGAAGTTTTGAGTCAGATGGTACAATTATTAAAGAGGAACCACACAGATTTTGTGTTACTAAAAAATGTTTCTCTGACACAGTTGCCTAATAACTCTTTTTGTTACTGTTCAAAAAAATGAAGCATAGGTTTCACATTTTTCTCTTTTTCTGTCCTTAAAGGCTCTTCACTTCTGTGAGTGTTACAACAACTGGGAGTAAGATGTATGAGCAACTCAAAACAGCTTCGGGAGAAAGGAATTTGATTTTTATTGGTTATGCAGAAAAATTACTTGTATGATTTGGGTTCTGCGATAGTGATAATAAATACTAAATATCCAGAGAGACAATAGGAAAAGTCACTGAAAACTACAAAAGAATATCAGACATCTCAATCCCACATCCTCATCTGCTAAAAATATAAATTCAAGGAAAACATCAAAATAAAAACCAAGTATCCTGAAGTAAATTAATTTCTAATTTTTGAATGTCAAAGTTGGAGAGGGGGGAGTGTGGAAGAATGGYTAAGTGAAAAGGGGCATGATCTCTTAGAAGTGAGCAATCCTGTCTTCACGATGGAGGGAGGATCCCACGGCTATGTGAACTGTCCTTGAACATTCCTAGACCGTTACAGAAGGGGAAGACAAGTAGTGGTAAACAAGTCAAGGAGGGGGCCGACAAGCCCCTCCACGTGAACAGCAACTTTGCACCAATCATGTATTYGCTTTAGGCGCGTGAACAGAGACTGTAAACCAATCATACAGCTATTGCTAGCACATGCTCTATCGCCTGTCTATATATACTCTGTGTAAGCTCTAATAAAGGGAGAACGACCATACTCATATTGAGACTCATCGTTACTCCGGGTCCGTCCCCCCACTCCGACATCTGGTAGCAGAGGATGGTTTACTTCCGTGACTACCGACAGGGGAGGAGAAAATAGGAGAAGGGTGGCTGTAGGGTTCTGCTCATTATTTTAATGTTCAGAAGATAATGAGCTTGAACATTGCTTTATAGATATAAGACCTTCTTGACATGTTGTTATTACAGAAAATTTTGTAGCTGAAGAGAATGTTACCTAGGGAAATTTACATATGTAAATCAGCAGAGGGTGAACATGTCATTGCTGGAGTTTTCTGCTTTTATTCAGTGTAACAGTGTTATCTGTGTACAAATTAACACAATTTTCTGTACAGTTCTCATTTTAGCAAGGTTTATTAATTTAATAACTAATCACCCTCAGTCCCATGGCACTTTGGTTATATGGAGCTGGCCAGTTCCCATAGGCTGCCAGGCCTATAATTTTAATTTTAAGGAGAGTTCATATTTAAAATATCTGAGGAGTAAATTAAATGTCAGGCTCATATTGGCTGTTTGGGGAGGATTATATAGCTGTGATATATAAAGCAGAAAATGTTTCCAAAAATTTAACAGAGAAATTAGACTAATTGGAATTGGTTTGAATTTTATTTTATTACCTGTTTCATCAGTATGTAAATCAGTTTCCCAATGATGTTATGCACCTAGGTTCTGTATTACTGATCACATGTATTTATACATTGTATAATCCTTGGGTTTTTTAGTGTCTTGTGCAAGAGCAGCAGTCCCACTGCAGTTTTACTAGGTTTTAAACCAAAAGCACTATAGCCTATTACCAAAAACAAATGGTCGCTCTTGGATAGAAAGTTGATCTAAGYTGGGAATTCTGTCTTTTCCAAGCTGTAAAGAACTGCTGGCTTAATGTGTCTGTTTCTCCATTCCAGGAGTGAATGAACCGTTCTCAGTCAGGGCTTTTCTCGTCCCTGTAAAACCATCAGAGGGCATATGATCGATAGGTGACAAAACTGGTGACAAGCTTGTTGGGCAGGACTGTGGAGCATAGGGATGGTGACTGTGGTATGGATTTTATGGTCTGATTTGCACATATGATAAGAGGAGAAGACAATGTTCATTGGGCCAACTGGTCTCTGAATGAAAGGGAAAGCCGTAGCTGGAGTGAAGACCTCAGGAGGCAGGTTTTAATAGTTGATTCAGGAACCTACCATGATTTGAGCAACCGATTCTAACTAATTTATCACAGAATCACAGAATGGTTGAGGTTGGAAGGGACCTCTGGAGATCATCTAGTCCAACCCCCTGCTCAAGCAGGGTCACTTAGAGCACGTTGCACAGGATSGCGTCCAGGCGGGTTTTGAATATCTCCAGAGAAGGAGACTCCACAGCCTCTCTGGGCAACCTGTTCTAGTGCTCTGTCACCCTCACAGTGAAGAAGTTCTTCCTCACATTCAGATGGAACTTCCTGTGTTTCAGTTTGTGCCTGTTGCCTCACATCCTGTCTCTAGGCACCACTGAAAAGAGTCTGGTCCCATCCTCTCGACACCCTCCCTTCAGATACTTGTACACGTTAATAAGATCCCCTCTCAGCCTTCTCTTCTCCA
>NW_020448741.1:1052743-1344637 GCF_003343035.1 Apteryx rowi
TCGTAGCCCTCCGCTGGACTTGCTGCAGTAGTGCCACATCCCTCTTGTACTGGGGAGCCCAGAACTGGACGCAGTACTCCAGATGGGGCCTCACCAGGGCTGAGTAGAGGGGGAGAATCACCTCCCTCGACCTGCTGGCAACACTCTTCCTRATGCACCCCAGGATACCATTGGCCTTCTGGGCCATAAGGGTTAATGGTTAACCATGCTGGTTCATGGTTAACTTATCTGTCAGGACTCCCAGGTCCTTCTCTGCAGAGCTGCTTTCCAGCAGGTCAACCCCCCAACCTGTACTGGTGCATGGGGTTATTCCTCCCCAGGTGCAGGACCCTGCACTTGCCTTTGTTGAACTTCAGCAGGTTCCTCTCCACCCACCTCTCCAGCCTGTCCAGGTCTCTCTGAATGGCAGCACAGCCCTCTGGCGTATCAGCCACTCCTCCCAGTTTTGTATCGTCAGCAAACTTGCTGAGGGTGCACTCTGTCCCTTCACCCAGGTCATTGATGAAGAAGTTGAACAAGACTGGACCCAGTACTGACCCCTGGGGGACTCATCTCATTGATCATCACAGCCCCCTTTTCTGTGTGATCATGAGCTAAATCACTGTTCTGCTATATGAATTTTACAATTATGGAAGAATAAGGAGGTATCTCACAGTGACCTTGCGTAAAGCAAATGTGTGTACACTGAAGCAATAGAGGTATTCCCAAAGGATTTGCGGTATTGCTGTATGCCACATGCAATTCCTCTAAAATGAACTTTCTTAGGTGTAATTTCTTCCTGAGAACAATGAATTCAGTGTGCATGCAATGCAGATTCAAATCATCACCCAATGAATTGCATGGAATTGCCAGCTGAATATATAGCAGTTGTTGCCACATGTGAATATATATTGCTAAATGCTTCTGTGGTCAAGGGCCTACAGTTTCACAATGTTTTTGTATGAGAATACTGTAGTGGTGATGCAAAAAAAAGTGATAAAATTGAGTTAAGTCCTGCCCTCTTATTGGAAGAAAAAAGTTTTGAAAATGAGATAACTGGTGTTGARCAGTTAGGGAAGAGGATTGCAGGGAAGGAGAAGACTTCCTTGCAGATCTTGTGGCACTGAGAGGCAACATTAGTTTCACATTGAAACCATTTGAGTCAATTGCATTTCCAGATTTTAACATCCCATGGAATTGCCTTGTCAGTGTGACAACCAGGAGAAAATGGTATAGGGAAAGGGAGGAAATTGCAAAGCTGAGAGGAAATTAGATCAACTTTGCTTGTCAGAACTATAACTCATTGCACCCTGGATCAATTACCAGCATTAGCTGGGGTTGCTACTCAATGGTTTTAAGCCAGATTTTTGGAGGCAAAGCAGGAATGGGAAACCAGAACTCCACTGATTGATCTAACTCCCAGATTATCAAGCCTTTCTTTCTACCTCCCTCTTGTTTAGAGAACACTGTGTACAAAACACAGTGTCTTTTAGAAGAGGAACTGAGAGAATGGTGCCTCGTGATGGTTAGTGATCAGGGGATCAGCTCATAGCCCTGACGGGCGGGAGATATATTCAACAGAACATGACAGTTTTGAGTTTCATTCTTATATCTGGTTGAGTGAGTGTTCTACCAATTTGACTGCTTGTTATAAGAAAGTGACGGGCGAGTGAAGAGTTAACAGGACTGAAGTTTGTCAACTGATATGCAGAAGAACTGATAGCACAAGAGCTGACCTGCACAAAGCTGCTGAACAGAGGACTTAACAGGACTAAAGTCGTCTACCAACCGATATGCGCAAGGACTGATATGCGCAAGGCTGCGGAATGATTAACAAGACTGGAGAAGTGAAGTCTGCCACCTGGAATCCGCACGGACCCCCGGGGAGGGAAGAAACAATACGGAGGTGTTGTGGTCTTGCTTCGCTAGCAGGGTCCTCCCAAGCAGACAAACAGACAGTCCTGTGATTGCGAAACTCGCAAAAAGTCAGCAAAAGCAGTGTTTGCCCAGAGCCCCAGCCGTATAAAAAGAGACTTGGCAGCTAGGAGAGTTTGAGCAGGGACGGGAACGTGACCTGATCATCCTCTCCGGCTGGACGCTGGACCGTGAGTATCCCCCCCTCCCCTTTTCCTGGGACGCTGGGTTAAGGTAACTCCTCGAGGTTGAGAGCCCTCTCACTAGGAGAGTGAACAAGAAAGCTTTCAAGTAGGGATAAGCAGTCCTTCCAATTAATARCGCAGTAATCGACGGTTTCAGGTTATCCTTTCTAAATTAGTAACTGATGGTTTTGTGTTATCCTTCCTAAATTAGTAATCGCATTATTTTAATGGATGTTACTAATCCAAGAACTTGTGTGAGGAAATAAACATCTTTTTTATTATTATTATATTACTGTCTCAGTCGTTGCTATCGAACCTTCATAGCATGACAGCGTGACAGTAAGTTATTTCTGCCTGGGATTTTTGGTTGGTTCAAAGAATACCCATCATAAATGTCTTCAGAGCTGAGCTACCTGGAAGTGCCTAGTTAGAAGGAATCATCCCAGTAAACCTAAATGTATCTTTATTGCAAAAGTCTTTTCCCAAATATCTTCTAAGTCTGGTACTAAATAGCTTAGCTTATCCAGACTTAGGTCATTTTCAGCATAACAACTATTAGCAACATAGTCTCTTAGGAAGGAATTTCATAAGGTCATGTGACAGTTGAGTGGGGGGTTGTATTMTTTTTATCTAAATATGGAATTATTTGCCTAAAAAGGCAGGCAGGTCACTTCGTGAATCTAATCTTTTCTAGTAGGTGCACTGACAGCAATAAGACACTTGCAGAAGAGTTACTCTGTGTAAGTTTTTCTAATTTCAGTAGATGTATAGCCAAAGAATTTAGGGTCTTTTTTTCTATTAGAAAAGTATTCTCAAGCAGAAGTGTGACATCTTCAAGTGCAGTGTTTATTTAAAAATATTTTGGAAACAATTTGGGAGATATTCTTGATTTTGTGGATTGAATTTATTTTATTTTATTTTTATTTTTTTTACTATTCTGCATGTACTGTTCTGTCGGGTGAGTCGTATTTTGTGTTTTTCTCTAATTTCAGTCATGTTTCAAGCCTTTCCTGTATACATGTTCTAGTAAACACATTTGAAGTATGATATTTTCCAAAAAATTGTATGTACATATTTCAAAATGGAATTTACTGATGTTATGCTACCTAAACTTTTCCAATTAGTTAACACAGACTTTTGTGAGACCAGGTTGTAGTTATTTTAATGATGAAGAAAATGAATTCCAGTATTTCATGTATGCATATTAATGAAGACAACTTCGAATTCAAATGTACAAATAGTCCCTTTGGAAGGTTGTACACTATTATTTAATCAGACATGAAAAATAATGCTATGTGATTTATGTGTCTCCTGCATATTACCTAGCAAAGATCAGATTTCAGGTGTTTTCAATGATAAGCATAATGTAAACAGACTCAAAGTAGCCCAATAATCACAATTGTGAAAATGTCAATGAAATTTCCTTCTGCTTGGAGATATTCTTTAAAGAGAAAAGAAGCAAAGCTCCTTAGATAACTGACACTTTGCTTATTATTTATGCTATTCTACTAAAATTTTTGGCTGGGAACAGACATGTCATGAGAGATGATGTATTTTTGATATTTCTGAAATAGATGAGATCATCTTTAACTGTTGTCTAAGCCATCGTTGGCTATCACACAGTTTCATACAAGTTGATGATGTTTTTCTTTATAATTCTGTTTATATTGTATGCTCTCCAAAGGCCTAGCAGTGGTCTTATTCTGGTTCCAGTAGAGCTATGTCAACCCAAATTAAGAACACCAGACAGATCAGATTTAGATATTCTCTTCTCATTTGCCATCTTGTGGTTCTCCAGTGGGCAGCATCAAAACTAATCCTACAAAATGGTGGGAAAGTTTAAACATTTTTTCAGAAAACAGTTAATGTGCCATACTGTACTGACAGAATTTCACTGTACTTCACATAAATAGTCCCCTGCAATCACTTTTGGCTTTACTTCTATTACAGATAAAAAAGCAATGATTTGGTTCTCATTAGATGTCAGAGAAAGTAAATGACAGATCACAGTAGAAAATTTCTAATCTGATGAAATAATTGCCCAAATAGATTGGAGTAAGATGATGTGCCTGCTATTTATTTTTAAACAAGGAATAGTGTTCTAGTGGCACCAGTCATACATGTACTTGCTGACCTGCTGTTGTGAATCTTCTTTTGAGCAGATTTTATTAGTGGCCACTGGGGATTTCAGACAGTTTGACTCAGGCAGGGTCTGGATCATACAGAGAAAGAGAGGGGAAGACCAATGGCCAAATATACTGCCCTGAAGCAAGAAAGGACAATAATTAAAACAAAGTACATTTTACAAGAAATAAGGAGCTGGAGTCTTTCAGATACGGAGACCCATAAGTGCAGGACTTACATTTGGCTTTGTTGGAGCCTTCATCCATATTTAGGTTCACTTTCTCTGGATTCATTCCACAGCTATTTTTAAGCTGCTACATTCAGCAGTGATTGTCACCCTATTAGCAGGCTATTGAGGCTCTCAGGCCCTCCCATTAAAAAGCTAAGAGAGCACTTCATCTTAAAATAAATGAATAAATAAATAAAACAAACAGGGATTTCTGATGTTGTTTAAAGTGTGGGTTGCTCTGCCACGTTCTGTTTGAAAGGTGGCTGAATTTCCTTAACAGTTGAAGTAATGCATATATGTGCTGCTTGCTTCAATTAGAGTCATTGTGTAATCCTCTAACATGGTCATATACAAGATTCAACAGGAATATTTAGGTAAATATGTTAAACAGGCTTTGACTCCAATATTGAATTCCTTCTTCTGTTAAAGTATACAGGAAAATGTCTATCAGTGTTCAAGGTTTGAGAATTTCACTCATTGCTCGTGATATATGTTACTATCTTTTCCTTTGTATTTACTATATACATTTTTCCTCATATTCTTGCAGTCACTATGGCACTTCCTAAAACCGCCTATGAACAAGAAAGTGGGGAGAAATATTGCAAGAAAAAGTAGCAAAAAAAATTGCCTAAGCTTTAAATATTTATTAGTAAGAAGCACAATAAGCCAGTATCTGCCATTGTGTGAATAGAAGACCAAGAAGTTTACTAATGAGTCTTTAAACTCTCTTTGGAGATGAAAAAAAAAAAAGTCATAGTAATAACAGATGAGCAGTTAAAGGATATTAAACATGGTCCAAATAGCTTAGCCATAAAAGATAAAAGCTGCAGTTACTCACGTTGCCTGAGATAATTTCTTGCATGTAATAATAGCATCCCTCCCCCTAATGCCTTAGCCTTGAGACCYGGCACATGCCAATAAGGTTCAAGACTGAGCTTTTCCCAGGTTTAGGTTTTCTCCCAGCCTCTTCCACCTCCCCCTTCTCCATCATTTGCAGCTGCTTTGAAGAACTTTGTTATCAGCTCCTCGACCTGGAGAAAAACACATGGTAGTTTGGACATTTAAGTTCCTCCCAGCTCTAATCATTTCACCCTGTCAGGAAAGAGGGCAGAAATAATAACAAAAAAAAGGTTAAAACTTGCAAACTGTGAGCCAGTGTCAGCTCTAACTTGTTTCATCTGGCTTTTGTTGTTTTTATCCCTCTCCCTGATTTTATTTTTCCAGACTGCTTATAGTAAAGAAGAAATAAAGCCAAAGTTTGAACTACATGCCTCTGCCTCTCTCCAGGTGTTCATCTGACTGATACATATAGATCTGCACCTGTCTTCCCTTGCTACTTAAAGTAGTAGTAGTAGTAGTAGCAGTAGTAGTAGTAGTAGTAGTAGTAGTAGTAATAATAATAATAATAATAATGACATTAAACCACAGAGTGAGGCACATGATGTTAGTTTTTGATGGCTGATATCCTCCATGTGATCATCTGAAGGCCTTACTAACTTATTTCAATTAGCATGTCAAGCATAAATTTGAAATATGGCCAAGACAGAGACAGCGAAAATACAAAACCAAAGTTTTCTTTCTTAGGTGGGATTAGACTGAAATGATAATGAAGCTGCCAAAGTAATTTGAATGTTGCAGTCAGAAGAGGTAATGCCCTTCCTGGCTGACTGATTTTCTATTGGCGGCCTGTCATGATTTATAAAACATAATCCATAGAGCAATGTGAACAAAGGAACGTCTGGCAGGCCAATATTGATAAGAGAGTCCAGGAAGACCTCTACTAAGTACAAATAATGTCATGGGGTCGTTCGACACCACTGGTTTCTGGATCTTCTCTCTCAAATTTCTTCATAACTAAACCCTGTCTGATCTATTTGATGAAGGAAGGGGCTAGAGGGGTTGGACTAGCAACAGTGAGGGTTTAGGATTCCTTATTTTTATTTATTTCAGCGAATGTTATGTCTTCTGTGCAGCCACAGAGCAGCTACAATTTCCTTTCTCCAAAAATAGGAATGTATGTAAGAGTCTCTTTCACATATATATTCTTTTTGTTTCTCACTTGTCCATTTTCACTAGTTTGTTTGGGGTATTTTGTGGCTCTGAGGGGAAGTGGCTGAAGTAGAGTGGGGTGGTCTCTCCTTTTCCTTTTCAGATTCACATATGATAGAACTTAAAATAATTACTGTGACATAAGACCTTCCTTCATTAATGTTTGGTCACATTAAAGATTCATGTGTTTTTTAAATAGGTAGTAAAAATACTGTAGTTTAAATAAATAAATAAATAAAATAAACCCTTGCTTAAATCCACTATAAATTTTCTCCAATGATAGAGAAATTTCTGTGGCATCAGCTGAAATCAGTGAGGCTGAAAGTCAATTTCCCTTGTGTTCAGCTACAGTATCACCAACCTGGCCAGCTTGACTCACATATCTTGTCCTCATCTGACTCATAGTCTCTATCAATATACATACTTGTTTTTTATCTGGTTGGAAGAGACGTACATTGCTTTTTAGATAACAAATAATAATATGACTGATGAATTCCTTTTGGGGAGAAGTTAACTTGTGGGAGGAGAAGAGAAGAGATATTTGTTTTTATCTTTTGCTTCTGTTAATTTTATATGTTCCAGGATTTCTCCTCTGCAAAGGGAAGACAACATATTGATAAAAGCTGTAAAACTTGTGTTCGTGGGATACTTTCTATTATCTTAGACTTCTGTCTGATTGTCTGTGCATTTATGTTCAAATTCGTATCATTTAAAGCAGCCAAATATTTAAAGATGACATCATTTACAACAGGTCTTAGGGTTAGGACTATATTAAACCCATAACTTACAGGTAGTGGCAGGTATCTGCCCAGCAAAAATTCCTGAGCCAAAGCACTAGGACCTTTTACTTCTGAGAATCCAACCTCATCTTTTTTGCATTTATATAAGTTAAGATTTCTAGTGACCTTTAAAAATATGGCCTTAAATAATTCTCAGTCTGGACACACAAATGTTAATAATGAATATGTACATATTATATATATATATCAGAGAGGCTGTCATCTAGCACCTGCTAAATTTAAAATAAAATATGTGTTTCTTTCTCTGATACTAACAGACTGTGGTGTCCTAGACAAATTGCTTCATTTTTTGTGCCTTGGCTCTACAGCAAACCTTTGTCTATGATCTCCAATTAGAGAGGCTTTTGGGGGCCAAGAATGGTCAATTACTTTCCTTTTGTATAGGATTTAGCAAAACAGAAGCTGTAGCAAAAAATTAAACTAAGAATGGATATACTTTCGAAAAGCATCTCAATGCTAAGTATCCGTACATTTTAGCCATGCTTAGACTACAGTATCCATTTATCTTGGATGGTTCTCAAAAGCTGAAGAGAAACCTATTTTTGCTCTTTCAGTTTTACTCTGCAGCATGTTTTACATAGAAGTGAATGGCCAAATCTCTTTTTTAGTGTCTTTTGAACTCTGCTAGACAATGGAAAAGTAGTTGTGTACTGAGTGTACTGAGGCATTGTGAGAAGGGTTCAAATGTTTTCTTAACTGCTTGATTTCTGTATGTTTCTTTTGGTTATCTGAAAACTGCTAAGGCAAGGGCTTGACATTTGAAGGCTGAAAGAGTCAGCTAAGAAACAGGAATAGTAAAAAAAGGCTCATGTTGTATGGAAGCATATTGGAAAAATTCAATACAGGCCTATATAAACTTAGAGCCTCCAACCATCAACTGGTTATATACTGGATATGTACTGGATATCTTTTAAGTTTTGGAGGAATTCTAGGATATGTGATCATGTGGAAATTTCTAACAGGAATCTTTCAACCCGATAGTTCACAGAAGATCTTAGTCTTAAAAATATATTTGGAAGACAGGTGAAGGCAAGGCTCAAACCTCATTCCATGATGAAGAGCTCAAAGGAAGGATACCAGTAAATCAGCAAGATAATCTTTAGACATTGACCAGTGAGTGTTTTGTAGAACAGAATAGGAGAATCTAACACTTTTTTTTACAGCTGTCTGAATTTCACAACCACATCACATTTTTCAGTGCATTTCTTCAGGCAAAGAAGGTGACAAGTGGGAAATAATGCTCTTTCTGGTAGCATATTAGAAGTTTTTGCATGAGAGGAATTCTGGACTCATATCTTTCCATAGCACACAGGATTTTTCTCTGCAGATGAAYGCACATGGGAGATAAAACTGCATCCCCTGCCTTTATGTATTCTGTTCAGGTCAACCACACCTAGCAGCAAAGGCTTCAAAATTATCTCTCATAAGGAAATGTTTAACCTAAAAGGACTTAATGGCTTTTCCACGACTTTGTTTTGAGGATTGATACCATGAGCAGAGGCTGGCGTTACTGAAACACCAGCCAATTCAGTAGTACTGTTCTGCTTTCACATTGACATCCTTCCTGTGTTGTCAAGGTAAGACCTTTCCAGAGGTTTTTTTACTCAGTCATTTATCTATCTATGCAGCAAGACAGTTGAGTGATGGCACTATTTAGACATGTGACAAGATGGCATATGGTATTACTGCTGGCCTGCTAACACAGAAGTCCATTGTGTCTTGCAATTTCTTCCACTAGTCTGTGTTATGTACTGAGTAAGAGAGGATGGAGAAAAAAAGAAAAGTTTAATTTGGTTCCAGGGTGACAAGTTTTTTAACAGAAGGATACAAATTTCCCTTAAATTCCCAGGAAAAAGTAAAAAGTTGAAGGATAGTGCACTGACCTTCAATAAGAGTGCTGCCAAAGTTACTTACGTTGGAGATAGCAGGTTCATATTGATTTTACCTCCATTATATACTAATCTGTTTGCTCATACATACATGTRTCTATATACCATATGTACGTGTGTTGCATATATATATATGTGTGTATGTATATGAGCATGCATATACTTATTCTGTCTTTATTTCTTTCTGTATTAGCGCGCTCTCTTTCAGAGTGGACTGGCTCTGCAGAATTCTACCATCTTAAGGATGGTAGAAGTCACCACTACAGGCTATTTGCTGGATCATCTCAATATTTGCAACATTTGTGATTGTAATATGTTCTTTATGGTATTTAGCATCTCTTACTCAGTATTCACCCTCCAAGTCTCACTTCTGTGCTGATTAAAAGTGCATGATCCAGCACACATTTCAGTTTCTGAAAAATTCTCTTCAGCTGAAGATTTTCTTGTCAGCATTTTTAGTTTTTCAGTGACTACTTGATCAACTCATTTGTACCTTGGTTAATTTTCTACAAATCTTACTATTTCATGGCCCCCCTTTGCTGGATGTGCCACATGGGATGTTTCTACTAGCAAAAATGTAGGCAAGTCTGAATTGCAAGATATTTTCCCTCTAAAAGCTTTGTTCAGCAGATTGGTTAAGATCCTTCTGTTTATCTTAAAAGCTCAAAAGGAACATGTGCATCTCATTTGCAATAGCATATAGTAATAAGAGGATGCTCATAAAACGGGAACACTAAAAATTCAAATCAGTATAAGAGGTTTTCTGAAACAGAGAGGGGTAAAGATGCACTAGAGGATTTAGAATTGGATCCATTGATTAGACACAAGGCAAACAGGATTCTGCTGCTTAAGAAATGTTGACTTTTTAATCTCTCTTGCTGTCAGAATGCTGAAGAGATTGAGGAAAGCCCAGGTGTGCTTTAATTCCCAGCCTCCTCAGGGAAATGCTCTCAGTGTGTTTATTAAGCTGTGTGGGTAACAGCAATTAATAAACTATTTTCAAACATTAATATGTTTGCTTAGCTGAGGATGAAAAGAGGAGAGACAAGTAGTCCCTATTCTAGTTTGGATGACTTTATAGAAGGAAATTACTTGTGGAAGGTGTTGGAACAGACAGACTATCCTGAATCGTACCACTGCCCATCAAAGCACTGCCCACCAGGTTGGGGTGTAGGCTGGTGGGGTTATTACACTTTCCTATTCATGAGGGGGCCACTGCAACAGCAAGGAACAAATTTCATATCACAGGGAGTACAGGAGGGGGTAAGCTGGCTGTCTTCTTGCTGCAATTATGTGCCCCTTTCCCTCTTAGCCTTTGGTGTCTGCGCTAGGATTTCCAACATAACACCATTCGTTTGTGATAATGGCACTAATATGGGGATTCTGTGCTTGATCTGCATCTTAGTATTATGTGTGAACTAAATTTGCCGCTGGTATAAGTTGTTGCAGCTGCACTGAGGTCACTGAAGCTTCAGAAATTGGCAGCAACAGCAAATCCAGTTGTCTATTTTTTTCCTTTGATGATTTTCCTCTTAGATCATAACATCTTCTTTCTAAAGCCAATTGCATGTGGCACACTAAGCATGTTAATGTCCACAGTTTTGATGGAGTTCTTCATATCCAGCTGGATATGAACATGTGAATAACTCAGGCACATCAGGACTAACCAGGATGTGCAGAACTGCACTCCCTAGTATTTGAATTAATGTTTCCACAAATGTCCACTTACCTAAATTTCTGAAAAAGGAGATTCAGTAAGAGAGGGAAGCTTATTTGCACAGCTGATGGTATTTGCTTCACTTGGAGAAACAATGCTTCTGTTTACCCCCTGTGCTGTAAAGTCTTCTCTACAGTTTAAAATAGTTTCAGGAAGAGAACCAGACGTTTTGTATTACCCCTTTACTGCACACATTGTATCAGGCTGTCTGATCTAAACAAGCGGCATTCCTGTATCTTTCACAATTTATTTATTTATATCTCGTAAAAGCCTTCTCAAATCAGTTTCTCTGCAGGACAGCTAGTGTTTGACATGAATATGATTTGACAGGTTGAAATAAATACTGAGCAGTTTGTAAGCCCAAATTTGCCATATGTTTTGTTTTACGCATGCAGGAGTGCATTTAGGTACCCAGCCCTCATACTGGAGTGTGTGCCATGGGCAAGCATTAATTCTGCCATTGCCCTGATGAGGACAGCTCATCACCACAAGATGTGTAAAGTTCCTTACCCACACCTTTTTTATAAATCAAAAAATATCTCGTTTATAATTAAGAAGACATTCCGTGAGAGCAGTGGTAGTAATAATACTATTTCACTAGCTGTCTTATAGTCATTTAATTGTGACACAAAAGGTTGCCATGGCATTTAATTAATATACAGATTAGAAACTGCACATTCCTTTTGTACCTGGTGTAGAGGCAAAATTTTGTAGATTTCTTTAACACCTTATTTTAAGATGAATACCTTAAGGAAGACATTCTCAGATATCCATCAAAGCCTCAGGCTACAGTCCAAATGTTTGGTCTTGCTGCAGATTTCTGAAATGAAGATTATTCACTTTCCACAAGGTAAGTACAGCCACTGATAATAAATGTTGTGTCTTGGTGTCTAGAGAGTGCACTTACTGTATATCTTCTTGATACCTAAGTATTTATGAAGAATTATACATTCATCTTTCATTTATTATTTTTACCTGTGATATACGACTTTCTCATATCAGATGAATCTATCTCATCTCACTTCGTCTATCTAAAAGAAGTGAGGTATTTTATCTAAAATAATAGAATGAAATGGGCATCCTCAAGTGCAGATTCCTTTCAGTTAAGGTAGGTGATGGTTACAGAGGACTAAATACATAATTTTTAGTTTACATATTCCTCTATTGCCTCTGGTTCTGTGTTGTTCTATGTTTAGTAACCTTAAATCCAGTGGAATTAGCAGAAAAGGTTTCATCCAAACACAGAAAAGGGTCTTCTGATGTTATACAGTAGCTGTCATACTGTACAAAGGATGTAAGGGGGATAGAAGAACTGTCTCTTCAGAAAGCAATATTCAGAGTTGAATCTCAGAGCTACTAATTGTAAACCCAGGTAAGAAAGTGTAAATAGTTCCCAGTTTACTTTCATAGACTGGGTACCATTTGGTTGACAACACACCTTTGTTTCCATTCTTGCTGAGTTATTGCATAGCATTAAGAAAGTCCCATAATTATGGTGCCTCATGAAAGAACAGAAACCCACTTTGGGCTGAGGAATGCTGGGGTGTTAAATTTGCGGAACAACTGAGAGATTTACTGGAGTGGATTAATATCTAGCAAAACCAACCAAACATTTTCATTTAGAGCTGTTAAAACATTTGGACGTTTTGTTTTGGCAAAAAATACTTTTTGTATTTTGGATGCTTAAAGAAAAATCAAAACTTTGCATGAGAATAGACATGTTTTATAGGAAAAGAAACACAAGCATTGCTTGAAACTGATTTTTTGCTCCTAAAGAATATTTACTAGTATATTTTCCTTAACCTTTGATTAATACAGAGCCATTCACAGTGCACTCTACAGATACTTAGGTGTCAGTGTAATGCAAACATTGTAGTTCCTCCAGTTTGCAGCACTTAAGTACATTTTGTTTGGCTATAGCTAGTCTGTGTGGTTCCGACACTTTGTGATGTGCCTAGGTTCCTAGATCCAAGGGTAATTCAAATTATTCAGGCTACGTGTGCAGATTTCCCTCCCGTCCYGACACAGTTCAGCTAGACAAAGCACGCTATGAGAGATGTAGCAGGTTCCAGTAAGGAGACGCAGCTGCCGATCATGCACTACCTGAGAAGTCCCCACTCTGTCGCCAGTCAGCCTCATACTGTCAGTTTTTTTCTCCCCTCTACTTCTAACATATACCAGGGTGCATGGGGAAAGGAGAGACTGCTTCCTGGTGCTTGAGATTGTTCTTTCTCCCTTCCTAATAGTAAAGGAGGAAGGATTCTCAGTTGGTCAGTTATGGTTTGATTGACACTTTTACAAGGATCATGTGGCAAAACATGGTGTGTTTTTCAGAATTACTTATTTTTAATGCTTCACAATGAAACAGTTCATTGTTTTGCAAGAAGGTGGCACTTTATAGCAGCACAAGTTGCAAACAATAAATAAGAAGATGTTGAAGAGCTGTTTGGAAGAGCTTTTATTGTGTGTTTTCTTTTAACTTTTGTGTTTATGTCATGGTATAATGAGCTTACTGGTCTTTGCTTAGTTTTATTCACTCAGATAAACCACTGAAACATTTTTCTCTGGGAGGTTACAAGGTACTAATGAAACCAAAAATAAACACTGTACAGAAGTGAAGACAGAAAGCAAAATAAAACCCAGCTTTCCGTTACCTAAAATATTGCCAATATAAAATAAATCTCAGACACCAAGTCATTAACTTCTGTGACAGTTTTCACATAGTTGTAGTTACCTATGGGGACAGTCCACTCCTGCTATATGTAATGAGCATTATTCTCCTCCTCCTACCAATGCTCCCTGATGCAGATGCTGCCCAGTGAACTGCTCCTTGCTGGCATCTGTTGGTCTACAAGTCAAAAGTCCCTTTGTGGTGGTATAATCATGTACAGAAAATGACTCTCATAGAAGCTGCATCTATCATTTGTTAACAAACCATTTCTTCCCATAGCACGCTGCGCAGAAAAAGCATTACCCCCCTGAGGAATAGCTGGCAGAAGCATCCACTATATTAAACTGGTGTCATTCCCCCGCCACCACGATCTCCCTGAACAACACATTTAAGGTCACACAGCTATATCATGAAGTGCTTATGAAGCAACTGCTAGTGATAACTGCTTCATTGCTGCTTTCTATCTTTTTTTTGGTAATGAAAGTGGAATTTTACTGCTTGGACTATATTTTTGTAGTAAGTGGGTAAAGCAAATGAATAATGAAACATTCTTTGTCCTGATTCATATACCTTAGAATCATGAAAACAAACATATTTTTCCTTATTTTATTATTTGTTTAACCTTACAAAGATGAAATAACACAGGAAGCATGTTTGGTCTTCTACTGGCAAAACTGTCGGCAAAGCAATATCATTAGCGATGGTGGTGAGAGAGTGTCCGGGTTCCTCAGAACTCTCTTTTCCCCTGGAGGAGAAATGTTCTCTTGCAGTTAGATACCATCTTGCAGCCTCAAATTTTCCAGGGAATTCATCTTGCCATGTTCTGGTATTTATGTGAATGAGATACATTCTGTGTTGCTGGCACATCAATATCTCTAACTTTCCTCCCTTATGTACTCCCCTTGCCTGTTACTGTTACAGATAAATACTATTTACTTTGAGATCCTTCTTTATGAAAATTCTTTTTTGAGCACCAGAAGCGTTAGTTTCTGTCTTACCCTCCTACCCCTTCTCTGTCTGACCACTTGACATTGATGGTGATCTCATGCGACATCTTTTCGGAAGTGTAGACTTATTCTATAGCCCTTATGCCATTCTGTTATAAATTTGTAATGTTTCTTTTGTGTTTTACTAGATATCAGTGGTTAAACCACACTTTCCAGCTATTTCAGTAAGAATGCATGTTCTTTTCAAGGCTTTTTAAAAATAACAAGGATTTTCTTGCCAAATTGTTTCTGCTCTGACTTTATTCTCATCCTACAAGGGTTCTTCTCCAATATTACATTTTTCTCTATAGGCATTTTGCCACTCATAACTGTATTCAAATTATGTTTAATGAAAGATCCCTCCCAATCATTAAAGTGTCAACACAAGTCCCTTGACTTTCCGCTATGGAGACAGTTAATGTCAATAAGCTGAATGCTCTTTCACACCTTTCACTGCTCTTTCAAACACTATCATTATGTTTAGTTGAGAATTTTCTATGTACCCAAGGAGTTTTGTCTGAAACCAAAACAAACACCCGACAAAAAAGAGTATCATTTGGATAAAGCAAAGGCTTCACTAGTCAGTTTTCCATTTTTTTTTTTAATTTCAACTCTTCAGGCATCTTTATTGTTACAAGAGTGTTTATCTGTGATGTTATCTACATTGATGACCATTTCACTACAGTGTCGTTTCATTTACTTTTTTGTAAATTTATGGAAATCACTGGCTAATAGCACCCAGGTGCACCAGGCACAATACAGACAAGAAGAAACCCAGCTTTTCTTACTGCTTTTTTAATGAAGCAACAGCTGTTTTCTAAAGTTATTTGAGCCCACTGCCTCTTCTCACAAAAATTGCTCTGGACTGTACATTGATTTGGGGATGAACTGATGCTCCTCTGTATGGATAAGGCAAAGCAATTCAGTCTGGATGTGATGACAGCTATCTTCATTCAGGGACACTAGTGAACTTTTGTTCATAAATATTTATAAAGAGCTTTAGACTTCTAAGAAGATAGGACTTTTTAGAAGTGCAAACTATTATTGCCATTCACATATCATCTTGTATCTAATTATAACAGGATGTAACCACCCGTCATGAAATTTCCAAGGCTATGGGTGAGAGATCTAATGATGAGTAAAACAATTTCATATTTCCCACTGCACAGCTGTTCCAATCCCTGAAGATCTCATGTTTCCCCAGTCTATCTTAACTCAGTTTTCACCTGAAATTTTCCAATCCCAAGAAAAAGAGACCAGGTGGTAGATAGCTCCCTAAAGATACTTTGAGTTCTGTCATGTAATTAGAGATGTTTTTAACACATGTTTTCAGAGATTATTTACAGCAGCATAGTGCATTATTTAACAGTGTTTATCATTTCCAGTTCCACAACCTAATCAACTTTTAAGGCCTCTTTCAGAAAGTTGCCTGACTCTACCTTTCTGAGATATCAAAATAAATTTGAAAGTGAACATGGGTGGCCTATTCATGCAGAAACAAAATTAGATTATTAAAAGACTATAATGATTCTAATTCATATACATAGTGTTAAACAATATTAACAGATACATATTTTGAATGATTTTTATTCCATCCACCTTGTTGCCAAACCTTCAGAGGTTCTCATTCAGGTTTTTTAAGTCTTACTTCATCTGTTGTGATCACATAACTGATATGAAAGACTCTGATGGATGGAAGCATGCTAATTCTTCCTCATTTTCTTTTTTCCTATGTTTCTGAAAAAGGACTATAGGGATTCACTGTTGAGTATTAAATCTTTTAATATTCCCAAGTATGCAAGGGATTCATTTGAAACAAACATCATCTACAGCAGATAAAGTAATGATGAAAGCTGATGTCAAKCTAACTAAGGTAGTTAAAAACAGAACTTAGAACTTGGGTTTTAAATAAATCAAACTTTTAAATCAGCACATGAGGTGAGAATACTGAGGCTATTCCATTGACTAGGAGTGACTTTTCTGGTGGCTGAATTCAATTTGAGATTCAATTCACTACAGTATCAGGATGTGGATGGTACTGCAGTTTGATGACACTGAACATGTTATGAAGAAGTTGTCACAATGCCAATATTGGCACTCAAGAATTATTAAGATTTTCCTGAGCTCTGTGCTTTTTTATTATCATTATTATCAGTTACTATTGGAAAAGACCAATTCTTTTATCTGATCCTTTGCACAGCAAGATTACTGGAGTATCAAAAGAGGAGTTTTTGTCCAGTTTGAAAGGACTCAGAGAAGATAGAACTCTTACCTTTTGCAGATTGTTCTACAGTTCGATATTCCTCTTAAATTCTGCTTTCCTTAATTTCATCCTGCAACTCTGTTATATGTCCTATAAACCAGTTCTTCTCCACCCCTAGTGTTTGTGCTTTCCAGATGCTAATATGAACTAATAGAGATCAATAGGATATATCAATGAGTTGCTGTGTTAGCCTAGTTACGCTTGGAGGTTCAGCCTTCTGGAGTCATTGAGTTTAGCTGCCTATTAAAGTACAACATTTATTCCTGGCAACTACTAAGCTGCACAGTACTTGACACAGACATAGAGAAAAGATTCATGCTGTTCAGAATGGCTAAGTGGGATTTCATGATGTGAAAAATCAGTGCAGGCTCTTTATGGCTGCAAGAACAGCCCGGACTTCTTTTCATTAGTATTATGGTGCATTTTTATGAACTTTGCTAACCACAGTTAAAACTTTTTGTGACTTATATGTTTATTACTGGTCAGCTGTCACCACCAGCTTATGAATATTTAAGAATAATCTAATCAGTTTTAAATCTCTAGAACAGATTGTAATTTGACATGGGACAGAAAACATTTCAGCTCTTGGATGTCTCAATTTTATTGATAGGAAACAGTACGTGATAGCTCCATGAACTAGATATATTGTAATACTAAAATGCATAGGTGTCTAGATACCTTTCTGTGTATGAACAGAGGTATGGTTAGATTTATCAAGTTCAAGACAGAAGTGAAAATTGAATTTTGAGTGTAAACAGTAATGTGCAGTACATTATTTCCTGAAAAAAAACTTTTTTTTAATTGCAAATGTTCTTAAAAATATCCAGATTTGAAATTTTAAAAATACTTTAAACAGCATTTCCTACTTAGCACTCTTATTTAATTCTTTATGTCTTCTCTTCCCTTTTAATTTTTGATGTGATTTTTAAAAGTATAGGGGGTTTCTCCTCCCCCACAATGAGTGAAAAAGAAGGGAGATGAGGTGAAAAAGGTAGTTATAAATCCTGAAGAGAGATAGATAAAAAGGGAGAAATAAAATATAAATGATGAAAACATTGACAAGCAATATTAAAAGTGATCATTTTCTAAAACAAACATCTCTAGTACTCCTGAATAAGAAAAATGTCAACATTTCTTTATTTTTCAGATTTTTTTTTCTTCTGAAGTGCAAACCTCTCACTGTTTTCTGGAACATCCATGATGGCTTTGAGCCTTTAAGAAGATTTAAATGTTGTTCTCTATTTTGGATGCTCAGGTCTTGAAAAGCAGAGTGGCAGTTCATTAGTGTGAATCTGCTCAATGGACCGATGCTTATGTTGTGACTAACAGAGGTGGCAGAGTTGGGCAACAAGCCTTGTGCTGAACTGGAAGACTCTGAGGAATTCATTCAGCTACTGTGCTACTTGTCTGTGCTAACGGAAAAAAAAGATACGTCAACATAGAAGCTTCTTAACATGAACTAGGTAAAGAACTTGAAAGTTTGAACCTGTAAGATGTTAAAATACCAAAACAGTTAAGTGTATTAATAACATCTGTCAGTGCTAAAAATAGAAAATTGATGAACTGTTCACGGACTACCTAAGTAATCTGCAAGGCTGAAGAGTTTAGATAATTAAATAGATCTTTTCCACTTCTACAAGGCTATGAAAAGCTAAAAAGAGAACATGGTTTTTTCCCAGATGACTAAATGGCCTGGAGCCATTAAGGCTGTTCAAATTCATAATATTTTTATAACAGTGGGGAATTTGCTTCATTGAGTTCTCAACTCCATTCAAAAAGCACAGTTTAGGACCGTTTCCTTCATGCCTATGTCGCCTGCTGACTTCAAAGGGAGAGGAGCAAAGAAACCCAGACATGCAATAGTCTTTACAAGTTTATTCATTTTTCTTTGCCTTCTCCTCTGGTCACAGATATTTTAATACATTGTTCTAGTCACTTTTTTGTTTGTTGTTACCTGAAGTTCCATTCATTCATCTACCGTATGACTTAGTGAGTGCCAGTACCCAGCATGTCATTTTAAATATACAGACGTTAAAGGTTGAAAACAGTTATATGCCTCCTRTATGGCATGTAAGTGTGAGTTATAGGATTTTTCTGGTCTTTGGACTATTCGGAAGGAATACAAAAGTCTTACCATAGCCTATCCCAGGGGTATTTCTCAGAGAAGGAGCCCCAGAGCCAGCAGACATCCAAAGCTCTGGAGATTAAGTACCACTGAGGACTTAAAGGTGGTTCAGAGAGTAAGTGTGATGTGGAAATTAATTAGGTGCAGCCTGGCTTAGGTAAGCTCATCACCTTTAGGAAGCAGGGAGTTCCCCTCAGAAGAAAGGCACTGAATCACRCTGACCATGAGCTGATACAGGATTTTTAGGGAAGTACAACAACTGAATCCAGTTAGGTCCAGAGCCACCAAAAGCAGGTTCTTTAAGAGCTAAAATGAACAAAGGCCTGTTGAGTAGTAGCCAAAATGGGGGATGAGGAGGAGAGATGAGCACAACCTGAAAACACAGTAGTTGCTTTGTTTCCTGTTGCTTGCTGTTTATAGATTAAAGAACTCCATAATGGGAAGGTGGCCAGAAATCACAGTGGCTTGGGTTCTTTTGGTTGAACTAGAAAACAAACAAATAGCTCCTGAGACACTGAACCTCCAGAGGCATTTAGGATTTCTTCGATACTCGCATCCAGATGCATGTCTAGTCTGGCTTCTAAAAGGGGCAATATCACAAATGTAAATTGGGCATAAGAATCTATTTAGGGTTATAAAAATCCAAAATATTTGGATAGGTGCATGCAAACAAAATCACACAAGATACCCAAGTAAGGCCAACGAAAATATAAAACAGTAAATGAGGCTGAAAAGAGATTTAAATTGGAAATCTTGTGGTGCTTCTTGTTTAGAGATGCTGATAAATAAGATACCCAGAGTAATTTAACAGGAAGAATATGCCCATGCCAAGAATGTTTGTGGGGAGGGAGGTACACCTAATCATAGAGTAACTGTCTAAAGGAAGAAGCTTGGAAGATTTCAGTTTGGTTAAATTATTATTTTTTGAAAACATGCTCCTGTTTCTGTTTTCAAGCCCATCCTATATTCCTCCCTTCCTACACTTCTGACAACTAGCAGGTGCGTGCGAGTTGTTATTTTTATTATTACTTTGAATTGCTTCTCTGTAGGCAGTGGCTCTGCCTGGGCCTGTTGTTCTGTTAATGGCAGCACACTGTTTTTAGTTACATAGTTTTTGAAAAAAAATTAAGACATTGCTCTTATTACATTCATGCATTTTGAGCTTTGCATCCTAAAGAAGGAAATTCTTTTCAGAGCCCAGAAAGTACTTAGCCAATCTATACATGCCTTTGGAGCACTGTTCAAGCAACTGTTAATTCCTCATAGCAGCACTGTACTGGAATATGATTTTCCTGTTCAAGAACTTTAATCAAGGTTAAGGTTGACAACACTGCTTGCATCTGTTTCAAGGGTGATTTTTTTAGGGTGGTGTATTTACATCCATAGTTGAGAGATAAGGATTTAGCAGGTACTTCCTGGTTCTTCAAATCCCCCTCTACTGTCACAGACAGCAGAAAGCTAGAATTTTTAAAAAGGAAAAAAATCTTTTCATAAGCAAACATTCCTATCTTTGAAAAATAGGGAACAGAATTAATATTGTGGGATTCCTGTTGCTTACCAGTTCCTCTGAAACAGACTGGTATTAATAAGCCATGTAGACTGATATTAGTAGTATGTGCTAAGTTCTGATCATGGTCAGTGTCTTTCTTCAGGAGGCCTCCTGGCTTGTTGTCCCCATGTTCAAACCCACTGTTCATTTGGGGAGAATACAGCAGGATGCCATTAACATACTGCTGCCGCAGCTGTTAAAATATTGCTTCCCTGAAAGAGCAGTGAAGATTTCTACACCAGCTGGAATCAAATAAAAATATGAAACACCAACTTTGGTAGAATCAGAGTAGGAGTTTGAACTCTAAGTGTACAGGAAGAAAAAAAGTTATCAGAATCATAATGTTTTGATGAGGCCTTTTTTTTTTTTTTTTTTTTTGATCAGATCACGAGGTTGCTCTCATGGACCTGAGAGCACTCAACTTACCAACAGATGATAGAATGTCACAGAGTGAAATGAAATCAAACTAATCTAGCGTTTCAGCCAACACTTAATAAAGATACTTAAGGGGTTAAAAATTGGCATTATGGGCAAGATCCTGGACCAAATTTATTTTCTCTTACATGAAGGTCTAGTTTCTTGATTCAGGTAAGATGCGCTTTACTTAAGTTTCTGTTCATTGATTCTGTTTTTTTCAGAAGCTCACCTTTTACCTTAGCTCAGGGCTAGAGACTGAGGGGAAGGAGCTGTGGTAACTGACAGACCTTACTCTTTGCAGAAAATGGAATAAAAAAGACCAGTAATTAACAGTTTGCCTTGACATATTTTAGGTGATTACCTAAGCATTGAAATGTCATTCGAGATAACAATATTTGCTGATTTGACAGGTCTGCAGTTTTGAAACGTGAGCAATTTCTGTGGAACTTTTTTCAGTTAGATTGGTGTCATTAGGGCCCATCTGTCTGATCCCCTCCCTTTATTTCCTGTTATTTGTTTTCCTCCAAGTTTAGCAATAACCTGAAAGCAGTCACAAGCACTTTGYTTACAGAACTGGATTTACCAGAGAGTCTCTTGGGGTTTTCCATCTCCTTGTCCTCTAGAGCCCACTGAGGAGCTACACAACACATGGACCTTCTCAGGATATATCTGGAACTGTATCCACCCTTTGATTATGTTGCTGCTGGCTGTACGATTTATGTTAAGAAATCACATGGATAAAGTCTGAGGTTTTTGTCTTTTGCCAAAACTTTGCATCTCTCTGATGCTTTACATTTAGGGAGAAGGAGAAAACAAAAGAAAGCCAAAAACCCGAGAAGTCTAACCAGTTGTACTAAACACGGGGGGGGAGCAAGGGGAGGGAAATCCTTCGCTGACCCCCAGAGGCAATTAGCTTACAATAGCGAGTCAGGAGACTTCATTAGTTGCTCTCTGCTAGACAATATTGCTCCCTTCTCAACAAGCCCACACACCATGTGTTCTAATCAGCTAATTACTGCTATATTTCTATTTTATCCTCTTCCACAAATGGTATTAGAGAGTAGATAATGCCACAAATCTTCAAACCAACTTTCACAAACAGTCTGTGACAAGTTCTTCTTTGGGCTCATGCAGGTACAAAGGCCCCTTTGCTTTGTACTTATCGCTATATTATGTCTGACAAGTACCTCATTATGTTCAGACATTTCAATAGATAAGTTTGACACAGGTGACCAAAGGACTTTTTCAGAAGCAGAAACTGAAATTCTTTAGTCTCTGGGCAGAGTGTGGAGTGGGGTGGTAGTGAAGGGGGTTCAGCCACTATTTTCTCCCTATATTCATTCATCTGGATGGAGTTTAGAGAGCTTTCTTGTCCAGGAGCTGTTTTGAATGTCATTATGCAAAAAGTTGATCTATTTTCATTAGATTTTATCTTGATTTATTATAATCCCCATTTTTCATTTTTATACTGTGGACTGGCACATTATTTAATTTCAGCTACAGAATGTTTAACCTTTGCTGTTTGCTTTGACAGGACATTTTGATGCTTTTCAAACCAATGTAAAATTGTATATTTCACATCATTCATTTAAACATGGCTAGTATAGCAAATGTATCATTTGTTTTGTCATCTAAAGTACCTCCAACCACATTCTTTGTTTCCAGATCTATCTTTTTAATGTTGAAATAGTACTTTTCCCCCAATTTCTCTGAAATATATATTGACATATTGCTCCTTTTTACACCTCAGGAAATACTCCGATTAAGATCAGTTCATACTAGTGAAGGACAAGTCTCAAAAGGTTCAAATCAGAGCAATCATGCATTTTTTATGCTCACACAAATATCAGTTATTCTGAAATAAAACTGGTCTGGCACTTCAACAAGAAAAAAAATTTTCTCATGAGATTTCTGATATTTCTGACTCTATTCCTGGCCAAAAATGCCGTGAGCTCTCACTTTTTCTTCACATTTATTTGCTGTCCTTAATAAACAACACCCCAACATTTCAGAAATTCCAAAAAGGAGGTTGATACAACCTACAAATGTAAATAGCAGCTCTAAATATCTTCTTTGGTGAAATTTTTCAGGGAAGCACTTTGGTTCAAATTCTGTTTTATTTATTCCTGGTCAATGCACCATTCTGTTTCTTACATCCTCTTTTCCTGATGACTCCTAACGGCTCATTACAAGGCCTTACTGAGAGTATCAAAATGAAGCAGTCAGTGACTGCGTCTTGCAGAATGCACCAGTGCTAGCAGCACTGAGGACACGGCAGCACCAACTGCACTGTGTTGCCATATCACAAGGTTAGTAAGGGGTCCTGGCTCTAGGTTATGCTCAGTATTTTATGCTGAAACTTCTGCTGACCATCCCTACTCCTGTTGTTATACACACTACCTAGAAAACCCCTAATATTAGTATTGTAGCACACTGTAGAATTTGGTGTCCAGAACAGGCCTTTTGATATCCYCAGTCTTTAATAGAACAAAGTAGTTAAAATGGGTAGAATTTGAGGAAATCCAGAAATTAACTCTTAAAATTTGGAATCTGAATTTTGCCATTAAAAGCATATATTTACAAGTATATTTTCTAAAAATCAATAATTAAACCACACTGAACCCAAAAAATTTGGATCGACTGTGTACATATACTGCAAAAAGGAAAGCCTTATTTGATCTGGTATATAGTGTTTTCTGTGAATATATTTGCTCTGTAAAATTCTCTGAAATCCTGTACTCTTGAGATATAAACAGGTTTCATCTAGGCTCAGAATGTGGTTAAAGGACTTGCATAGCCTGTTTAATTAATTTCTTTCACCATTGGCCATAACTCCAATCAGCTGTAGTAACTCAGATTTCACAGGTGTGTTTGTGTGTTTATTTGTTTGTTTTTCACACAATATAAAGCAGCAAAACACACTCCTCCTGGCTTAGTAGCATTCTGCCATCTCAGCAGATTATTTTCCTTGTACGGACTAAAGGCTCAAGGGCTGAGCTTAAGTAAGGCAGCGCAGGCAGAAGGCACACTGCCACCTGCTGAAGCTGCTCTTCTGCTTCCACCCCGAGCTGGGCTTTGCTCTTGGAGGTGTCYGAGCTGAAGGTGCTCGTGCTGAGAGCTCCAGCATCACCAGGGCCCCGGCAGTAGCATTCAGTACATTGCTGTCAAAGGTTCCCAAGAACCTGCTATTTATATAATAGTCACAAACACCAGTGAACTCCTCATTTTTCTTTTGTTTGCTCCCCTGTGCTCTTTRGGGAATTCTTCTTAAAAAGCTAAAAGGAAAAGGCATATGTAGTGATAATGTCTCAGTGCTACTTCCTTTAGAAGATAAGGCATGCAAGTGTTAGAAATTTTCTTGGCACTTAAACCCAAAGACATGTGTCCGACCAATATGTTAGCAGGCATGAGGCCATTTGGCAGATGGATATGAGCGTACTTAGCCAGCAAATATGTTCCTCAACTGTGTATGTTGAGGGCATAATATTCACCTGGGGAATTCAAAATGGATCTCAATCCATGCAACTCGCTACACCCATGATGAAGCTAGYAGTCAAGAATCTCAAAACCCCGTGATTTAAAATTTAGAATTTATTCCAAGTCAAGGGAACATTCTTACCACCTAAGTTGACTTCGCAAAAGGCGTTTTAGAGTGAGGCCTTTGAGCTATGTATTTTCAAATCTGACACTAAGATCTCCTTACACTTTCTAATAAAAAAAAATAAAGCACAAGCAAAAGCATTATGACTGTTCCCTGGTCAAAGATAGTTTTTATAGTTACGTTAGGTACATATTTAATTATCAGAAAAAAAATTGAAAATCTCACCAAAATTGGCTCCTCTCTAAGGTGTGCGATAATGCCTCGTTTAGGTCAGCTTTTGATTGGGAAGAACAACAGCCGTTGAAGTAAAATAAAAGATTTTCACTGACTTTAAGGGGCTTTTGCCCAAGCCAAGACTGATTATCCCATCTAGGTTCTACTCTCCATACTGATGTTGATTCATGTAAGAAATTATGTAGCAATAAATAAGAGGAAATTCAGTATCTGCTCCTGAATTTCCTGAAAAATAAACTCAGTTAGTGAAATGCTGTAGGAGCAGCTCCCAATTTTGTCCATTGCACATTGGAAACTGAAGGAAATAATGTAATTATTTCATCTGATAGTTTGTTATTAAGCTATATGATTTCTTATGTGTTCTCTCTCATCATTACAGCTAACTAGAAGGATAAAATATGTTCTGTGAAAAGTGAGATCCCAATCACAAAGGTGTCTTACTGTTTCTAAAACTTAAGCATTGTCATGAAGATGGACTTTAAGAAATAGGCATTTTTCTGATGAACAAGTCACATTCTGAAAAATGTCTGACTTTCCTCATCTATATATGCAGAGAATCCGATTCACTCCCATTGAAGGTTAATGAAAAGACTTTAAGGCTACCACCGCTTCTCAGAGTCCAGTAGACTTGTGTTGGAATAAATCAGTGCTAAAAAAGGAAATGCATTTTATCTCCTTGTTTTGCATACATGATTCCTATCAAAGTTCACACAAGTTATTATATGAGCATTAAGGACAGGATACACACCTGTTTTTTGGTAAGCTCTTCCATTGTCTGTAATCACATTCTGAATTCCTTTTGTTAAAACAAATAACATTTGAATTGTAACTAAAAGGATCTTTCATATTTGCATGTAAATCCTTGAAAATTGTTTTCAGCTAAACAAGTTAATTGTTTTGTTTGACCTTACACTGTACTGTCTCTGAGAAAGCTCTCCATCATCCTCATTACAAATTTACTTTGTGTTGTTTCTTATTAGCAGATGTTTTCCTTCTTTTTTGCCATTCATTATGGTGTTATTGTGTATCTAACTATTTCATTTAATTGCCTCATTTATTGTTTGCAGCATTGCTTTCCTTATGGAAGCAACATAATATATATTCCATGTTTCTATTCACCAGGTTTTTGTAGCTCAGCCTTTTAATATTGTTTGTTAATTTACTTTAATCATTTGCTTTTTGTTTGCATTTACTTTTTAAACATTCTTTTCAGGGAGGCTTCTAAGTGAGAAGTATCATTCAGTGCAGACCTGATCCTGCTCAAAAGTGGATCAGTCAGAGATGAAAGTACTCAGAACCCTTCAATAAGTCCTACCCAGTATTCATTCAATAAAGACATTCAATGTCTTCTATGAGAGGCCGTAAATGAATATATCAAGAGGTAATACTTCATCCTTGCATAGTAATTTCAATTTGGACATCTTAACATTACTTATAAAATTTTATATATAGGTTTAAACCACCATGTTAGGTAAATGTTACTATGTTCTTTTTGTTGGTGAAAAAAATCAGTATAAAATATAAGGACTAGATTTTTAAATAGGTTATATTATCATCTCTAGTTTGTTAAATAAGCACAGTCTTACTTATATACACAAAGTATTTAGATGCCTATTTTCCACCAATTTGAAGTTGTTCCTTTGAATCATTGCACATCTATTACTTTGGAAAGATGATTTCTACCCCATAGACTGACTGATTTTAACTTTTACTCTGGCAAGGATTTCAAATTGTACAAAGAAAAGAGAAAGTTCAGTTGATGCTTGTTACCTAACAAAAATGTAGTATCCAAGTTCAGTAATATCTTCACAGAGTTGACAGTTGTTCTCTATGACTGACAAAGCTGTAACTTATTGTTTACATTCCCTTTTTTCCTAAGTATTCATATGTTTATTTATATATTTGCCTTAGGGAAGGTTTTTTTATCTTGAGTGAATATGACAAATTGAACAGCTGAGCAGATGTACTGAGAGTTTAGCAAGCAGGTATACATTTTCATAGATGAGGTGATCCATATCCATTTCATTACATTACAGGAATGTTACCTGGAAAAAAAAATGGGGAAAAGAGCAATAAGAGACCAAAAARCCCCAATATTATCAAAAATTTATAATGTTTTGCTATGAGTTGAAGAGCTGCAATTAGTTATTTGAAAAGAAATGTATCTGACAGCCATGGTTTGATGTATTAATTACAAGTACTGTCTATGGGTGAATTTGGCTAAATCATATTTAAAGCGAAGAGAAATCATAGTTTAGTGTTAAAGTCTGAATATGCCAATACATTATTTCCCACCTTAAATGTAGCAATAATTGCTAAACATGTAAATATTTTAATATTCACTTTGTCTTCTGAAAACAGCAACCCAATAGTCTTAGGGGCAGCTTCAGAATTATACACACAAGGAAGATAAATCACTGCAGTGCTCCCTTTTCAAGTGTCCAACCTTGTGAAACCGGAAATATGAACTAACAGTACCAAGTTAGGGGTCTTAGCTCTTCTGCCCCGTGTGTGGCAGCAGTGAGTCACAGGGGCAGAAGAGTGCAGGAGGCTCTGCAGAGGGCAGCAGGGCTGAGAGGCATGCCGCCTTGCACCCCGCCTCTCTCTCGGGACACGGGACATGTCTCTGCAGGGCTTCGTTAGGCATCGCTGAACCAGCTCTGAGCAGGCTGGTTTGTTTTACACTGTATAGTGGTGTGCCACTGAAAGATAATCATTTGAATCTGGGAAGCCGTACAAACACGTCAGTTAATTAGCCCTGCTCTCAGTTTGCACAGCTGCACAGCTCCAGGTTCAGTACGGCACTGTGTGGTATGGTGTAGGCGTGCCCTTGGGTCTCTCTCCTCTGCAGATTCCTAAGCTGATTTTCTTCCTGGAGCTGGCCACCTAAGCAATTCCTCAAAAACCATGCAGGGATCAGTCCTTTCAAAACTCAGCTGGAGCAGGTAGAGGTGGAACACCCTCAGTTCTACTCAATAGATCAATAAGCAGCATCAATTCAAATGAAAATAGGGAGAATTTAATTATTAAATGGAGCAACTTCAACAAAGGGAGCAACCAGCTCCCCTGGTTCCCACCATTGAAATTCTTTCACTTTGTATGAAATATTCCATTTCCAATAGTGCAGGTCTCCAAGCAGGTTTCTAACTTCTCTTCCAGGTGAGTGCCCTACCTGCTCAGGTAGAGGGTAAAAGTAYGAAAGAGAATGGGAGACACCACAACCATTTTACCTCCATCCTTCTTCAAGAATCTTAAACAAAATAAATCCTTAACAAGAGTTATTAAGGATAAACTGTAGAACTACCTATAAAGTAGTATTCATTTGAAAAAGCTTTGCAAAGTCCCCCAAAAGTTTTCTTGTTGCTTATGTGAGAGCCAGGAGACACTTCAAGGTCCTGCAATGGCCAAGCCTGCGTTAAACACTTAAGCAGAGTCATCAGAAAAAATTAAGATATAGCCAGTTTACATATCTGACATTTGCATTCAAGCTCAGCAGAAATTTCTGTGCAGACTGTAAACATTGTGGAAACTTTTCAGTTTTAATTGTCTTCATTTATGAAGTTGTCCCCCTGCTTTTTTATGTGCTCCCCTGTCCATGTGATTGCTGAAAAGTACTCCTGTGTTCCTAGAGACGCAAGGCTTTGCAAACACTTCATACAGTAATGTCATAAAATTAGATACTTTGAGCAGGAGAGGGCTCAGTGTGAACCCCTTATTAGTACCATCCAACTTTGGGTCCTGTGAAGGACAAGCTCAGCTTTCATTTGAAAGGAAGAAAAAGAAATGAAGAAATCAAACCATTCCAGCAGAGAGGGCCCTGGAAATGTAAACGAGTGAAAGCCAATATAAACTAAGACAAAAACGAGCAGCTGCGCTCCACTTCAGCAGCTGGAAGCCGCGGGGAAGCTTAGGTCCTCCACACTCCTCAGAAACATACTTACACTCTCCATGAAAATGGATCAGTTATGTAGGAATATCACAGAAAACTGGGCAGGAAGGAACCTCGAGAGGTCATGTAGGTCTTGTCCCTTCTCCAGCCCTTATTGTTCTCAAAATCCAGGCTGATCCTATGAATAATTTGTTTCATCTTTCCCCAGCCTAAATAAACAGACATAAATAGATGCTGCATTATGGCCACAAAGAACTTCTCCCATTTTTTCTGCTGCAGCTTGTGAGAAGAGGGAGGCCCTTCATCATAGATTCAAAATTAGCCATGATAATTTGTGATCTCCAGGCTTCATTTGTAATGCACAGCATTTTATTACAAAGGAAAAATAGCAGAAATGGTTTATCTAAGGATTGCTACTTCCATTTCAAATTTGGGTGGAATGATTTTACAGGATTCTGTTTCCTAGTACCTCGCTGGCACATAATGGTTTTGCAAACATCACTAGTAATGTTTTTTTAATACATTCCTGGAGGATTTTTGTGTACTGCTGTGAGACAGACCATATAAGAAACTGAACGGGACAACACAGAATACTTTAATATGGGGCAGACTGTGATTTTTTTTAAAGTGTATGCAGTTTTCCTTGTGCTGAATGGTATCTGTGCAAAGGAACTGGCACAATGATAAACTGTACTTATGTCTTGATATTTAYATATTTAAGTGGGAGAGACCAAGTAGAAATATAGGGCAGAAAAATTGCTTATGTTTTAATGAGGAAAAAATATCTATGTTTTTTCTCAAAATTTTAGGAAAGGCTCCACTGCAAATGTTCATCCTAAATGAGTAAGTTCCAGCTGTTTATCTCAGGCTATAATCTCTATCCTTCAGTATATCTGAGAAGGTGGATTTGACATCAGTGTGTTGATGGATTGTAGGAAAATTCATCTTCCTGTGGAGCAAAAGAATACTTACAGACACTTGGTAGCCCTGCATGTGTGTATATATACATACATACATATATATATGAATATAACCTGTAGCCCTGCATGTATATAAGTATGAATCTAACCTGCAAGTTATAATATGTGAACAAAACCTGCAAGTTCTCCATCCCTCACTTTCCTCCCTTTGTAATTTATCCCATCTCTACCTTAAACTTTACTTAATTTCTTTGTTTAGTGTATTCCTTTGGAGATAGTGTGGAACAAGGACAGGATTTCTTCTGGAAGTTATTCTTCTCTTCCTTTCACAAATAACCTCTCCCTCCTTTCTGCCTTTTCTGAAGCCCCTAAATATCTTCAATTCTAAAAACAAAAAAGGGAAAAAATATTTCATTAGCACAACTCAGTGGATTTGACACAGCATTGAAAAGCATCCATCCCCTCAGGCCTTAAAGATGATTCCTCTTTTGCTGCTCAGAATAAAAGAAGCGCAAAAGAGAAACAAAATGTTGAATAACAGTCACCAAACTGAGGGATGTTCTTCTCTGTGGTTTCTTAGATTATCTATACTGAGATAATGATAGAGTGGCTCTGAATTGCTACATCCTCTGGTGTTTGAGCTAATCCCTAACTTTTATTCAGTTCTCTCAAAATATTGGATTGGACTGCTTTTGTAGCATATTCTGTTCACACAGGGTTTCAAGTGAAGTAGCAGTTAGATCCTGGCCTGGACATCTCCACAGATGTGCAAGTGTAGAGAATCCTCGTTACATATATCCCTTTCCTCATCATTCTTACTCATTATGTATGAAAAAAAATGACATTTTCACGGTAGTATTCTTTCTCTCTGAAAAACAATTTTGAAAGATTTAAAGGACTTGTAGCGTCATATGGTCTTTTTAGTCTCTCTGCATACTTATTTCTTGAAGTGTATCTTTGCTCCAGCACTGTTTCCAGAGGCAAAACATTTTAATATGAATTTTAATATGAATTCTTTGCATAATTTAGTTCCTTTAGTAATACACRCTCAAAGATGAATGTAATATTTCAATAATGCTCAGAGAGCATCTTACTATCTTTTTGTTTTGTATTCCTTTGAGGAAACTCTTGTTCAGATTAACCTGGGTAGCTTTGCAATTTGAAGGACTGCAGATATTCATATTCAGTGTGAATGACCATTTTCACTTGTTCAAGTCCTCTAAGAGTGAAATACAAATGCATATAAATCCAAGTGAATGGAAAAATTTGCTCCCTTTAAATATATATTAACTAAGGAGGAATCTGAGGTGGTTTTGCCTTTATTTTTGTAGTGGCAGGTGAAGGGATATATTTTATTCTGCCTTGCTATGATTCCAGAACATTGTTTCCTGTCTACACACTGAATTCTGATTTCAGTGACATCTTAACTTACTGATTTACCAGCTTAATCTTTCTGTTTCAAAAATGGAGATTTCTGTTAGCTAGAAATTTATTTTCTGAAAAGGCTGTATTTATTAATATTGATTTCAAAGAAATTCATCTTATTACTGCATTATATGCTTTGGTTTAGTAGACAGAAAAAAAGTGTTCTTTTTTAGTAGTTAAATATTTGAAAATCATTTGGGATAAACTTTAATTTGTATTCAGGACAAACTTAATCTGAACATCTGATAGAATTTAAAATGTTACTTTCTAATCAAATTATTTTTTATTCATCTGGAAGATGTGTGTTTCTTGATTTTAAATGAAAGTGCCATATGGTTAGTACAAGGATAAAATATAGYACCAAAATTCATGTAGTGGAAAAGCTGTTAACACAATTGAACTAGTCTAGCTTTGTAGACCCAAGAGGAACACTTCTTAGCTTCAAGGAATGGAATATAAGATCCGTTATATTGGTTAGTAATTAGACAAGAATGCAGAATTCTCCTAATGTAAAACATATTAGAATCTTGGCCTCTAAGTAGAGCAACAGTTTCTCAAATGTCTTGCAAATGATTAATGTTTATAGTGGGATTTTCTTTGCCACCCCCTTTTCTTGCCATGTAAACATGTTTATCTATGGCAGCGTTCAGAATTGTACAATACTTGCTTATTTTGTATAAACAAGTATTTTCATTTGATAGTAATAGAAGAGAAGGTGCCAATACTAGAGCTAGTATTACCCAACACGACTCCTTCAGTGGTGTCATTGGAACCATCATGGAGAACATCAGCTGACAGTTTTGACCAGAATGTGTTTTCCTCAAAGAAGGTCTGTTTCACATCCTGTCAAGTGTTATAGTTCCATTGATTTAGGTAGGCAGTCTTAATTTTTACTGGCTCTAGTGAGAAAATAAGATTCCAGCTCCAAACTGCCTCTTCCTTCCATAGGCTTCTCTTAATTTCTTTCCATTACTTTTTTATTCTAAATTTCCTGTTACCTCCACATTTTGGGCAGCAGAAGGCCGTGTAGACACTGGCAGTAGAACAGGAAAATATCTGATTCATTAGCCAGAGAAATAAGGAACATGGCCTGGAGACAAATACTCTCCGGAGCTTGTAACTGATAACAGCCCCAGCATTGACTTCAGGTTACAAATACAGAACATTTCACGCAATGGGCTGGATTATCCATTTCAAATAAGCATCCAAAACTTTTAAGTACTTCCAGGCAGGGAACCAAAATCAGTAAACTTACCTTTCTCTCTGAAAATCAGTAAGCTGTTCTGTATTCAGCTTCACTGTGAGGCTGTGTTTTGAGACAGGCTTATTAAACTTGGCGAGAAAACTACAGTGCCCAGTTCTTCCTCCTGCTAAACAGTCTTGTCAGTGAAAGTATTGTCTTGTCACTGCTGCTGCCCCCGATGTTACGCTTTTAGACTGAGGGCTGAATTTTAAACACTTGTCTAATGTGTCTGCCCCTAATCAGCACAGCCTACCATTGAGTGTGTACTTTATTTTTATTGAAATTCAGTTGTTGGGCCTAAACCTAAGCATGCACTTAAGTGCTTTGATGAATGGGAAAGAAGGAGAGTGCTTACCTAAACATTCATTGCATTTTTAGATAGATACAAGTGACCATAGTCTGGGATTTTCTTTTTCTTTCAGTTGTAGGATAAATAGCAATTATAAGATCTTCAGCGGAAACTCTGTTCTCATTTACTTTGATGTCCTTTACACTTCGTTTTCTCTGACTTTCCTTTGTTACCCCAGATTTATCCCAATGTAGCTGAGAGCAGCAGTCAGCTCTTACCAGTTGAGACAGAAATAAAAGCAAACACAATTAAATTGCCAGTTTGAAAAGCCCTTGCTGAACATTTATTGTAAAGAAGAGTTTATTTACTAATCTTTCTTACTTTTTTCCAGACAAGGGAGGAGGTGGTAGTGGTAAATATATCACTGTTTGTAATGCCAAGCATATCTGCAATGGGGGATTAAAATTCTTTTTCCTCCCAGAAGCAGACCGACTTGTAATCTCTCAGACCTCTGTAGAAGCTCTTAGATAGTGTAAAAACTTTGAAGAAAGATAAATGAAACTACCATTCCAGTGAGAAGGTCTTGAGATTTTGGCAGAATTTGTAAAAATGTGTTTGAAGCCTCCAATTCCTCTTCATTGTTACAGATAAAGAAGTTAAACCCTTAATGGGAGAAGGGAATCTGACAAAGGCTGGTAACTAAAATTATATCAGCCAGTATCAACATGTTTAACTGACAAAGAAGTAGGAAGAAAGATTGGGGTAATTATTTTTCAATTTTTAATGACTTTTTATTTGTGTTTTTATGCTGATGTTTGTTAATGTTAATTGCCTTTCCCAGTACTGTTTATTTTTAATGAGCCCCTCAAAATGGAGCATAAATACTGTAAAATCACAGCACTAATTATTCTGAACTACTTATAAAGGAGTGTAAAAATATATAAATAACCAGGACACCGGTGAATTTAGAGCTGAAATGAAGTTTAGTAAATGATTTAAAACTCCGTTTACTGCCACAAACCTGGGACACACACGCATGTTTAACTTCAGTGAAAGTGAGCCAAAGCAGTATCTTGAGTCAGTGGCCTGCTTTCTGAAAGTTTCACATTGCACTCCAGTTGGTGTCTGAAAGCCGGTCTGCACTGAGCAGCATAGCACTGAGAAGCTGCCTGAACAGCCTCGGAGCAAACTGCTGCATCTCTGTCACGAGGCGAGTTGAAATTCCAGAAAATGGACCAGCCAGACCAGATGTTGTGGTCTACTCATGCAGCTGGATTGCTTCTGTCGCAGACCATTTGGTACTGGTTCAAAGATCCTCTGAGTTTAACAGGAGGGTGGAAAAAGGCTCTTGCACAGTCTGTGCTGTAACTGGAAGACCTGAAGAGGAAGGTGTTTATATATAAAGGGGATTCAGGCAATTAATCCCACAGTTTTTTATGTTGTTGAATCAGTGGAAATTAGGTCTTGGATTTGAGACCAATTCCAAGTCACTGTGCCCTGTCTTTCACCACTGGATTCACTGTAAGATTAATATCATACTTCACAGAGATACAGGTCAGGCATAATAAAAGTTATTCATTATGAATACATATATATGGAGTCTATGTATATGGATATATATATACGTATGGAGTTACAGATAAAACTATCTATATATTTATATGCAACATCAGATATATAAATGATTTATAAATACATAAATATATTATATAATTTCACAGGTATATAAAATTAATGTCAGGAAGCTAAACACTGGTTTCTGGATTCGCAGAATTTAAACACAAATCCAGTTTAAATCAACTGTACCAAAAGAGGTCACAGAGAAGAAAACATWTGTGCTGTTAATTTTGAAAGCAGTAGCTACAACATGCTGGTAACCACAGTACTTTCCTTCTTTAATGAAGGGTTTTTAATTGCTTTGCAATTCCATCAATCATGCCTCTCGCCTGTGTTACCTTCAGTGTTACTTTCTGTGATGCAGGGAAGGAGAGCAGAGAACTATCTCTAATCATAACTATGCTGCTGGGAAGGGAGAGAATCTGGTCCAAGACCTAAACTTCAGGTAATTACTTTTCACTCTCACGAATGGGTGGTTTCGTGAAAGCCTGCTGGCTTTATACCCACCCCTATGGTGTACTTCCATTTTATAATTCAGCCCTCCTTCCTGCGAGTTTCTTTCCCGTAAGGAGTGACAGAGTCCAAAAAGTACTAATTCTCCAAAGCTCTTTAAGCGTGTGTGCCGGGCTGTCAGGATTCCCCAGGACTGAGTGCACRGAGTAACTGCTTAATGACTTTCCATCTCTCCGCCTTGGCACATGGTCCCAAAGTCGCAGAACGGCAGCTGCAAGGTTGCCAGGGAGGGTTTTGTTAAGGCACTGTGTGTGGCTCTGCACCGCTTCCTCTGACAGTTCTGGCTTATGGGGGTGGATTTCTCATTCCTCTCCTTGCTTTTGTGCTGTGCAGTGGAGAGGACGCATAGCTTTCTAAATGTGCATACATTATACAGAGCTTTTTTGTTTAGCTTGGGATATTAAGAGGAAAGTCATTAAATCTCACAGGGCAAACATAACTCTGTGGTGACAGACCATATCCTCTGATACAGAGTTCATTTCTGACTTGTAAGACTCACTTGCTAGGGAGATCAGTACAGCTAGCTCTGATATTTCCTCTCTTTTCTGTGCCGCGTGCTTTTAAATTGAAAAGGATGACAGCCGTCAATGAAGACAGAGAATTATGTTCCCAGCACCCAAGCAAAGGATATACGCATGCAGTAGGATATTCGTTCATATCAGATCGATTAATTCACGAACCTAGCACATGCTCTTTTATATCCTTGTCCCATCCTTTAACAATATTTCCAACTTACTTTCCTCAATTTTCTTTGGCACCTGGGGCTTCTGTGAAATCAGAGTGCTGGGACAAATTAAAAGACTGGGATTTCCTATATGGAAGTATTGCATAGCAAGAGAGTTTGCACCTTTTGCAGGCCCCCTTTACACCAGCTAACGTGATACATGCGTCTCTAGAAAATCATAGATCAGATCCATGATTCTTTCTAGCACACTTCACTTTTGTTCCCTCTTTTAGTTTAACCTTTCTGGGATAATCAGACAAAAAGGGTATGCACTTTGGGGGAAGATAAAGCATTTGTAAAAGTCCCTGGTGATGAGAATGGGATTGTAAAATAACATAAAAGCCCATGAAATAAAGAGGTGTCAGATAGGAAAGAAAAAGGTAGAAGAAAAGAATAACGAGGAAGTACAGAACATAGAACAGAAGGATATTGCAATACCAGAGACAGCTCTATTACAACACTAAGGCCAGCTAGAATTTATATTAATGAGTATAGYGCTTTATTTGTGGTTAGGTGATTCTGTTGTATGTCATATAAAACAAACTTATATGAACCTTTGAAAAGTTATTTTTATTTTTCCCCTTGAATGTTTAAAATAAATTCACTCAGATCCATTCCCTAAAACGTTCCCATACACCTTTTGTTTCATTGGCCCCAATATCTCCTTATCAGTTACAATGAGAAGATGTGTTATTTAGACAGTGACAAATCTGTGACAACTGCTAACATTCAGTGATAATATTTTCTCACTGTATTACCAGTGATAAGTTGTTTAGGCTTTGTTAAGGGTTCTGAGGCCAGGATTGAGCTCTTCTCAAGAAAGTTGAGTAAATACAGTCACACCATTTGCATCAACATGATCAGCATCCTCATTGAACGGTCCCCAGTGTGATCTACAGTGAAGACCCCTTTTTGCCTGTTGGAAAAAAATACAGTAACAGGAATTAGGCCCCTCTGCCCTTTTGGTAGTATTGTACTGATTTGTAGTCTCWTCGCATCTCAAGACACTGACGCAGTATCACAGTAGTATCTTTCCTAATAGAGTATGCAATAATTATATATAAATGATAAGTTGAGAAATAGAGGCTTGGATATGTGAAATGATTTCTGTTAAATCATCTAGAGGGTCAGCTGCAGAGCTGGAGGTCGAAACACAGTATTGTACCCAATGCATGGTAATAGGTCTGCTCTCTGCCATGGTGCCTTTTTCTCTCTCTCTCCCTCTCTCTTTCTCTCTATCTTCTATGGTGTAGCTCTATTTTCTCTCAGAATTGTACATGTGTCTCCTTTTCTCTGAGCACAGATTCCAGGCTCTTTGGGGGAGGAATTATGAGCTTGATTTTATAAAACCTGTTCCTAGTATACTTTTGTCCATCATAAAATAAATAAACAATAATAACAATAAATAGCAGTAAGAATGACTTTATTTACATTACCACTAGTGGTAGTAGGTAGGTAAAAAGCAGTAATTTAACAGCATTTAGCAAGCATAAATATTATTTGTACACAACCTTTAGTCAAGGCTGCTGTAGTCAACTGAAATGGCAGGAGAAATCACAATAAGCTGAAACAAATTGGATGGCAACCAGGATCCTCCATAGGTGGGCTTTGTTAGTTTTTAATATGAAGTCAGATGATAGCGAGTGTGACAACAGGGAGCTGAAACATTCAGCCCTACTCAAAGGGCAATGTGGGCAGCTCTCACTAGTGCTGTCCATGCTACCCATTGGGTAGATAAGTGATTATAGATTACGGCTTAGTGATTATGGTGCAGTGGACAACYGACTTCTGTCGAAAACTGCTGTTGCTATCAGTACTCTTTTTTTTTTTTTTTAACTTATTGTTACAGCATTTCAGTCAGTGCTGTGAACTCTACTGATACASAGAAATTTGTCACCCTGCACCAACAAGATTTCAGTCTTAATCTTAGGTCATTAGAGCCTGAATTGGGACCCCCAGTTCATGTCAACCTATCAGGACAGCTGCTTGCACCTATTCCAGACCTGAACTGATATATATATTGCAGGATCCAGATCTCATGGCTAAGCTCCTGTACCATTCAGCCTCTGGATTGAAAAACAAGCAAAACAAAAAGGAAAAAGCCTTCTAACATGCTTCGTAATAGTGAAGACTTAATAGACCTTGTAACAGAGAGGCAGATATTTGGGATAAATAAACTATAACGCAACAGAGTAAAATTGTCTCTGAAGACAGCACTGTACATCAAAGCCTGCCAAGTCATTTTCCAAACCCCATTATTGAAAAGATTATGATGAGTCCTTAAATACAGTCTGTCAGCATGGAGGTGCTTTCCTCCAAACTGGAGAAAGTTCACATGCAGCAGCCTTATACAGAAAAAAGGTAGCAAAGGCAGCAAAGTGAAAAGCTAGGAAACCTGCAGGGGTGTGCCAGCAGACTGCTCCACTAAAAATTTGTTAGCAACTACTGAGCCTAGGCATGAGAAAACCTTAGACATGCTTTAATATTCTTTCCTTTTAGTATTCAGAGAGTGTGAATATTTGTACATATGTGTGTGGATGCATGAAATTAGTACTTATAGAAAGTATTCCATTTTCCATGCTGGAGCAAAAGACTGACTTAGACTGACTTCTGACAAGGTGTGGTAGAGGTGAACCATTCAAGTTCTTCATACCTTGCCCTAATGAAATGCTCCAACCCTACCATAGGAGGGTCACCTCTGGGACTGAATATCTATCGAGTTCTTAGACACTACCTGCCCACTGTTACTAGACAGGATTTTTAAAGAAGCTAGAAGAATAATTAGTCACAGAAATTTCAGTGGGATTAGGGGTGTAACACTCTCAAATCATTTAGGATCTATAAAGGAATTAAGTGTATTTGGCTTATTAAATAATTATTTGTGATTGTCTCATAAAACATCTGTCCTTACAACTATCATGTTATTCTTAAAACTGTTTCTCTAGCTAGCTGCCTCTTTTTCTCTCTGTCTGTAATATCTCTATCAGCAAGTAGCGAGGCCTTCAGTTCCCCATGGTGCCTGCCAGCAAGATTATTAACACTGGTGGTACAAGTTTTTCTTTTCTTGACAGAAATTCTACCTGCTTTTCATGTCCCTGTCTTTCTCTCTCCTTAGTCTGGCACTTAAAAAGTGTCTGTAATTACTAATGAATAAGTTGCCAATGATGGAGCTCACTGTGTTTAATCCTTAATAGATTGTGTATCTTCAACTTAGGTACACAGAGAGCAAAGCCCAAACACAGACCAGGTGTTGTCCTCAAATGAGAGGACTGTATATAGAGAAATTCTAAAGAGAAAGAAGATTTAGCTCACATATTTTTGATTTATTATTCTCAGATTGATCTTAGAGCTGGTATTTATACATGAATAAATTGGGAAAGAAAATCCAGGTACATTCAAGAAATCCTTCCATACGACTCTAGAGATATGGAAGTAAGATAATAACCTTATTATTGTGTTTGGACAGCAGCAAAGGATGGTCACAAGTGACCTTAACCATCTGTTCAAGATGGTCCAAAGAAGTGAATGTTTTATAAACAAGTCAGACAAATGAACTTTTTTTAAAGGGTAGAAAACACATAAAAGGATAATGGCTATTTGGACTAATAAAATAGGTATTTAAGACTATTTAGGGCTTTGTATTATATGATCTTAGAATATTTTGAGTTTTATTATTATTAATTATTATTTTTCATTATCTCATCATCATACAATTACATTAGGTTTCACAAGTTTCAAAAACTAGGTTATTAATACATTAACATAAATGACAAGTACTTAACCTATATTCAGAATTAAGGCACGCGATAGATGAAAGAAAGGGAAAAAGTAAGTAGACCATTTTGCAGGCATRGTAATCTGAGGAGCTGTATGTCTTAGATGATCTCATTTCTGTAGTATCTAAACAAATTAATGGAGCTGAAGTACAAAGAGGATAAATATCTTATTTAAGTTCACATGAGAACTTCAAAGAGTGGCAGGGAATTGAAACCTGTATGGGTAAGTCTCATGCTAGCATTTGGGCCCTGAAGCATTTTGCCTCTGCAAGAGACAGGTACCCACTGACAGATCATCTGTAATTGCACAGTGGAAATTGGAAGCAGAAGATCTGACTTCTAATTGACTGGTGTAACCCCTATCCAAGGAAGATTCAGATACAGCAGAAATGAATATTCAGACATTTGTTTTAGCAACCTTATAGTTCAAGAAGAAAAAAATCTCTCTAGATACTGATTATTCTGGAATTAAGGTAAACATTAATTCAGGTGATAAACATTTTAGAGGTGTTCATCAGAAAAAAGTTCAATCAATTTAATTAAATGACATTCTTTTCTGCAGGGGAGTGAGAATAGTGGGAAAAGCTCAGTGGTGTATCAAAGCATTTATAAGCAAAAAGATACCCCCCGCCCCCCATGAAAACATTGATCTGAAAATGGCCTCAAGTATGCTGAAATTCTGTTTATCATGAAATTTTCAAAACAGATGTATTCTCTGTAGTCATTAATGCTGGCAATTACATCTAGTTGCTTATGAATGCATCTTGCACAATTTGCAATTACCGAACAAACTAGAGAATTATCGAGGGAGTTTCTACTGTATGCAGGAAGCTCAGCAATCCTGTTTTCTAAAAACAGTAGCTGATTTAGCTTTCATGTCCCCTACTTCTGTAAAATAAAACATAAATCACATTTTCTTTTACTTTCCATCTCAATCCTTTTTTTTTCRCTCCAATTCTGTTGTATAAATGGCAAGAAGGCACTCTTTTGATATGGAAAAATCAGGCTATGTTTTCAGTAGGAATTAAAGTAAATCTATTCAATCAGACTTGTTCCTTAATTTCTTCCATTTCATTACAGGCTCAGAGCAGTCACTCTAGCTTGACCCAAGCACATATTCCAAGTTCAGAGCTTCCCCAAAGTTTTGGGTGGTCAGCTGTCTTTTTTTTTTTTTATTATGGTGATTTTTACTCCCTTCTCCACTATATTGTAGGGTAATAAGAAGTAATATTGTATTTACTTARCAATTTTCGCCTCATTCTTTTCTACCATTACCTCTCCTTCCATTCTATGGCACCTAGACAAATCAGATATATCTATAATTCCCACAGGCTGCAGGAGACTCCCTTGCCATCTAATCTCTGACTGAATGCACTTAAGTATACTGCTTAAACCCACTTGTTTTCCCAGCTTGAATATCAGTACAAATGAGCCCTTTCTTGTTTATTTTCAGTGTCTTGATTTTCTAAACTTTCATAACAAAGAAAGATACAGAATTGAAGCTAATATAAATCAATGTATCTTGAAATGTGCCCTAAAGAGCATAAAAYATATGTTCTACTTCATCTGGTACAGGAAAGTTCCAGATCCAAAGGCTGAACACTAGAAATGTCTTACCTCTATTTTTTTTATCTTTTTTTTTTTTTATATATATGTTTTGGTTACCACCATTTCTGCTAAGTGCTTGTCTCAAGAAGGTATGAATGGAGACAGCTGTAGACTTGACAGTCCACTGAGATCTTTGAAGACCTTGACCTGCTGAACATCTCTCTCGAGTCTCTATTTAGATCTTGTCTGCCTGGCTCAGACATCACTGCCCAACACTGTTTGCATTCTCCCCGTCTTTCATTCAGGTGTCAATAAAGCAAAGATASCCTCTGTTTCCCTTTGTGATCTGTTGCTGATTTCCACATCTCTGTGCACTTACAAAGAGTTTCAAATTGCTTACATGAGAAATATAATTTAGCTGAATATTCTTGTAAGTAATTTCAGTTGAAACTGATTATGTTTGTGTAAGAGAAGGAAAAAGAGTGATTTCAACAACAGGCACATATTTCATCAGAAGAAAAGCTGCCTTTTATGTTGTTTGACAAACTCACATCTAGGCATTTCAACACTATTCTATGTTCTGAATAGGCTTTGAAGTATAAATCATTTTTATTATAGCATGCACTGTGCTTGATAATAAACTTTTAAACACTATTTATTGTGCTACCCGTACAAAACCATTACCTTTTGGCTAACAGCAATAGTTTATCTCATGACAAGTAATGATTTTAATAAAAGGCTATGGGGAGCATTGATACTCCACGAAAGCCTAACAGTTCACATTGATTGATGCTTTTTCCCCCAGACCAGTTTGTTACACACAACTGCCTAATTCTGTCCTTTCTCTGAAAGGGTCTAATTATTTCCTCCCGGCAGTTGTGAAACAAATGATGTTGTCTGACCAGCAAATACCTACACAAGCAATCAGACACAGATAGAATCAAAAAAGCAAGGCAACAACAGCCAGCCCTTTCGTTCTCCCACATTCAAGTGCCCAAACAACTTTTCCGTGACTCACAAGATGTGTAGAGACCATTGTGTCTCTCTGTCGGCTGAACTTTGGAGGCCTCACATGGCAAACTTAGCCACCCAACGTTTCATACAGAAGTGACAGTACTGGAGTGGTGTGAATGAAAACAGAACTCTCTCTAAAGCACTCCACTGATGGAGCATGGGGTAGTCATTAAAACAGTGTGGATGTGCTTGTTTGGGGTGGAGGGATTTGCTGTTTCCACAGTCGGTTAAGCTTCTAAATCCAGGTTTCCTATTTTGGATCCACTTATCTTCTAATAGATTGGAGTGGTCTAATTCTTCCCATTCAACTCACTCATGGAATGACTCAGGAACTACTGTCATAACTTCTTATCTTTAAGAAGGTAACTGAATAGGTCCTAGCCAAAAAAGAAGTCTACTTGTTGCCTTAGCATGCTAAACGTTCTTCCTGCTGCCCATTGATGTGTTGGAATAATAAATGTTTATGTGTTACATCCTATCAAGTTGATACCTGGAGGTAGGGAGACAGCTTTTGCAGAGATGTCTGTTCATCCAGAGCAATAATCACATTTTATTCATATCTTTTCACCCTCTTCACTCAAATCCTGCCTAACTTCTTAGTATCCTCTCTAAGTTTCATAAGATTGTGAAGGAAACAAAAGCTGCTGTGCTTCTCCAGGCTGACCTGCTGCATAGCTAGAGCGAGTTATTTTCTCTATGACTTTAGAAAAAATGGTAATTTATAATTTTATAGATGATTTAAGCTATAATTTAAACATTTACAGTGACTTTTTATTGGTAAAAAAAACACAAAGCAAGCTTCTGGGTATTGTAAAACCAAATCATTAAATAATTAATCATTATTAATCATTACTATGAATAGCACATGTGATTTACAACTACTGAGCTAAGTTTTGCATACAGAACTTAAACCAATTCAAAGAATCCTGGTCAACAAATCCAGGCAACTATTGCTGTGTTTCCTAGGTGCTTTCATTTGAACAGGGGAATGTCCTATGACACCTGAAAAAGCAGACATGTGAGTTATTTTCATTGATATGAAAGCAGAAACTCCCCTTTCCTAATTGCAATGCTCCTTTGAACCTTTTCCACCATGTACTAAGAACTTACTCTGGCTGGATAGGAAATAAGTCGGTGAACCTATTTCTTACTAGCATGTGAGTTAGCTGCAGGTTACGATACATAGGTGTCTGTATGTAAACTAAAGATCTAAGTTCCCGTTCTAGTCATCAGAGACCTAATGAATAAAGTCAAAATAGCTTAGGCAGCCATTCAGCTCAACCCAAAAGACATACCTGTGGTATGGTCAACAGGATAACTTTCAGCTCTCCAGTTACTGTAGTGGCAGGTTTGTCACCTCGCTCGTGTGGAGACACCTACCCGTAGACCCCTGACCTCAGACGTTTGCACAGCATCCATCCCCATTGGGTATAGTCCTTCTATGTGGCTGGACTGAAACACACTCTCACGACAGCACAAAAACTATAAGGCAGCTGGGAATCTCCTCATTGTAAAACCTAAGCAACAAGAAGAATAGCTGAGGGTGTACAGTAATCAAGACAGGTAATAATGAAAATACAGTGAAAAAAAGTTTTCTTATGTTCAGATGGAATTTGCTGTGTTTCAGTTTGTGCCCACTGCCTGTCATCCTGCCACTGGGCACCACTGAGAAAAATCTGGCTCTGTCTCCTGTACACCTTCCCATCAGATGTTTATAAATACTGATAAGATCCCCCTGAGTCTTCTCTTCTCCGGGCTGAACAGTCCCAGCTCTCTCAGCCTCTCCTCGTATGACAGATGCTATACATAAGAAAGCATTCAGAGTTGTGAATCTCCATCAGAGTTATGTATGTTCTTGAATGCAAAATAAGCCACCATAGTCATGGAGAAAGATGTCTTTAAGACAATACCTTTTCATCATCTTCATCTTTGCAGAAGATAGGAAGCATAGATACTTCGTGCAGTATGGAGACTGTTTTATAACCCTTTCTCAGCTTTCCTGCATTGTTTACAGAGACACAGTAACAAAAAGCAAATCTCATAGTGCAGTATCAGTCATTTTAAAGAATTCAGCAATACTGAACCTAAGGTTTATGTGGATTTAAGCTGTGATGCATTCCTTTCCTTTTAGAAGAACTACAGTAAGCACAGCTATAAAGTAAACCCAAGCCAAGCCCATTTGACTTGCATATTCCATAAGAACAGAAAAGATCTGTTCAAGCAAAAATGATGTTTTAATTTCAAATTTGCAAGTCGATTTTCTGAAGTAAATTTTTTATTCATATATTTTACATATGCATCTAAGTTCATTGTATGAATATTCAGTATTCAAGTGAAGTGGATAAAAATCTTTGTAAATATATACTGACTGATCCCAGAATGCAGTATCAATCATTTAAAACCACTGAGCCAAAGCTGTATAGATAATTATTACGCCATGCTTTCAAAACTGTTCTTTGAAGAAAAAAGTCATGTGTGAGTTTAGCAATACACAAATATGTCAGCAGATCTGCATGCTTCACATTTTAATAACTCTAGATGTTGTTTAAATGTTCTTTGAGCCTTTCCCAGAGTTTAGCCAGAAACATTGCCACACACAGCAAAAATGAAAACAAGGCACTATTATCAACTCAGCCACCACAGTGTGTCCTTTATTTCTATATTGGCAGACCTTCAATACCTGTCACACCATGAACATACCTCCCCATTAAATTATGTTGTTGGACCTAACAGGAGAGGATAAAAGGACCACAACAGAAACAAAAACTTACTTCCCAAACCAGTTTTGAAAAGTTAATTGTGAGTTAGCAATAAGGATCTCTGTTTGTACATAGAATATTTAGAGAATGTTTGAAAAATAATAGCTGACTCCGGTCAGATAAAACAATTACTGACCTATGATTTCAACCTACATTAAAAACAAACTGAACCAAAACGTTTCCTGTTACTTAGACGGGATCAGTGAAATGTGTAGGAGCCTTTTTAGCTGTCATATGCTTCACCTCCCCATTTTTAAAGCTGCTCTTGCTACTTCAGGAGAGCTTGACGGAGCTTTAGACACCTGCAGTGTAGACCTCTGCACTTTGAGCACTGAGCTCAGCTGCCTCCATAGAGGCAACTAGTCCCATCTGAGGTGTCTGCAGGCATGAGTTATGTCGGTGATAACACACATTTGTAAAATGCAATTTGTCTAAAACAGGTAAAATAGGCTGTTCTTTTGAAGCACCTGGAGTTCTTTATGGGCATCTCAAGTTAGATAAGGTAAATCCCATCTGAATTCTTGATGGAGACATTTCTGGTAATTCCAATCCACTACAAAGGAGTTTATACAAACCTTTGCTGGCAGTCTCACACTAATGGGGAAGGCAAGCAAGAAGTCAAGACATAACAGTCTAAGAACAGAGAATAGCAGCTGGCCTGGCCAGCATTGCTAACCTGGCCCAGTGGCACTACAATAAGGCAGAAATGTAGACAGGAACTTGGAAATAGTGTCCCATCAGGTGTATCTGATTGATATACCCAGTATAGCAGACAACCTGGATATTCACTAGATAATCAGATATTCACTGCTTCCAGGCAGTAGCGGGGGGGGGGGGGGGGGGGGGGGTCGGGTTTTTTTTCTTTGTGTGGTTTGTTTTTCTCCTAGTAACTGCAGGTGAAATAATCAAATTTCCAGCAGGTTATTCTGTCCTTATGCATCACTTAGAACCAGTAACTGCTGGATAATATTTTCTGATAGTTTTGTGTTCTTACAGATTCCAGTTTGTATTAGCTGGCAGAGAATTTTAAGAGTTTGATATAATCACCAGGAAGTTTGGAATCGTAGTTTGAGAAATTTATTTCTTAATGATGTAATGTATCAGAGTGACTGTGAACTTTCACTGCTGGGGAAGATTATACATGATTATGTGGCTAGTTAAAGTTAGAAATAAACTGAAGCAGAATAATAATAATAAAATAAACAGAACAAAACCCCACTGCCTTATATGCATGTGTAAAGTGATGTACTCCTCAGCCACAGAAGAGAATAATCAGCTGTTCCCTGCAGTGGCAAGAAAAGGCTTGACAGCTGCGGACCAATTATGGCCCCTGAAACCTTCACCAAGCCGTAATAAAGAACAGTGTTTGTTATTGTCTTCCAGGCACTGCAAAGTAAACAAGATGACTGAATGCCTTGGAGGCAAGGAGGAAATTTCTTATGCATAAAACCTCAGAACTGTCTTTGGGTGTGTTTGTATTTCTCTCAGAAGATGGAGAATTTTCTAAAATAATAAATTAGGTACATTCCCCAAAGAGATATCCTTACGAAGTAATTCTGACATACGGTTTTCAGCTCCCTATCTTTCTGTTACTGAACCTTTAATTCTTTTCTCCATGGAAAACTTTCATCATGCCCCACTTTGCCCATCTAAGCCTACCCCACCCCGTCCAAATTCCTAAGTGAAACCATACCCTGAGCCTGAAATATTCACAGCACTTGTCCAGAATACTTAAAATTATGCAGGAAAAAGCTCTCATTGATCAAACCTGACAACGTTACTGCTGCAAATGTTTGCAATGAGCTTCATCTAAAACTTGGATTAACCAGCTGCTGCATTTGGCTCCAAACTTTCTACCCAAGGAGGGTGAGGTCGGGGAGTCTGTGTGAACATGGGAAGCTACAAAGGGCTGGGAACTTTGAATCCAGTGTATTTAAAAAATAAAGAGTTTTAACTAATGGTGTAGGGGTCACTCTCTGTTGGTAAAACATAGATTTTTAACTTCATGCCCAGAAGAAAGTTAGTGACTAAGTCACATTACTGTGACCCTCTCCCTGACTGCAAGCCCATATAAGATTTAGTTCACAGGCAGTCTTTAAACAGTTGCCTCTCTGCGGACACTGCGTGTGTGTTTGAAACATGTACGATCCAACTTTATCACTTCAGGGCAGTAAACAAAGTGCTTCTTAGCCTGTAGGGTTAAATCATTCTTGGCACAATTAAGCAAAGCAGAGCTGGAATGAGTGAAGATAAACAAATTTCACATGCAATAAACCAAAATGAACCATCAGAGATAGTCAGTTGTTAGTGGGAAAGTTTAGATAATTTTTTAAAAGAAAATAGTACTCTTTCTGATTTAAGCTGAAAGCAGGAGRAGTATGCGAATTTGGGCCAGCTTTCTTAATAACACTTCACAAGGATATGTGATCATCTGTGAATCCAGCTTCCATTTCTAAGTTTCAGGATCAGTCAAATTCGAAAATTAAAAGGCAAAATCTAGTCAGAACAATTGAGTCTGACCTCATTTTGACATGGAACCACAAATTGTCCCCAGATTCATTCCAGTCTGGATCAGGCTTTCATTCAAATATCTGAAAAACCTCAGTAAACTTCTTGATGAATCTGGGCTGAAGATTTTATAATGAAACTCWAGGCCAAATTATGGTGGTTCCTGAATTTGTAATGAAAGATCTATACCACTCTAGAGGTTAAATAGCTTCAGAAAGACACTTATGATATTTCAGATTTGGCCTTGGAGATGGGATTTCTTACTTGTTGTTTGTGCTGGGTAAATATTGCATCCTTTCAAAATTAAAAGGGAAGAATCATGAATGGATGTGGCTTTATCAGGTTCAAGATATTCTGAACTGCTTTAATGTTGTATGAGCTTGGCATGTACCTGGGACGACCCCATCAAATTTAGACTCTTCTGCACAGCCATGAGGAAGCTGGTCTGACACTAAACACTACTAGGAAGTGGACCTAAGCTAGGAATGCCAGAGCTAGAGTCAAGATAATCCAAAGGATCTGAGACTTCATGCAAATGTTACCTGTGGCATGTCCTGGGGTCATGGTCTCCAGTCGTAGAGACTAAGGCTCCATCAGGACACTCCACAGCAGTCACCCACCCGCTGCCTGATTTTTATTACCATGAAAACAGGGAGAAGGAGGAGGGAAGGAATACTGAAGCTGGCTTTGTCCAGAAAAAACTTGAATCTGGGCATCAGAAACCCCCTGAAATTTATTAGAAGTTGGGTTCATATCTCACTCTTATTTTAAGTAGCTTTGTATACCCAGCTTAAAAGGTGGTATTATTTGGTGATATAAATTTACGAAAACTGTGATTTGCATGGATTTTGAAGGCAGAATGCTCTTCTAGTTTCTGTGTTCCTGTTATGAGACCAACTCTGCATCCCAGAAGGATACAGAGTATGAGTTCACAGAGGGCCAATACCTGGTCCCAGAGAGACTGAGGATGTAAATTGTCACGCTGTCATGCTATGAAGGTTCGATAGCAACGACTGAGACAGTAATATAATAATAATAAAAAAGATGTTTATTTCCTCACACAAGTTCTTGGATTAGTAACATCCATTAAAATAATGCGATTACTAATTTAGGAAGGATAACACAAAACCATCAGTTACTAATTTAGAAAGGATAACCTGAAACCGTCGATTACTGCGYTATTAATTGGAAGGACTGCTTATCYCTACTTGAAAGCTTTCTTGTTCACTCTCCTAGTGAGAGGGCTCTCAACCTCGAGGAGTTACCTTARCCCAGCGTCCCAGGAAAAGGGGAGGGGGGGGRATACTCACGGTCCAGCCGGAGAGGATGATCAGGTCACGTTCCCGTCCCTGCTCAAACTCTCCTAGCTGCCAAGGCTCTTTTTATACGGCTGGGGCTCTGGGCAAACACTGCTTTTGCTGACTTTTTGCGAGTTTYGCAATCACAGGACTGTYTGTTTGTCTGCTTGGGAGGACCCTGCTAGCGAGGCAAGACCACAGCACCTCCGTATTGCTTCTCCCCTCCCCGGGGGTCCGTGCGGATTCCAGGTGGCAGACTTCACTTCTCCAGTCTTGTTAATCATTCCGCAGCCTTGCGCATATCAGTCCTTGCGCATATCGGTTGGTAGACGACTTTAGTCCTGTCAAGTCCTCTGTTCAGCAGCTTTGTGCACGTCGGCTCTTGTGCTATCAGTTCTTCTGCATATCAATTGACAAACTTCAGTCCTGTTAACTCTTCACTCGCCCGTCATAAATTCAATAAAATCTGCTGCCAGTTCATAGAGATCATGGCATCTGTCATGCTTTTTTACTTCCTGGCATCCACAGGGGTAATTTTAGCACCTTTCTAGAAAGCATATAGCTGCCAGGGTATTTCACTAGACTTTCCTAGCTGTAATCCAATATGAGGTAATATGTCATTTTAACTGCAGTAGAAGGAAACACAAATGGACATGGAAGTCTAGAAAAACATGAGGCATGGTTGCAGGAGGGCTCTGTGGATTTTGAATGTAGATTACTGGAGGGGGAAAATATTTTCCTGAACTGGTGTCTGTGTGTTTCTTAATCTTCAGATTTCACTTGATGTGGTTCAGTGAAATGACGATTGAGTCCCTCATAAGTGCATGATGAATAGGAACTTCCATGCTTTGTACCCCTCTACTAGCTTGAATCAATTTTGAAATGCTTCACTTTTGCTCTGAGCATATTTCCATGGTAGTTTTCATGTTTCCCTCTATTAGACCTTACCAAATAGGTTCTCCTCACCGATATCTGCTTTGGCAGAAGTTCTGAGGATCCCTGAGCAGCAAGCAAACTAACCAATTCATTATACTCAGAAATGAGAGATGTGACTATTGTAGACTTCTCAGCTTTTTAGTTTTCTCTCTTAAGATTCATAACACTTTCTTGGTTTTGAGTATGTCAGTGTGGATAAGAAACCGTTTCATCTCTTATGAGGAATTACCCAGAAGGTGAGGGTTTGGTTYGCAGTAACACATGTTAAAAATAAAATAATCCATAGGTACAAAATGGATGCATATTGCACAAAGGGAAAACAGTGAACAATTAAATGCTAACCAATTTCAACAACACATGTATGATGGAATTTTTTTTAACTGTTTCAGTTTTACAAGTCTTTTGAAGTGTATCTCCAAAGCACTGGTATCAAGAGACACTGATAGATTCAGGAGAAATTTCTGCTCTTGTACATTTTTAAACATACCTTATTTAGAACAAATGAAAAAGCACAAAGCTTCATCTTTTAATAATAAAAATGATTCTTTTCAAATATACTTTTTCTGGATCTGCTGCTTTTGGTCCCAGCAACAATGCCAACCATTTTTATTTGTGTTTAACACATTGATGTTTTTTTTCCCCCTAAAATCCAGTTACAAGTTTTGCTCTACTTTACACAAATGCAAAACAAAAAGGTAGGGCCTTCCCCAGTAGATTGATGATACCAAAAGCTAAGGACTTCTGAAGCCTAAAGTTAACTCCTTTGTTAAATGCTTTGATAAACGGGACTGATGGTTTCATATTTTCTCTCTTGCTTCAAAACAGTGGAGGAGAAAATAAATGAAATTATTCATTTTATTATTTATACTATACTGAGTGATCTATTGTGCAAAATATCTTGAAATATTCTTGTAGACTTAATAATTTTGCAGGTTTCCCTTTTATTCTTTGTGCTAGAGTAGGGCTACAAACGTATTTCAGAAGTTTGACCTCCTATGAACCAGTGATGCACACACAAAAAGTACAGATTTGGTCTATAAAACTCTATTAAGCATCATCCTAGAATATCTTTGCCATACTGCTAGGTAGAGGAAGGATATGAAATATCTGTTCTTCTCTGTAGGTCTCTGCTAGGTATTCTGTATATGCAGATCTTCCTGTTGAATCAGTTAGGGCAGTTTCAGAATCCAGCACTGCACTGCATTWCAAAGATGTGAAAAATGATTGCATATTTTTGAATGACCAAAACACACTCTTTTTATTTTCTTTTGTTTCATATGGTTGCCACAGGAAGTAAGTAAAAATGGGAACTTCTGCTGATGTATTTTTCATAAATTTTTGAAATTATCCTAGAGGCACACATGAGTTACTTGACCTGCATTTGAGAAGAACAAAGCCAAAAGTAAAGAAAAAAGTAATAAATCTGCAAAGGGGTTTGATTTCCTGTCTTAAAACGGAAAAAATAAAGGTTGTTTACCACCTTTTTAGGTATCATTTTGTCCAGATCAGGTAACATAAAACTCCAAAGAGAAAAGGCTTTTTTTGTTTCTTTATAAATATTTAATAATTCTTAAAGTTACTTCTTCATTCAGTGATTCAATAGCTAGATTCTTGTTTTCCTTATTCCATGCATTCAACAATGAATGCCCATACAAAAGACAAATAAATCAGGCTCTATAGATGAAAGGAGCCTTGTGTTCCAGAAGGATAGGTTGTGATTTAGGTTGTATAACACACTCAGGAATAAGGAAACACTGTTTTTCTGCTTGGATCTCTCCAGAACAGAGAAGAAGAGTTTGTGGAGGAATGGAGAAAAGAGATACAGTGCTTCCCTGGTTAGTACGGTAAGGTGTGCTTTGATAATATTGATTTTTGTTGGCATAAAACTGCTGCAAATGGCTTCCCTGTTTTCTAAACCAAGAGCAAGGAAGGAATTTTCCTTAAGTTTCAGAATATGGAGATGTGAACTTATATGGCATTACCTCCGGGCAGTGATTTCTGCCAAGAGTAAATTTGTACTCTGAGTGCATTACGCTGATTCAACGCTGAGATTATAGAAGAATGTGATAAGTGACCAGTGCCATTGTGAATTAAGTGCAGGTGATCTTTCTATTCTTTCAAAGTTCCACTTTTTTGCTCGTGAGTTGAGGAAAATTGTAACTTTCAAAGTAGAAGAAACTAACTAGGATCTGCTGTGACTACAAGCATCCTCCTGGAAAGCAGCAAGTGTGCAGTAAATTCGTACTTTTGTATTATCTTCTTTACATAGAGATGTCTTTGGTACACAGTATTCATGCCACTAATTTGAGTTATCTAAAGTAATCTAGTCCAGGGTAGTCATCTAGGCTCGCTCTCTCTCTAGTCGAGGAATAGAGATAAGCACTATCAGAAGATGTTTTATCTCACCATCTGCTTAAAATGGAATAAATTGCCTGCTGGAGATGTCATTGACTAGAGAGGGAAACTATTAGGCTAGTTTGAATGAGATACTTAACTTTCAGATTGCTAATTTAGGTAATTGTAATCCAGTCCACAAAGTCCCTCCCCAGGTCCTTGTCTAGCTGAGTTTTACCTGGGCAACCTGTTCCAGTGTCTGACCACCCTCAAGGGGAAAAAAATTCCTAACACCTAATCAGAGTTTCCCATGCAGCAGCTTGTGACCATTGCTTCTTGTCCTATTGGTATGCACCTTTGAGAAGAATCTGGCTACATCTTCACTATACCCTCCAGTTAGTGTCAGAAAATGCTATTGCAATCAAAATTAACTGTTTAAAAAGCTGCTAATCTTTCCGATTATTTTTAAAAGCATGTTTTAAAATGACAATAAAAATGTGTTGAGACTATTTTTGTATGAAAAAAATTACATTTAGAGAAAAAAAAATCTTTTATTTTTACCATAATCTAAATCCTAATTGCACTTTTAGTGACTGGCTCTGAAATGGAAGAATTTTGAAACAGGTGGCAAAAATATTAATCAAGTCAAACTGCATTTTCTATTATTAATAGTAGTAGCAGCAGTAGCAGCAGCAAAAGGCTTAATAATAATACTAGAAACAGTAATGACAATAGCGGTCATTATAGTAAGAGTAATAAGGGTTAAAAGTAATAGCAGTAATACCAGGACCAGAGTCAGTAATGTTATAGTCGAAGTATAGTTATAATAGCAGTAGTTTTGATTCTTGCATAATGCTTAGGTTTCGACTTTTCAGCATAATTCTCAAAAACTTGTTTCACAAGTGGCTGTAGTAGTGACCAAGGAGTATATTACTCTCCCAGTACCTAGAAAGAGCCTCTCTTGTCTGAAGAACACTAAGAAAGTGTTCTTTAAGGGAAGCATGGTCTGTTCCCATGGTTATGGATTTGTCAGTCAGTTGCATTAAAGCAAAAAAAAAGACAAGAAAAAAGTATTTTGAGCATCTTGCTTACATTTAATACACTTTTTTTTTTTTAAATTCAAACACAGATTGTTAATTAAACATTATTCATTTATTAAGGCAAAACTACTTCCAGAATTAAAAGATGGGTATCTTCTCCTATTCTTGCAATAATGAAAACATAAATGGTAACAGCAGCGAACTAACATGGGTTTAGCATTCTGAACAACTTTCCCTCTTTTAAATTGAGCTTTTCATCTCGTCAGTATGACCTGCCTTCCCAGCCCTGTCTGGTACGCAGATTGCCACCAAAAGTTCATACTTAGGCCCTGCTGTACCTGCCTCCCTTGAAAGAAAAGGGTGAGAGAGGTGACACTGCTACAGATCACAGACCGCCTGGTGAGGAATAGCTGGACTTTGGCTGATACCAAAAAACCCGAAACCAAAAACCTGAAATGTTCTAAAGAAATGCCAGGAATGTTGTTCTGTAGCTGGGGTTGAATTTCTCATCAACAGAAACACGCATGTTTCCAGTGAGAGATTTTATTAAAAATTCAAAGGATTTTTTCCTGAGAAGATGTTTAAAGGCTGAAGACTGTTCGTTGAAGCCTTGTCTGCTTTATAGTGAAAGTACAAGAGGTGATACATTGCATGTGTTCTGTGTTGGAGGACTTTCTGGATATCTTTTTTAATTCCCATAAGGAAATGGTCCTTATGATCTTTATGGACCTCAGCTAAAGCTCAGGCTATGTGAAGAAGGAGGTCTGGTGCATGCATGATGTGGACGTGGGTGCTAATGAGGATTCAGACATGGTCCTCTTTGTGAACTGTCTTCCTTTTCTTTTCCTCCACCCATCAGGCTGTATTGTAGCCAGCGGCCCTGTTGTTAGAGTTAATTGCAAACCAGAATTACTAACTTATGATAAATCCAATTTTCAAATACTGTTTTGTTCAAATCTTGGTGTAAAATAGAAATCTCTGATATTTGTTTAAATACAACATTAAATATATTCTATGCCTTTCAATGCATGGTTTAATAACAGCAGTAAAGCTTTTGGCACTAGTCTTCAGGCGACATTTAGGTCCTGCATGTTGAGAAAAGAGGAGAAAGCAAAAATGATTGTAAGTTTCAATGGGTACATATTTCCAGAAGTTGCACAGCTTTATCCAAATAGCTATCAAAAGCTAAGCAAGGTTCTGATGGGTGCTTCAGAGATAAAACCCAAGATGCTGCAGAATGTAGAATTACTATATTAGAAGGTGTTAGTAGAACCTGCAAAGATTTCTGAGCTTCAGAAAATCAATGTGCTTCAGGGACAGATATAATATAAGGCTACCTTCTATTAGCCCTCATATCCAGATTGTGTTTGCTTCAGACCTGTATTTTCACATAACTTTGAATGTTAGCTAAAGATGTTACATGGACATAAATAGTTCTCTTCATTAAGAGCTGGTTTCATTTTGGAAACATGGCATTTTATTACCTAACACATGGTTTATGAAACATAATTTATTATTGGGTTGGTATCTAAGCTTCACTAATAATATATAAAACTAAACTAAAAATAAAAGTGAAATGGACTTACAAGACATATTTCTCAGTCTGAGTAGTGAAATTTTGGAATAACCTTGCAATCAGTGTTACGAAAGAAAAATTATGTTTGAGATGTAACTTGTTTATTCAAATGGGATATATGACATGATGCCCTATAATGAATACTTGGATTCTATTTTGTTTTTTATTTCTGTGTTCTTAAATCGCTGCTCATTTTTAACAATTAGAAATTCTATAAAATCATAAATAAGCATGTATGTTAACATTTAGTGACCTAGCTAGATTAATTAATGTACTTTTTACCTTACTAACATTTCTCCTGTGACTATCACAGGATATAAAATTATCCTTCCCATTTTGTTCTCATGTAATTTTGCTGGATAATATGCTGTGAATAATAGCTGTATTTCAGATGTAGGCAAAACAATTCTTATACAGAACATGCAAAGTGATTTGGGGTGAAAAATAAAACATAAAGGACAATTAGCTTTATGGTGAAAAGGTACACATATTACATGACAGTAGCAGGGGCTGTAAACCTCTGAACTTTATTCCACATGCACTCACAAACACACACATATATACATTCCCACACAATCACAGACAAGCCCTAAATAAAAATGTCTCAAATTCCCAAGAAATAAAAGACCCATTCAAGGAGCATGTGATTGTCCCACACTGAGTTACATAATATGGAGTAATAGTTGYTTCACGTCACAAAGCCATCAGGTGTTTCAAGACAAATGAAATGTAAAAGCCATGTTTGGAGGGGGAGGAAGGTTGTCAAAGTTTGAATGTACCTATTGAATCTCAGTAATTGCCACTTAGTATTTGATTTAATGAAAGCCACTGAATAAAGGCAACTATTTCCTTTGTCACGGCTCATGTTCCCGTTTGTACTATACCCTTCTCTGTCTTCCAAAGTCAAAGGCACAAACCTCCATTTTGAGCAGAGAACCACTTTGCCTTCTCCTGCAGTCATCCTCATCTGCATGCGTTTCCCACACACTGAATGGCTCTCTTAAAAGTGACTATTTCCAGTTATCAGCTCTGACGCTAACAGGCTTGCTTTGACCCAGCCTTAGAGAGACTGAAAAGACATAACCACAAATGCCCTCAAAACAACGTGCCTGCATGTGTGTGCTCACAGAAATATTTGGCCTTCATTAGCGAGGGTTTTGTCATCCAAGCTCCTTGCAGACAGACCATTTGTTCATGATAGAAGAGATTGTTTGTGGCTTCTTCCTCTTCTTTCTCAATAGCTAAAAGAGATCCTGACAAAKCTACCAACCTCTTTGTGCTAATACAGGGATGGGAGGGTGCAATTTTCATCACTCTCAAGTCTTCAAATTACCTCAGTCCCAGTCTAGTGATGGAACTGGTAAGAAATCAAGAGAATAAACGTGCTAAGAAAACTCTTCTCTCAAATGTTGATTTATATTTCTGTTCCTGAGTCTTTCTTGTTTAAGGTTTTTTGAGGGACAAGGGGAATCCTTTATTGTTTCGAAGAGTAGATTTTTGAAAGTCGGGATCATGTCAACTCAGTTAATCTTCAACCTGAACATTATAAGAAATTTCACAGTAAACATTCTTTTAAAAATTTAGATTTGAATTGGGATTGTAAGCAGAATTGCTCAAGCACCACATCTTTCTCATTTCAAGAATGAAAGTAACTTCACTACAATTGCTGTACAGTTGAAAATACCTTAACTGAATTTAGGATTTAAATTAGGGTTCATTACAAAGGTGAGGTACACATAAGGGGTATAGAGAGTACACAGAATTCTCCATCATTTTTAATCTTATTGAAAAACTAAAAAAAAAAGAGACAATTTTGGAAGAGGTAGTGGAATGAGCAAGAAGGGAGAGCTTAACAAGTAGTCTATATTTATATTCTTAGGTGTTCAGGATGCTGAGCACATGACAATATTCTCTTCCCATTAGCCTCTGTCAGGAAAACTGTGTTGGAGCTGAGCTAGAGGGCATGTATTGTTTCCTGTAATTACTAGGTTTCTGTTTTTTACTTCACCAGCACTCTCAGATCTATGGATCTGACTTTCAGAGTACTTAATTCTACCTACATTTTCTTTAGGTTACTAATTGTTACTGCATCCTAACCTTAGAAACAAGTCATTTGGCTCTCCATGAGAGATAAAACTTGTCTCCATGGAAAAAAAGTTGACTGGCATAGCACTTCCATTACAAATGGTTTGTTGTGAGCAGAACAATTATTCCGGACTAAAGTTATTTCTGTTTTAGAATAAAGTGTCCACAGGAGAGCTGTTCTAGTCAACTTACAAATGAAGACAAGCCTTTTGGCTCCTAAATGCTTAACTACTTCTAAAAATGCAGCTATGCTCCAAAGTCAGATGGGTGCTATATTTTGGAATGAAAAGAGATACTGAGCAGCAAAAATTGTGCTGGATTTTTGGATTTCCAGGAGATATAATTATTTAAATCTATAAAATAAATTTCGTATTTTCAGAATTCTGGTGTCATTTACTTCATAGGCATGATGAAACTCATCCATCTATCCTTGTTTCTATGTCCTAAATGAAATTTAAAAAAAGGACAGGAACTCAATTTTCAGTGACATTGGAATGGATATTTGTAATTGTTTCTGAGATCCATTGAACCTCTCTAGTCCGCTTACTCTGTCAGGCCTCCATTTGGATGAAAAACAGTACTGGCTCTGGTTTGGCCCTCAAATCTTATTCATTTAAAACTGGAAGAAGAGTGAGCTATAGGCTTGGAAGAAACCTGATAGAAGAGAGGGGTATTTCTAGACTTTGTGAGACACTTGGTTGCTTCTGAGCGCTGCACGTAGACGCAGGTAGAGCACTCCGGCGGTGCTGCTGAGCAAACACCATCTGTGTCACAGACTGTGCCAAAAGCATCCATGYAGAATGTGTCTGCTGGCAAATATTTCCAATGATGCTTATCCTGGTTAACTACATCTGCTGCAAAGCTGCCTTTTTTTTTTCTTTTCAGGGTTTGGGAGGAATGTCCAAACAAAGTGAAATTGTTTCTGCTGAAAATTAGATATCCAACGCGGGGAGGTTCCAGCTGCTCTTGCCACAGTCTGGGTGCGTTGGAGTAGAAACGCCTTCTGACGTTCCAGGACATCCAGCAGCAAAAATGTACCATTTTGTTCTGCGGCTCACTAATCCATAAAATGCCCATGAAATGCCACAGGGGTCCAAAGCACCTTCCATACCCAAGTTAAGAAATGGCTAGGTAGTGACCTAAATACGATTTTGCAGTTGGTGCTGAGCAGAATAAGATAAAAAACAAAAGACTTCAGCTAGTACTGTTTCACAACGGTATAAAGGTCTCTCTTCATCCCACTTCCACCATTACATGCACATCATTGTGGTTTTATTAATGGTTATAGTTAAATAAATACATTAAAACTCACCATCTTGCCTTTCATAATCATTTCTCTTTATAGTTCATGTTAGTAATTAAACTGGATGTTGAGGCAGGATTGTGTTAAGGTACATGAAGCAAAAACTGTGTTTTTTTTTAAATCAGAATGGATTCTGGTAATGCCTGTTTGGGAGGGAAATATTGGATATGGAAAGCTGTGCAGTGTAGCGTGCTTGTATAAAAATCTTCCAGCGCTGTCCATATCAAGAGCAACAACTTGGAGGGCAGGAAACTTGAACTGTATGTGCATTTAAGTATTTTTATACTTTTTTGATTTTTTTCAATTAATTATATTTCTAACTTTCTAGGGAAATTACTTGTTTGTAGATACAACAGCCACTTTAGCAGACTTTTTATAAGCTTGGACAGCAGAGTGTGATCTTATCTAAAGCCTTTATTCTTGTTCCTTCTTCCTTTTTCACAATCTAATAAAGAGATCATTTTAAAGTCAGTGTTAGCAACTTGTATGAAAAAAAAAAAACAACCAAAACTTTTCAGATTTCTATTTTTAAAAGCAGTGAAATTCTTGAAGGTTTTTTTACAGTGATAATTAAGATACGCAGGACATTTCTCTCTGAGAGCCTAAGTGATATGACAACRTAATTGAGTGGTTGGAAAGCTAATGAAGGCAGGGTGGGAGGGAAATCCAGGTGAGCAATTCAGAGGAACAGCTTATTTCACTAGTGGGTTGCTAGAAAGCAAAGCAAATAGACATGGGGAAAGGGGGTGTAGGATGCCTGTAATGAAAGCTTAAAAAACTTATAAAAGAATAAGAAGAGATGAACACTGGGTTTTAATAGAAGTTGTAGACTTAACATTAAGCCTTTTAAATGTGAATGTTCATTAGCATCTGAAAAGGGTTACCAGAAAGAGAAGAGAGTGATAGATTAATACTCTTACTTAGGTAGGCGGAACAAGGGAATACCCATCTTCTTATGCATGAAATAGAAGAGTTTCCTAGGGTAGGAAAGTAAGAAAAGCTCTCACAGACTGGGGCAGAACCTGTGATTTGAAGATCACAGCTGCAATCGAACTGAAATATTCTACAGCAGTCTCTTTTTTTAAAAAAAGAGGTCTGAACTTTACAGTGCTAAAACAGATATTTTATTAAATTCATAAAAGCAGATGGATTAGAACAGTATGTGTATGAATGTTTAGAGCATAAAACCCTTCAGGAAAGAAACTTTATATAGCTTTTCTCTTGCTTTTCTCTCTGACATTATTAACTTTGCATATACTCTACAAAAAACACCATGCAAACCTAAATCTTTCACTTTTATAATGGTATGCTGACAGACCTGACAGTGCCCCATAACATTGTGAAACCTATTTCTGTAGCAGTGATACGGAGGGAAGACTRTAGAAACTTGTTATAAATTAGGCAGTTTAAAGCTTTATTGTCCTTTATGGAACACTCAACACTGCACAATGGGTGAAAATGTCTGTCCACAAAGACTTAATGCAGAAAAGAAAATGAACAGAAAGATAAAAACAAGATGATATTTCTGATGTTGCATTACCTTATGACTCGTACCGCTCTTTTTCCTTATTATGAGAAGTGATATAAAAGTGGAAAAATTGGTTTTATTTTTTCCTTAGCAAGGCAGTTATGAAAATTTCCTTAAAAATGAACATTCCCAGATGTAGAATTATGATGTATGGTTAAATATATATATATAAAAGTTTATATGTTTATATACATTTCCCTCATTTCCCTATATATATATATATATTTAACTGATTTCACTTGTGCAGTTCTATAAGGAAACTTTCCAGTCCCCTCTCCCCATATAGCTTGTATTAAAAAACAAAAGTATAAATGAAATGAAACATTGTATAACTTTTAACAAAAATCAACTTTATTAGTAAAATGAGCCTTTGTTATTTCATACCCACAGTGCTATTGAAGGGAACAATTTCATTTCCTCATTCTAAAGAAAGAGGAATGCTATGGTACTTTGGATAGAGTAAACTTGTATAAAAAGTGCCTTTTAACATAAAGGCTACTAACACACAACAAACATATCAAAGTAAACATGATTACACATTTGCTTTGCTGGATCATATGATCATATGAATCATATTAATATGAATCTTATTTTCTATAATCACATCTGCTTTGTCACTTTTTGTTTTGCCAGTAACTTTGACCATTTCATATCTTGTAATGTTAGCTCAGAATTCTCTATAAAAGGCAATTGTTCTTCCAAAAGGAAAAAAAATGCTTAAACTGCAAGTGATTGCCCTTTTAGGAAGGGAAAATAAAATGTAACCATTCTATATGGCTCTATCAACTGTAAATGCTTGTTTGTAGGTGTTCTGGGACCAGGGAAGTTTAAATGTAAAGTGGAGTATTGGAGTCATTTCAGGGAGGGGAAATGGCACTTGCTGGGACAATGCTGGTGTCTGGAACAGGCAGCACTAAGTTAAAATATTATCTGGGGGAGACATATAATCCGGTGACCAGTTTACTTCTCCAGCTGCTGACCTGATGTGTTCCAGCAGCTGGGCAATGTTTGCAACATTTTTTAAGACAATATAACTTTGACTCAAAATCATTTTGTTCACATAAACAAAAGGAAACACCTTGGGTCAGACTGACCGAGGCCGTAAAATGCAACCTGCGCTCCAGCTGCCCCTCTGCACCAGGGGTGGGAGCTGGGACCAGTGTGGTGCTGCAACTGAAGGTATTTGCTAGAATGTTCACCCAAGCATTTTTTCTCTGGGCATCCAGAATTGAGAGGTAAAGATTTATTTTTTAGAAATATTTTCTCTAAATGAAACAAGTTGTATTATTTTTCCTTCTTCCTACAGCTACTCATTTTACCATGTTATTGGGAGAATATCTGACTCATTCAGGTCCAATTTCTAGGGTTTTTTTTATTATACTGCTTTCCTAGTAGAGTATGTCATAGTTCCTTTTCCTCCTGTTATCTTCCAGGCAAGGACTTTTTTTTTTTAATTTTCTGGAGAAACTATTTGGACTGCCTAAAACACATATAACCGATGTTCCAGCAGTCTGTCCCTTACCTGCTGTTGTTCAGTCATCTTTCTGAGCCAAAGATCTAACAAAGCCCTACTTTAAGGTGCAGTCTGAGCCCTAACTGTATCATTAGTCTACGCATAAAATCGCTTCCAAACAGTTCATGCCTGAAGCCCTTAGAGGTGAAATTCTTTCCACACACCGGGCAACTCACTAATAATACAGTGCTCTTAAAAAGTCCATTTGTCAAAAGATTTCAAGTTGACTTTTGTAGGACGGTCCCATTTAAACCCAGGAAAGCAGAGGCACAGAGAAGCAAAGTAAAACGCGGTAGAAGAGTGGTAGGGTTAGATACGAATGCCAGGGCTCCTATGTCCCAGCCACTGATCTGTCCAGTAAATCACCTCACCCTCTTATCACCTATATAAATAACGACCAGACTTGAGAAACTTGCATATCTTGTGTTCCAATGCTGTCTTCTCTTCATGGAAAGCCTTGGATGATAGAAACCTATTAGCCCTTGCCTCACGTAAAGCAAGGCCCCAGGAGCATCAGGTGATGCTAACTTCAATGCTGTCTTTGAATATATTGTCTCTTTAGTAAACACATGACGTCACTCTGCAACAAGGGCCCAAACTTATCTACTCAGATAGCCAATGACAGGGTTTTACCCTTTTGGGGGTAGATGTACACATCACAGGAATGGGACAGTTGAAGCTTTTCAGAAACCACTAGACACAGGGTTTAATTTCACCTCTAAAGAAGTTACTGGCTCTTGCTATGGAGTGCTGCTTCCTGTCCGTCCTCTGCTCCGCGGTTCTCTCCCCACATCACCTTGCTTTGAGAAATCCTATTAAATCCACCCCAGAGTTTCAGTGGCTCTGTTAAGCTTTGTTGGGCTGGTGGCTGTCTTCTAATATGGATTTGGCAGGCACAGAAATGTCCCAAACTGACTGAGACCAATAACTCATTCACTCCACTGCCTTTTCCCAGCCTTGGCATATATTTCTTGATTTGCAGGTGCCTATGTAATGGAGCAAAGATTCCAGTATCAAACACCATAAAATGCCTGGAGAAAATTTGGTGAGGGATTTATTGTTCAGCACAAAAATAAAATTCACTGTCACCTCTCTTTTGGGGATCTGCTTTTTCCAGTTTAAATAATTTACAGTATTAAAAATAAGATGTTTTGTGAAGGGTAGTTCCCAGATACAGCTCTCCAGTGAGGAATGTCCCATATAGTGGACAGGCTGGTTAATTTTATTGTGTAGGGGACATAGAAAGCAGAGAGAGTGAGTGTCTACAGAAATGTTTTACCAAACCAAACAAGATTTCTTCCCAGTAATAATAATAAAGCCAGCCACATAGATCATTGCTTCACTGCATTTTTTTTAATCTTCCGATTATCCTTTGAAACAACATAACCTTTCCAAGATTCTCTTTATTCTATTAAAACCAGTGCTAAGCTGGTCTGTAATGGTCTTTTTAAAACTTCACAAGTCTCAGTAACACTGGACAATTTAAAAAAGTAATTTTTTGCTCCTGTTTAGTCTTCCTGCATAGCTCTGTCCTTACTTCTTATGTGACATCTCTCTTCTTCCGTATCAGTGATAGAGTCTGTTCAGCATGCAGCCTGGGCAAGGAATAAAATGAAGCCCAGCCTTAGCCTTTAGCTAGCCATATGAGTATGTTCGCGCATGGGTTCCAGTGCAATTTGTATCTGCCTGTGTCATTAGTAAATTTGTCTCTCGTATAAATGAATAATAGGAAAGACATTGTGCTGTGACAAAAGTTTTTTAAATATGAGTTTGAGATTGCTGCGTTACTCATAAATGGAAAAGCCACGAGTGAATTACACAGGTTGTCTCCAAAGGGCACTAACACAGTTATAATACCACCCCACACAAACAAGCAATCCGAATGTGCCATGCATTTTACAGGAAAGAAAGGGAACTATTTTATAAATATGTTTTAAAGGAGTTTAAAAAAAGTATGGAAACCATGTCTTTATTCCCCACCTGTGAAGCCTGGTGCTATATTTATTAGAAGAACCTGAAAGAGGTATATGTTATACTAATAACACTTTAAAACACCTAAAGTGTCTTAAAAACACTTTTGTGAATTTTAAGCCAAAACCTATGAAATACCAGAATTATATGCAAAGACTACACACCCATCAGGAAAAGGTATCACAACTTCCCATAGCATGAAGGAACTGTTCTCAAGTCTGATGATTTATAACGGTCTGGACCATAAAATCTGAAAGTGATACAGGTTTAGTGCTGTCTTTTTTTCCTTTCAGAGATATGTTCATTTCACATTCTCTGAATAAAAGGAGAATCTTTTTTGATACAGCAGGAGTCAATACGTACTGTAATGTGTACATATGTTCACGTGCAGGCTCTCTCTAGTAAATGGTGATGAAACTTTTGTAAAATTCGGTGTGCGAGAATTCAGCTTCTGTGGATTCTCTGACAGAAAAAACAGCCCAGTTTTTGCAACACATTTGTGGTCACTTATAGCTTACTGTGCTCATTACACACACATATTCTTCTCTCATGCCTTTGTGTTACATACCATTATTCTGACTTTTTTTTTCATTAATTGTGATACAATAAGTATATACTCCCCAATGCAGCAGATGGTCTTTATTCATACCCTCAGTGGTAATGATGTCACTGAACTGATGCTCAAGGTTTGCTCTGAGCAAGTCTTTGTAAGGGGTAATTAGCCTACTTCTCATCCATTCATTGTATTTTAAATGGTTTTACAAAATGGCTTGGGGTAGTCTGTTTTCTGACACATGCACCATCAAAGTGAAGAATAAAGCTGCATTGTCTCAGTGATAAGTATTTGACAGTTCTATAAGATTTTAATATTTGAGGTTTGTCCTGTCATTTTATTTCAGAAAAGGGACAAAGACAGCATGGTTGATTGACTTAGTGCCTTGAAACAATAACTGTAGGGCGTCTGCCTTTTGCAGCTATACAGTAGGGTAGTAACAACAGTTGTATGGCAGATGCTTACTTTTGTTTGTAGTCACATACCTCTTTCATTCTAGACAGTCTGTTTTGGTCTCYCAGAGACTGCTTAATTTTTGCTCTCCTCAGTGTGACGTGGTACTTCATACAGCAGGCTGCTGAGGTAGCAGAATTTTTCTGTTGTTTCAGGGTATATTAAGGCCTCAACATCTCTTTCAGCAGGGAACGGGCTGGAACAGACCTTTGTTTTTCTTATGCTTATGGTCAGATTTAACCACTTGGCAGCTTGATCGAAATGCACAGAAATGTGCTGAACATATACAAGAGTGCTCACAACCAACTTGCCATGATCAGTAGTGTCCAGAATACAGATTAGCAGCTCTGGAGTAGCACAGTCTCTGCTATCTATGCAAAGCTGAATGAAGATGCTTTTATCATTGTCCCTAAACGCATTACAGAACTGTCCCTAAATTCAAGCGCAGTGCCATTTTTGACAATCAGAGAATCTGACTTGCTGCTTAGACTGAGGATCCTCACCACCATATCATCAAAAGATAAGCAAACAATACTCAGGCTTGTGTGGACAGCTCAAGTTTCACAGAGACCTCAAGAGATCTTCAGGGCTGACAGAATCAAAGGCTTTGGTCAGGTCAGCTAGGAATACATAAATATTTTCATTCCATTCTTCGAAATTTTCTTACATCTGTTCAGCTGCAGAAATCATATCAGCCAAACTTTAATGTGCATTGATTTGCAGGAAGTTTTTTTTCAACAGCTCCACTGCTGAAAGATTTTTTGGAAAGGTTTTTCCAGGAAACTGAGAGAAGCAAGTTAGTCCAACATTTATCCCAGCATGACTGGTGACCTTTTTGTTTGGAGAGGTCAATGATGCTGGCATACTTGAACTCCCAAGTCATTATCCCTTATTTAATCTCATCTCGGGGTCAACAACTGTCTAGTCTTTTGACTATGTGGTGATCGCTGTAAGTAACTAAGTTCATAAAAATAACATCAGACCTCACTGCATCGATCAGCAGCATCTGCGTAACCTTCTAAAGAGACTGCAGAATGGATGATGGTTTGATTGCTTGCTCCTAAATAGAGCTGTGGAATTTTATTTTAAGCTTCATTAGAGTGAACATGTGAACAACTTAACAAAGCACAAAAATCTCTGCATCAGTGATATACTATTTCGTATTTGCTCGTAAAAAAACCTGGCCATCTTCACCAAAGAGATGCAAAATGCCACTGATTTCAGGGCAACAGACTGTTCTTGAATTCTGTAGAAATGTGTGACTTTTTTCTGGATCTGCAGCTTGATGAAACTCTTCCCACCTCTTCTACCGACCATGTATCTTTCTTGACATGAAGCCTTGCTTATTTCCTGTTTGGCTGTGGGATAAGCAGCTTTCCTGTTTGCCAATTTTTTGGGTATTTTTTTAAACTAAGCTTTTGTAATATATACATAGCAATTAATAGATACTTGAAATATTCCTTGTTTTGATCAAATTAATTTTGATGATGGCATTTGACAAAAGTAAAGTCCCCTGTGAAGACACTTCATAAACACCTGTGAGTCTTTTCTACTCAACACCTTTTGATTCGTTTTTGTGGCTGAACTATGAAGGGATTGAGCTTGGTCTCTAGTCTCTTGTTGTGTGGTTTCTTCATAATTTTTGCCATTTTCAAGTAATTCAAGATTTAGTCTTTTAAAGAGCTCGATCACTGTAAGATGTGAGAGTGACAGCCACTTTCAACCAGCTTTTCGCTAGGCTGTGATCAGACTGGCTCTTTGCATGGGTTGGCTATTTCTGACAGTGCGAATATCAAGCTGTTGCAATCAGCAAGATGGCAGCACTTAGAACATGAATGCACACACGCACTGTCAGTCGTTGGAGTATGTGTCTCTGGTTGTCACCCTACAGTGTTAGTTGTAGGATGATAGGTGCGTGTTCCTTGAGAACATGTGCTTCCCTCAAATGTTGAAGTCTTGGCAATACATGACATTAAAATCTCTCAGTGTGGTGAGACTTCGTTATTTCAAGAATTCAAGGTAAATATATTCTTGTGGTACAGACCGAAGTACTCTTTGATTGTTATAAGCTGTAGTCTCTTTGTTGGTACCGGTAACAGTGACAACTACATAAGAAGCCTAATCATAATTCCACCAAGTCARCTTTGGACTCCATTGGGAAGCGAATCCAACTCACAGAGAATGCATATGGCAAGATCTGCTCAAGATAGCTCATTTTCTCACTTGCTCATTCAGTGAAAATAGAATTAGCTCAAATTCTTCCAAATGGAGCTTTACCAGGAAGGCAAGTTTTGTCACAGGCTGCTATGTCAGTGTTGGAGCAGTCAGCCTGACAGTCCAGAAATGTTACAAGTTTTGGAGGTCCTGCATCAGTATCAAGAAGTGCTCAAACTTCCCATGTCTGGGTGCAGGAAAAGATGCAAACTCCCACTTAAACACAAGTTTGGAGTTACCTCTCTTCCATGTCCACCACTGTTCCTTCTTTGCCATATGGCTTTCAATAGCTGAGGACAGGGCACAAAACCTCTGAAGAGCATGCACAGTGAACTGATTATAGTGAAAAAGACTTGTGCAGTACTGATTCCAGTCACCCAGCTCTGCTGTTTTGTCGCTGTATTGTCTGTACTGTAGTTGACTGGAAAATGATGATAGAGGTCCCCTGAATGTGGCTGATGATAAACACAATATATCTGGGCTTAACACCAAAACATCCTTCCTCTCAAATTAAGTCCACCTTGTTTTTTTCTAAAAGAGCAAGTCACTTGAGAGCAGGGAATTAAATGAAATATAATCAGCTATTGTGCTCTGGTACTTTTGCATCTTGTCTGTAGCTTCATTGGCTTGTGTGAAGCTGTGGCTTGTGCTGTAGCTTGCTGTGCTTCACATCAGGTCCAACAGTATTGCAATGAAATAAACCACTGTCTAAAACTCTTATTTGTGGCACTTGGTGACACTGATGATTACATGCAATATATTGGGAATTGTATTTTTTAAAGGTTCTCAAAGGAGCACATTTTAGGTTTTCTCTGTCAAAGACTGCTTCCTACCAGAAGGAAGTGCTACCAGAATTGATTTGCTGCAGGCCTGGAGTTTGAGGATGAAGCAGGAAAAATACTCAGCACTTGCTTAACTGTTTAATAAACATATTACATATTTGTGCTCCATACAATATCTTGATTATAGAAATGGTAGCAAATAAAGTACAGTATGTAACCAAACAGATCAAAGAGACAATAATTCCATGGAAAACATGGCCAAAGGGTAGCTTGGGTATCCCATAGATAATTTCAGAGATAAGCTGAAAACAAATACAATGAACATGTAGTAGGGACAGATAATTCTAAGCTGGGGAAACAGGACAGTGGCTGCTTAGCTCTGAGTTTGCTTACTGACAACCAAAAAATAAAACTGATCTTCAATAACACAAAAATATTAACCCTAACTGTCCTTATCTACATAAATCATTAATTTTTAGGCAATTTTTTTGTATAATATTTTACTGTTGCTTCTCATACAACCAATACATATTTTTTCTAGCAAATTCAACAAATATTCCTTATAGAGGACCTAGTATTTCATTTGATTAATACAAAATGTCATTCGGACTATTTAATTTATCACAAACCGTAAGTAGCTGTGAGAAAGAAAAACACTTTTTTTATTCTGGTGCAAATCTCAGCTAACATTATTAAAATTTCACTTTGTTTGCACTAGTGCAAATTCAGTCCTTGCACTGCAGGTATAAAGGCTCCCAGGCAACACGACCAGTGTTGGCTTTTCTGCAGAAAGGGTTTACATGGAACTAAATACACTGCACAAAAAGAGCTTACTTCCTCGGCTGTGAGAAGCTTGGAAACTGAGTGTGGGAACAACAGAGAGGGACAACAGAAGGAGCTGGGAGATTCAGACAAAAAGCAGGATTTGATTTTATGCATGTTCTTCTGTCTTCTTCCCAAGAGATCCATGGGAGGAGCAGGACATAAATCCAAACACAGCTTTGCTCCCCCCCGCAACCCCCTGCACGCATGCATCTAATAATGGCCCAGGTGATGCTGCGTAGGTGTGACGCTCTGGATTTTGGCTTGGGGATAAGAATTTGAGCCCAAGTTGATGAGGCTAAATCAAATCAAGAACTTTGAGTTCATGCTTGAAAATCTATTTTCTTTGTAATAAAAAGCCTTAACGGCCAAAATGAAAACCAGTTCTGTGCTTGATTTAATATATTCTTTTTTTCTCTCTCTCTCTCTGTCCAGGATGGAGGAGGAAGCAGAAAGATACCAGCACAAATGATATGGAGGTTGAACGTGATTATAATGCATGATGTAGGAGGAAGAAAATTATGGGGAATTAGCAGTTTGCTGATAATTACATTGTATATATTATAAAAGAATCACTGAAAATATGTATGTAAATTACCTAAATTTTCTATTGGAGTTTTTCTCTGTTCTCTGTATTGTGAAACTTGAGTGAAATTTTGTGAATTAAGGACACGATAAAAATAAAAGTCAATTTATTTTATTTTAAATGATTCATGATGCATAGCAGATGCACAAATATTGGTCTGTGCATGTACAATTCTTCTGTAAAGTATACATGTGATGTGTTAATGTAGTGAAGAAAGGGAATTCAGTGTGGAACAGTCTACATTTTGGAGTGATGAAGATAAAGCCTAAAAATTGCATCTGGATTTTCACTTTTATTTTTTAAGAACCTATTCTATTAAACTTTTGTAGAAGTGGAAAGATAATTAAGCCATGCATGTACTTACTGGCTGTGACTTGGAAAATGTATAATTTCACAGTGTTTTGTATACATGCATAGTCATTTCTACTAAGTAGAAGTCACAGTTTTTAAAGGTTCCAGTAAAGCTATTTATTTAATCTACTGTTCAAGACAAATATGCAGAAGAGCAGGATTTTCCCCTTTTTATATATTTATTTTATTTTTCACCCCTGTATTAATGCAGCTATTTCACAGGAAGCACATGTCACTTATGGAAAATCATTTAGTGTATCTGGAAAATGAAAGAGAGGAATGAATGAATATTCTGATTTTCCATTATAATCTAGACTTCAGAAATGGTGGTTATGTAGCTTAAAATCTTTGAGCTCCAAGTTTGCTTCAGTAAGACTGATACAGATCAGAAATAACTCTCGCTAAAGAAAAGACAAATGCTTAAGAAGAAAATCCATGAGATCGGAACTGAAGCTTTAGGTTTTGTTGTTGTTTTCTTGTGTTTTTCATCAAACTACTTAACAAGCTAACATTTTCACTATTTATTTTATACTGCTCTTCCATTTGTTTGGGGTATTTTCAGCCCTTTTATTGGCATTTCACTATGTATACAATTGCTGTATTATTTGGTGCAGAGATTGTCTTTAAGTTTAGTCACACCTAGTTTTCTGACCGACATCTCCATATGTTACTGTTGACAGAATGGTATTTCTTTTTTCTCTGTTTCTTGCCTCCTGTGTTCTAATTCTTGCTGAACAAGAATTAACCAAATTAATTTCCCCAATGGTATGAAAAATGATATAGGAGTCAAACTTTTACCTGTCATAAGGGTGTAGCTTGTCATTGGTTACTTCCTTGTATTGTTTGGCATCTCCATGTCTAGGAACTGGCATTTGCATCTGTCCATACAGACAGGCGATGGGGAAGGCACCACTCATGAAGAGGCAGATATTTCATATCGGTTACCTTTTTCTTTCTTCCCTTCCCATGTTTCTCCTCTGTGGCTCACCCCAAACCTTTCTTCACTGACGGTCTGGGCATCAGAAGGGAATTAAGAGCTCTTCAAGGAGCTCACCACCTTTTGGGAGGGAAGTATTTCATTCACTGGATTCCTTTTCCACCTTCCAGGTAGCCTCCATTCATTTCAACAGAATTTCAACAGCCTTGGTAGTCCCCATTACAAACTGGAACAAAGCAGGCTTTGTTTGGATACCAGTACACAAAACAAAACACACTGAAGTTTTTCCAGTTTCTCTCTGAACTTGTTATGAGCAGGTTGAAGCAGTGAATTTGTTTGGCCTTTCTGTTTGTATTTCTCATAGTTCTCAAGACCATTGGTGAACACTCTTTTTTTCCTCCCTCTCCATCTACTCCTCCCTATCTAGCCAGCCGTAATTTAAACACATCCTTTCACAATAAACCACACTGGTAGGTGTTTTGAGATCACAGTTCATGTMTTCATGAAGCTATTCTCTCATCACTTAAGCTGGAAATATAAAAATCTAGTGGAAATAATAAATACTTCATGATTTCCTCTGTTTCTGTTTCCTTACCATTCTGAAGTTGTCTGGAACCAGATGAGGATATTCAGTCTTCTCGCCAGAGCTTCTGCCCAGTACTTCCCAGTTTCTTCCATAAATCACAAAGTTTTACATCTCAGCCTGCATTCCTGAAATGTTTTGGTTTGATTTCTGCCATTTTTCCTTTGGGAATGGCAAATGTAAAACATTTTTCTTTTATACTATCATGTCATATATAAATGGTCAGGTGATTAAAATCCCTTATTAGACAATCTGCTGTTTAGTTGTCACCCCAGAGAGTCAGACTTTTGTCAATAGCTTGTTTTGGATGATAGCCATCTTTCAGTTTAGGGGTTTTGATTTAGCAGAATAATTAGCAGGAAAATTTAAACTACCTCCATGTTACATGCAAGAATTTCTCCAGACATTTCCATGAGGTTTTATCTCAGCATGGAGGCAAACATAGCAGGAATGGCAATTACATCCCATCATCAAAACTCATTTTATAGATGGGCATAGGTACTACCATGAACTTTTCAACACAGAACAAACTTTGATACAGTTACAGTACATAAATACGTTAATAAGTCATCGAAGGTGGACTGCACCCCTTTTTAAAGGGAAGCTTACAAATAGTCAGCTTCTATTTGGTTCTGCAGCTAGTTTGTGTGATGACATACTGAACACAGATGGACTTCTCAGAAAAGAGGAAACAAGATGATGATCTATTAAAAACTGCACTGGACTAACAACAGAAACAGGAGTATCAACAGCATCAATAACAAAAATGTAGTGAAAACCCAAATTAAATCTGCCTGTGAGATCAGTGAGTTGTGTACCTAGGAACTGAAGTTTTCTGAGTGTTCAAAAAGAACATACATGTTATAGAGACTGAAGGCAGATCTTTTAAGCAGGAGAAGTCACACAGCTTTTTATAGACACTGAAGTGTGACTTGATTAGTCATGTCATGTGACTGAACCGTTCGTGCATCACATAACCTATATGCTGTTCTTCACCATCACTAGATGGCTGTAAAGGGCAGCTTGGTGTATGTACTTTGAGTAGTATGATGTAGGGATATTGCAGAGCCTTTAAAAGAGGACAGCTAGAAGTGGGCTATCCAGACAACTTAAGGACAGCCTCATTGTCTGGGGAGAATATGAATAAAAACGTGGCAGGGAGCTGGCATGTTTTCCAGCTCCTAAGAGGGAAGACATAAGGCTTCATAGAACCATATAGATTAAGCAGATGACCTGATCATCTCTCAAGTCACCYGAGAGCCTGAGCACCTTTAAGAGTTAGCATAGGCATGCCATAATTTTGATCCAGACAAATGCTGAAGAGATTCTAGAAAAATAATCAGGCAGTGTTTGTGGTATTGGGAGATAAATGAGAGTTAAAAGCCATAAAAGTGTAGCTGGTGACATATCAGTAGAAAAATGGAAAGCTTGGAAAGCACTCCAATCAGCATGTAACAGTGTGGAATGATCTAATGTTATTCTCTCTACTAAACAATAAATGTAGCAGAGAAACCTTCAAAACCACAGACTGACAATAAGTTTCTCTAATCAGCCCAGTACTTCTTGAATATGGAGCTGTCAACATATTTGGAGGAAAAGAAGCCTTTTTATACTAACCACAGGCCACCTGCAGTATTTGTCTTTGAAAAGCAAGTGCAAAGTCTTGCAATAAACATGTCAGAGCTGTGAACTTCATTGTTGTCCCTGACAAAGGTGCTCATAACATTAATGGTCGAGTCTGAGCATCCTTTCTTCTCTTTCCATATGCAATACTGCATTGCTTCTCCTGMGACAATTATGTCCTATTGCTTTCTAAAGACATGTGACATTAACTAGTCACACTCCTTATCTAGATGAAGAGCACCCTGTTCATATCATAACAGAAAAGGAGAGGTGAGGACTAGTGCTGCCCTGTAGGTCTGTCGCAGTGCAGTCAGACTGCCCCAGGCTTGCAGTTCCACCAAGCTATGCTTCACTAAATCAAATACCATGTTACAATTCACAATATTGAGTATTAAAGGCTTTGAATAAGATGACAGTGTGCTTAGTCTGCTTCAGAATTGCACTTCTGTTTTGGAATGGTGTCACTAATATTCCAAGGTTCAAATTCTCAGCTGGTTTAAATTGCATGAAGTATTTCCTTCACATTTGTTTTAGAACTGAGCAGCTTTATGTTAACTAAGAGTCTGTCCCCAAGCTTTCAAGCCCTTAAGGCATGATCCAACCTTATGTTCTGCCATTATGCTGTTTGTGCAGTGAAAGAGCATCAGGACACCCACTAATGCTTCACGAAGTTTCTTAACTGTGTAGCAGCATCTCTCCCTGGAACTGTAGTATGCACTGGCTTCCATATCTTTAAAAAGTCATTTCCACCTCTCCGTCCCTCAGTGATTTAGACCTGCAGTCTATCAGAGGCATTTGGATAATGGTGTCGCATTATATGAGCTGAGACAAGCTAAACATTCCCCTATGCTTTTAATCTGAAGACAACAGAAATAAATAGAGTCTTCTGCTCTTACATTTGGTTCCCATGTTGACCCCTGTGACCAAATTTGTTGAATTTAAGACTGTTGATTAAGTCAGCCATACAGCAATAGTTTTTGAAACTGAGGGATTTTGTCCCCTGACATCTGTTCTTTTAAGATAACATCTCCTTCCTGTTGGCAGTGCTCATAAGGAGGCCTCCAGTGGTTACATGGACATGCTATGGTGCAGCTGCTTTACTAAGTTTCTAAAATATGTATCAAAATTCAAAGTGAATTTGAAAGCAAAGCAGACACTCAGTCAGATGTGTAGGAAATTTTCCTTCAAGTCTGCCTTTTAACTCCAGAATAAATAGAAAGCTTTTGAAAGGAAACACTAGCACTTGAATTTTATCACTGTAAAAAAAAGTCACCATAATTTTTTTTTCTCCCTGCCCTCATGCTAACTGATCTCTGGAAGCTGCTCTTACTCATTTGTGTTCTTTTACTGAAACCTTTCTTCCCCTTTAGATGCCCAATGCTTTGTAAAGCAAAAGAATGTAGTAAAAAAAGTTTAACACATGCTGATAATTTGAGAAGAATCAGAGTTAGGCAGCAGTTGAACCATTAAGCAGTTGAATAAAGAATTAAGTGCTCTTCAACAACTTTTACAGTGAGTGGGTCTATCTTCTCATCAGCATTAAATAGAAGGTTCGTAACTTTACTGAAACTCCAAGTAATAAAAGTCTATTTTCAAAAAAAAATTTATATATATATATATATATATATATATATATTTCCAGGTATGATATAAACACACCTTGCTGTTTTGGGAAAAGTATTAAATGTTTGGTCACAGAAGGCATTCACTCAAATTTGTTCTTTACCAATTCCAACTATTTATTAAGTGGTGGTTCTTGTACAGCCGAACCATAGTAGATATTTACAGTTTTGTATTTTCCCATGATTGTGGTATACRACTACTGATATTCCAATCATTTGAGAAGGATTTTCAGATGAACTAAGTCATTTTAGATTCAACTTGACAATATGAAAATATAATCTGTACCCCATTGATTAAGGAGATCAAAGAGAATGCAAATGAATCCAAAAGAAAGCTTGAGTAACAAAATATTCAGCAATGTGATTAAGAGAAAGGAAGAAAAGACGAATGCCTGAAGCTTCATTTCTAGCTAGGTGGTCCTTTCTGCTACACTCTTTGAAATTTTTTCCCCTTTTCTAATATTTGAAATCGTCAGCCTAATATATTTTTTCTGTAACTGGCATAGGTCTATTTTTATCTACTTATTGTCTTTTCATTTGGAAGAAGTTAGCTCCATAGTGCTGCCTTCTGACAACTGAAAACAAGTGTGGTAGACCACAAATAGTTAAAATACTGACACCAAGTGATAAACAGAATGTAATGAACTAATTCAGTCTATTAGACTTTTTTGGTCTGCTTTCTTTTCACTATAGTGAATAGTGTCCTGATTTATGTTTGTGAAAAATATACAGATGAAAGGTAGTCAAGGAATATATGCACTGTTTGTTTTATGTCTGAAAGAAAGGTTTGTAAAAGGTATACAGAGATAAATAACTTTGTCTTTCCTGTGAGAGCAGTCGTCTCATGTATAACTTAGCATGCCTAATAACTTCAACTCTGTTGTGTTTAGATAGCCACCTATCTGACTGTAGCATCTAGCTGTTAGTAATTGAATCCTCAAATATATAATATGACATATTTGAGAGGTTTTGTGAGTGGCGAATAGTATGCAAGTCACATATTTCCAAAAGTTATTTCTGATGATTTGAATATTCATGGACACTTCCTCAGTACTTACTAGCTTCTGGAGAAATGCATGCACATGGCTCTTAACTCCTTCTATATATTACTCAGTGCAAAGCAAACAAAACAACCAGCCTCCCAAAAAACAACTCCCAATTTGCATTTCCTGTCCAACTTTCAGATTCCCTGGGGTGCCCCTGCGTACTGAGGGCCAGAGACAGGAGTCACCACTTTACMCCAGTTCCTAGGAGCTGCATTTGCTCCCTTGCACCGTTCTGCCCAGCTCCCTAAGGGATGTTGCAGAGAAACCGAACAGGAGTCCTCGGTGTCATAAGGAAGAGTAAGACAGAACTGCTATTGATGTGTGTCTCTCGTAGCTCCTCTTGCAATCATAGATAGTGTCTAGCATCAGGTTACCTAATTTAGCCTTTGAATGAAGAGACGTTCTCTGAGAGTTTTGGGAAAGGTCTTTTACTGCATTGTGTTTGAAGGAGATTCTGCGCCTACATAATGGAGAGTGTTCGATGTGAAGAGGTAGATGAAAAAAGACACCTAGGCTATATCCATATGTGTTAGTAAACTGAACGATATCAGAGCTCATTCTTTGGACTTGCGGCCCACTAGAACAGTCAGCTATGCTACACTATTAAGGTCTTGTCTTTCAAAACAGCATGACCACTTAAACACTGCTTAGTGGAAACAGTCGCTGATTTGGGCTGACAACCAAGATGTGCCCAGAACTTGTTTGGAAGAATTCTATTTGGGCCAGAGAAGTGCCATGGAATATTTTGCTGATTTAACTGTAAAAATGGTATAGCTTCAGTGCCTGGGCAGGAGCCAGGTTCTCTTTAAATCACGAGTAGAAACTATGTGCTATATCTGGCTTCGATGGAACTAGAAAGTTTCACAAAATTCAAAAATTTTGGGGAAGATGGATGGCAGAAGTCAAAAGTAAATGAATTACTTTTAACTGGAGTTTAGAAAAGAAGATGAAATTATGTGCAATTCTGATCACAGCATGCCTTTTCAAGCATGGTTTTTGGCTTAAGTTATTGGGGAATCTCGTAATGATTTGTAATTTGCTTACATTTGAGGAGGGGATAAGTGTTAGAGGGCAAGAAAGGAATTTTTTTTTTTTAAAGCATAGTGGTAGATTCATTGTGATTTATCTTATTGCAGTCTCAGAGATATAATCAAATATATTTACCACAACTAAAGTAGCCAGCTAATGCAGTATGTTGTCTACTGACTATGGCACTTTTTATTGCCAGAGAGCATACAACTTTTGTAGGACAAGCTATTGTGTATTTGTTTCTAGTTCCTAAGCTTTCAGCAATGCATTTTTCTCACATACATAAATGATAGAAGGCTTTCACAATACAACAAACAACAAGCTAAAAGCTTACAAAATGTGTGATGGATTTTTTTTATATATAAATATTAGCAGTATCACACATTTTCTGTCTGTATTAAAGAGCATGGAGGAAGTCTGTACATAATGCAATACATCTCTTCCCTCTCCTAAGGAGAGCCTAGCCAGAACATGACCCAGTGACAAAAATCTTTGTAGTTACCACAGGTGAAAGACCATTTTGTGGGTCCCAGGTTCTAATAGTTATTAAACCATTATGAACAATGAGATGTGTTGCTAAAGGGAGTCATTGGGAGGTTCAGTTTCCAAGCTATCCTTCTTGAATGGTATAAATATGTTGAAATAATTCTTTTGAGGCTTGACATTTCTTTAGTCTCAACTAGATTTGAGGGGATTTTGTGTCCTGAGGTCACTGAGCAATATTTGTGAACAATAGAACCTTCCACCTACTCACTGTCATTCATGTGAGTTTAAAAAATCTGTAATTTACAAAAATACAATTTACAAAAATTTACAATAAATCCAAACATTTCCTATTATTTTCCCAAGTCTACTGGAAAAGCTTTTATTACTTTGACCTGCATCAAAAGGTACAATAGCCTTCCTACTCGTACGATCCAGAGGCCTCAAGTATTTGTGAATCTCCATTCAAGCTTTGCAGCAGGATTTATCCAGCAATAGCAGTCAGTGTGGTTTGGAATACAACAAAATGTTTAACAGAATGTCTCTAGCAGTGGTCAGTGTATTATATCTACCATATATACAGTGTGGTGGCAATGTGTACAGGAAACTGACTGATCCTGAACTAGTTTTCTAAGTACTGCTAATGGCACAGGATCTAGTTATGTCCATCAGATCTTTGATCCTTTAGCAATAAGGATCATAGTCTTAAATATCTTCCACTGGTTTATGAAACCCTCTTAGAACTTCTGCTTGCTCCCTGTGTTAGAGAAGACTCTAAGTTCAGAAGGAAAAAGATTTATTTCAAGTCTCTTTAGAAAACTTTTCTCGGTTTGATACCAGTTACTCTACATTCAACCTCTGACACCAATCCTGCAAAGTAGCAGTAAAATGACCAAGAAGCCCCACAGCACATCTGTCATTTGTAGGTTGTAGTACAAAGTGCTGAGGTGTTCCTCTAGTCCCTTCTCATTAATATTGACACCCAAATTCTCATGACATCAGCTTCCAGCTCCAGAAACACTCATATGCTCTCATACTTTACTATCTCTGAATTTATCAGTCTCCTTTTTTTAAACAAGTTCCTTGAGTATATTTTTGAAAGGTAGTTCCTTCCTTCTCTGGATTGAGAAGAGGTATCTAAGAATCAAGCAAAATTTATTCATGAATTATTTTATTCCAGTTGTTTTTGTATTTTTCTTTAATTTTTCTCCCTTTTCTGTTTATCTTCACTCCCCCGCCCACCACCACCACCACCTCTTCCTGTATCTAGCTTCTTTTCAAATCTTGGATTCTTTTAAATTATGAAGGGTCTGATGGAGAGAGAAACATGCTGTCCGTATTCAGATAGCGAGCTGTGTTTGAAGGGAGGCTGTGAAGTGTGTACCTGGCATGTGTGGAACGAGCCCTGTGCTTCTGTGAGTGGGAGCTGGAGCTCTATTCCTGTCTCTGTTCCAAAACTCAGATCAGCTTGGAGAATATTGCACATTAAAGAGCACACAAGCAGAAGTCAGCATTTGCAGTTACAGCCTAAATTTATGGGTCTTTACTGGAGTACAGCCCTGGAATTCTCCTTTCCCAGTTGATATCATACAGTCATAGGGCAAAAATCTACCCTAGCATATTTTTTACAGGTCATATGTCACATAAATATATTGTTATCTCTTTAAAAATACCATATTAAGAAATACAGAACCTTAGAGTGATATGTAAACAGGATTAACCCTTAGCTAGTGTTTATTTTAGGTTACAGTTCTTACTAATGTTCATTTGGGTTTAATGTACCACCAACTTCAGTGTAGTCTTGCTTTAGATTTGTAAAGGCTACTGGTTAAAAGATCAATTTACAGAAAAGCATCATCTGCTGTTTGAAGGACGGGTGCTCAGCTTTCAAGAGCTACTACTTACRTGGCCCAGCCCAGTAGTGGCTACTGAACTGCTGCTAACATGTCTTATTGGAATGTTTCACCCGTGAACACCAAGTAAACATTTAAAGAAGCATTGACTTTTGTATTTGGGATTGGATAACCTTGCATTAAAGATGTTTTATTTAACCTTTCTGTCTAAAAGCGCAAGCACAGACCCACCATTTTCACTCAACAAAGAAAAGAAAGAGCTGTATATTTAGAGGAGTCAGGCATGCAAAACTGCTGCTGGCTCCTGTAAGTAATGCAAATGCCCTGCACCACCAGATATTGGTCTATAAGACAGGCCTTTCTTTTTCTGGGGTGGTAATTAAACTCCCAAAGAAGAAACAAAACAAAATAAAACAGCAGCTCTTAAAGAAAAAAAAAATTGTTCAGACATGTAAAATTAGGCATAGCAGCAATGAAGAGAAAACAGAAAAGTCCAGAGTGCTAAATCTGGCATGCTCCACAAATAAGGTTGCCTGTGCAGTTTTTAATTTGACTTTTATATATGTGTTTTCCATGCAGAATTATATGATGAGCTGTAAAACTGAGAAGACTTCCTGCCTCAGTGCACTAGAGAGATGATGCTTCTTAACAGTTATCGACTGCATTGGTTTGTCTTTAGTGTTCAAAATGGATGATGTCTTTATTATACATGATTATTCAACACATTCAGAAGACAGAATTATTTATTTTCTACAGTAGGTAGGTACTGTGTAGAAATTAATTTCCTTTTATAACACTCTTATTATGAAGATGAATTAAAGGGCAGGCCAATTTGACAACCTACTTGATGCATGTTGGCTCCGAATTTTTTTTTTTTTGAGCATGCTGTAACACCAGACATGTCCAAAAGGCAGATCCTCTCAACTTTATTTGCATGAGTGAGGGCATGGAACATGTGAAAATGAGAAACAGCAAACATATAGTTAGTAAACCTCTCTAAAAAGCATTGGTTTAAATAATTTGCCTAGTCTAACGAAGGAGCTGCCTGGGAGAAATAGGAATGCCCTTGCTCCTTTGAAATCTTTTATTTCTTTCCTTTCAACACAGAATGTTTTTTCAAATCTGTAATAAGCAAGGTCCAAGTCCTATAGCAGCAGCCTGCTTCACTGCATGAACTCTTTCATTCCTTAAGTATATGACACACACTTGTACCATAGGCAAATGTTAACTACGTACTCCCTGATCCCTCTCCAGCAACTTTCATCCATCCATTCCCACTTTGCACTGTCAAACGTGACAAGGATCTTCTGCTCTGCTTGTATCAGCCCTCACCTCTGACACTGCTCCTTCTCTGCTAGCCCCTTGGAGTCACTGATATGTCAGATTATCTGATTGGTTCTGGCAAATTTTGCAAGAAAAAAAATAGTATCCCTTACTAGAACATCTGCTTATAATTGGAAAAAGCAGACAAACTTTCAAGTATACAAGTCCACCTTGAGGTCTGAAATAAGAGTAACAAGCTACTGCTACTGCAATTATTATTTATATTATTGATTATTCCTATTTATGCTAAAAAACACAGTTAGCATTAATTATTATCTACGTTTGCCTCCAAGAATTCAGTGAGTCATCTGAGGCATCAAGACTGAACAGACTACCAGAGAGAGCTGTTGCTTTTTTTAAAGCTTTCTCAGTTCCCTGGTACAATAGAAGATTTCAGTCACCAACTTGAAAACTTGAACTGCAATATATACCCTTTATTTTCTTATTTGAGGCACTTAGACACAAAACAATGGCTAACATCCAAAAGAGCAGAGAACAAAGTCTTGTGCCGTGATACTGTGACAGCTCTCCAAAGCAACGCACGCTCCCTATAAACATGCCTGTCATAGCTTTGCAGGAGTTCAGTGTGGGCTTTGTGGCACTCTGAAAAGAACAAGTGTGGGCAGGTGCTGTGCACTTTTCTCTTCAAGGCTCTGCAGATGCTTTAAAGCTTTCTTTTAATGGAACTGCATGACAGTATATGGTAGCACTGTGAGCACCTGGCAATTAATTAAAGCCATGAGGTTCTGGTCTTGACATAAGCCAGTCTCGTAGCAGTCCCCCTAGAACTGGCAGCCTGCATGCTGTATTGCCACTATAGGCTCTCCCTGGGTACTTTAGTATGGTCATAGCAGTTCAAACAGACTGGTCTTTTCCACTCAGTGAATTATGATAGAATTCATCCCCCTCTTATGGTTTGTTTTGTTTGCGTAGCCATCCAGAAAGGACATGAACCTTGACTAGAAGGTCTCTTGCTTCAGTTTCTAGCCAGATTTTGGACTCATTACTAGCAGGTAAAACTCAAATCTTTTACATTCCAGTCAGTATCACTGACAGTAAAAGTCTTTACCTTACAGTTAGTGATGAATCAAAGAATGATTTTACACTGGAAAGGGCACTGGTTATCTTAATACCTGCTTCCATGACAGTAATGTTTCACCTAATGCACTTTGATGGCACAATCACCATTACACAGCTTGCTAATACATTAATTGAACTTGCTTTTGTGATCAATATTATATGAATTATTAGCTCATTTTAGGAAAAGAGCTGAACATTGTAAAAAGCATATACAACAGAATATTATTAATTTTATATTTTATTAATCCATACATTTTGTAATTTGCACACATAAAAATGAATGGCCTCTTTCCAAAGAAATATTTAAGACAGGAACTATTGTGACATATTCTATTCCTAAGATTTTTTTTAACAAAAAGCTTCATCACTTTTCCACTGTGAATATTAGTAACAAAAATTAAGTTATACTTGATAAAATACAGAGATAAACTGCTATTTATGATCCATTATGTTTAAATTTTTACATTTCATTGTTGTTATTCCTTCTAGGTTCACTTACCTAGTAATACACAGCATTAAGCCATTCCTCTTGTTTACTTCTGTTTCTAGTAAGAATTAGCAATGCCTTCCCATAACGTTATTTAAAGACAAAAACATTGACCTATAGGTATGACTCCCATTCAAACAAAGGTTCTGGAACAGTGTAAAGTGCTTTTTAGTTTGTTTTGTTTGTTAGCTTCCTAGAATTATGGGCATTCAGCGACTCATATCATTATTACAAGTTGATGATATTTTGGTAGGTAATCTTATCCAAAGAAAAAGAAAATATTTACAACCTTTCATATTGAAAATAATTTTGTCTGATTACCAGCACTGCCACAAACCTAAGCAGGAAGGTTTATCCTTCCAAAATTTCCATCTCAGCCTGGAAGAAGGATTCAAAAAAATTACATTTAAAAAGATTCAGATAAATGTTCACCTATTTGGGTGCTTTGGTAGCTTAATTTGACTTATAACTGAAAGGCAATAAAAAACTCAACAACAAAAGTTGCTGAGCACCCTCAAGTTCCTAGTAACTTCAYTGTGCAATAGATTTACTCAGCCTCATCCAGGATCACTGCCAATGCCTCTGAAATGCTGCAGGTCTGCTTATCACTCATTCCCAGATGACCAATCTGTAATTTAGCCATATCATAAACCTCTTTTACTCCAGCCACTCTAATTGTAAGTGTGCTGTATATCATCAGGTAATGACAAGAACAGAAGAATTGATTTCACCTGACATAATAAGCTTGGTTTTGTCTTCAGTTGTGGCTTTGTAGTAGAGGCAGTATTATAAGCTGTCTGTCATTTGTTTGAAGATGTATATGCAGAAGAAACAACTCCCAGCAGCTTCAGGGAGCGAGCTGTGTGTGTTTCACGAGTAAAAACGTTTCATAACAAGCTTCTGAACAACAAAACTTTTAATAGGAGAAATGATCTGCTTCTACCCCAGAAGCTTTTAATAGCTGCTCTTCTCCACGGAGGAGGCACTTGGATAAATTGGCAGACGCTGACCTCAATTCAGGGATGATGGCTGTAGTCTGGCTGCAAAAAGCCCAGTAGGCAATACAGAGGCTTTGGTGTCAATCAGAAGAAGAAATGGAAGTTAAACAAGCACCATTAGATATTGTGCTTTTTTTTCCCTCCTGCTCTGTTTGTTTAACCAGCAGGGTGGCACCAGGTGGATGTTAGCGTTCATGTACAAGGCTTTCGTGGAGACTGATGTTCACAGCAACAGCTGAGTTCATTTACAGTGCCATTCTCGGAAAGTCTCACTGAATGGATTCCTAAAGACAATAATTTACTGTCTGTCTTTTCCTCCCTTATTATGTTTCACCACCAAAGATGCCTATTCTTATTTGATGACTTAACTATCCTTGCTCAAAGGTGCTTATATGTTTCCAGATTCTGTTACCACTTGAAAAAGGAGAAAAAGAAGAATTTTGACTGAGCTTTCTTTGAACGGTTGCTGTGGACTTACTGTCCTGAAGATGCTGCATTGTCTTACTGACATTGGAAGGTGTGAACAACAATAAAATTTGAAATAAAAGAGTGCAGCTTCTGGAGAGATCTCTCTCTAGTCTCTGTCATCTTCTTTCCTATTTAATACATGTGAGTACCTCATCCTGAGGATTCCCATTGTATGAAGATTTAAATCACTGAAGAATTAAAAAGGTAGCAACAATTCATATAAACACATTAACTGTTTGCCGCAATGTACCATCAGCTAGCCAAGTTTTTTAGAGTAACTTTTGAACTTCAAACCCAGCTGTGAGGTGAGCACACATTCCTTCATTCAGTTTGCAGGTGGTAATGTAAAGCAGAGAACAATTTCAGGGTCTTCTCCAAACCGACAGAGTTGGACAGAGCTTACTAAAATGTCTCCTTTGTAAATTCACTCTTTATAAGGTTAAACTGTAAAAAAAAAGACATTCTATAAAACTCCAGACCATTATTTATGATAATTTACACACTAATGAGATGGGTGGTGTTTTTGATGCCAGGATGGGGATCAAAAATTTATTTGCTAGTCAGACCCTTAAATCAGCATCTGGAAAAAAACATAATTGACTTGGACCAGCTTCTGGATCCCCAAGGGTCCCATATTAAAGTAAACAGATATTCAGTGAGGAACTCAACCAAAATTTTTTGAAATCACTGAGATCTTTTCCACTAATGGTATTGGGTTTTGGATCAGACTTTTGGAATAACACTTTCAATTTTGCATCAATCCCATCACGATTGACTGAGTTACAAAGTACATCCTAAGAGATTAATTTTAGTCACCAGATTTTCAGTCAGCAGAATGTTAYATCTTATTGTATTTCACCTGTTTTACGTCTTTGTTTCAAGTTTCTAGGTTTTAATTTCACCCATTTAAATATTATGGAATGAAAAATACAGATATATGGGGGAAAGGTGTTACAGGAAAAATGGGCAGTATACTGCATTTTGCATCTTATAAAGCTCCTACAAGTGAGATTTGCCAAATATATTAGATATGATGCCATTTTGTYTGTATTCCAGAAGGGGAGGCATTCCCATTCCAGCTGTCTCAAATAGAAATAGCAGTGTAATAATGAAGTCAGCATAGTGATGGGCTTCTGTAAGTACCAAGATTTGGGGTGAATTTCCCAACAAAGGTGAACTAAAATCTTCACTGTGGGTGGATCTGCTGCTTAATAAAACTTCCCTCATTTTAAAAATATTCAAAGAAATCAGACATGGAAAGGGTGGGAGACATCTCTGTATCCAAGGGTGATCCTCTTAAGAAGGGAATCCTCAAAGTGTAATAATCTCCTATTGTTAGAACTATAACTCTATGTAAGCCTCTATTTTACACCACCTCCAGGTTTTAGCTTTCTATGAAAGTAAAATTATGAAGAGAAAGGATTCAGTCTTTTCACTGAATAGTTTCCTTGGCTTTCTTTTCAGGGTAACTTGCGTGCTGATTTTTTTACATTAAAGACCTTGGCTTTCTGTTCTCCTCCCTGACCCAAGGCACAGATATTAATAATAGGAGGAAATCTGCATTGCTTTTGCATGTGCATATATAGAAGAGTTCGGTCTTATGGACAAACAGTCCATCACTTTTAACTGGTATTAATTACCCCCTCCTCCAGAATAATTTGAAATGTGACCCTAAGATTAAAAAAGACAAAAGGAACTCATCCGACATCAGGAACAGTAGGTAAATATATGAGGGAGTTAGTGGTTTCATAAAAATCCTCTCTCATGATCCTGGTAACACAGATGCATATACTAAATAGTCAGAAAACCAAATATTGTTCCTGCTAATGTTTTGTCAAGTAATTTTGACAACAATACGCATTTGGCCAACTCACAAATATAGCATGCCTTGTCCTTTGAATTGTGCATGGTTTGCACTATGCTAAGAATGACAACAATTACAGAATTTACATGCATCTGCCAACTGAACAGATGGTCCTGTAGTTGAAGAACAATGGGGAAAACAGAATGAATAGAAATGCTCGAATGAACTCCAAACTAAGAAAGAAATCTAAACTAGAAGCTGATATAGATGGCAAGAAAGAACCTAATTTGAAAACACTTGAAGTAGCAGGGGAAGGAAAGAGATTGTCCTGAACTTTTGATGCTTTCTGAGGATGCATGGGAAACGGATGTGCCTGCTTCCACCCTATTAAACCACATATGTTCCTCAGCCCTCAGATGTCTACAACTGCTCAGTTATGCTGGTGTAGCTCATTCAGTCCTAATGCCTATGCTGAAGTTAAGATTTTGATCAGGACAAACACATGAAGATACCTGTAACATGGAAAATTTAGTTGTGGAATTAAGTCTTGCCAAAGTCGTCAAAAAGTAACAGTAGCCCCAAACATGATTTTGAATACCTGAAAACCTAAAGATGTAAGCATATTTCTGTTTTTTTTATCTTTATACTTCAGTGGCTAATTGTTACTCAGACAATCAATGGTAGATAGTGTATATATAGTATTAGTGATACTTTCAAAAGCATAAATTATTTTTCTGCTATGGGAGTCCCAGTAACACCCCCACTGTGCTAGATGCTTTACAAAATACAGAACCAGAAGATACTCCTGCCCCATTCAGTTTACAATCTAGGAAGCAAGCAGGTGTGTATGTGCGTGTGTGTGTGTGTGTGTGTGTGTGTGTGTGAAGAGGCAGATATGGGGAAATGTATGTGATGATACAATATTGAACAGCATTGAAGACAGGTGCTGTAGCACTTCAGCTGAAATGCTATGTTTTTGTTTTATTTTTTAAGGCACTGGGACAAAGGGATATTTCAAAAGAAAGATTTTAATGATGGAACTGAGATAGCTCTGTGGAAATCCACAGTGACTTCTTCCCATGTATGAGAGTTAGCATGGGAAAAGAGCATGAAGATCCTATTTGAAAATATAATGAATGGAACATAGCAGTAGAGCCAATTAGAAACGGGACCTGACCTCAATACCAAACGAAGACAATACAGAAGGTGAATATCAGCTATGAAGTACCATGAAAAAAGTTGTGCTAGGAAAAAAGAAACCAGTAGAGGAATGGAAATAGAAGGGTTAAGTTTAAGAAAAATGGCCTAGGAGGGGGTTCAGAATTGCGGGTATCTGTGAGTGGAAGATGGCTGCGTGACAGAAGAATATTGAAATGGTGAAAAGGTTAAGGGAGAATAAGAAGGGATTGTAAAGACCCACTAAGGAAACAGCCTACTAATGCATCTCTGGTTCACAATAATTTCCTATGATTTAAGGTATTCTTAACAAACGACAATGGGACAAATCCTGATCTAGTACAACCAAGTTTAGCAAACTGACAATTTTTCCTTTTGGGACAAAATCATAATTAATATGTAAGTTTGGACAAATGTTACCTGAAAGTGCTATCCTCTGAATCCTATACCCATTGTTACATCAAATCCATATTTGGACCAAAGTATTTTAGTTTTATCAGTATTTACTGTAGGCAGTATTTTTCCCCTTGTTCCATTATCACATGTAAGTACCTATAATTCCAGTTTGTTCTCCTGGGCAGCATTCATTAAGGTCTCATCACTGTGTTTCCACATGTTATCTCATCTTGCCAGGTTCTTCCATAYGACTGCAAAAGATTTTTGTTGAAGAAGGAGGATTTAACACTAAAGTTCRTTTCCTGTGAATTCATCAGTTCAGTGCTTTTTCTATTTAGCTATATGTTCAGATGTAAATGAGGCATATTGCTGTAGCTCCAGAACACCTCACAAAAGCTAAAAATAAATATACTTTCTCCCACACCAAGGTCCTTGGAGATAATAGGGCAAATTTTATTTGCTTAAGTTTTGCTTTCTTGCTGTATTTGCTTATTTTTGGTCTTCTTGATATCTTTCTTTTTTTCTTCTTTCATTTTCTTTGATACTGGAAAATGCATCTGTGAGAAAGTTTAATTGGAAGAAACGGGTCTTGCTGTTTGCTTTGAAGATCTTGAGATCTTTTGTGGCCATTTCTGTCTCCAACCAGAAATGAGTTTTAATGGCTTATCCTTATTTCCAAGGAAGCTCTATTGCCTGCTTTCATGACTGTCATCTTTGAAGTAGACAACTGCATCATATATTCCTCAGGAGATCATCATTATGGAGAAAAGATAGGAGAGTGATATTCTCTAAGTTAGCTGGGGAACCCTCTAGAGTTACTGAATGAATGTGTKGTTTCTGTTTAATGTCAGCCACTGTGGTTAAAAAACAAACTCAAAGTCACCAAGTGGTGGTCAAGTAATTAGCGGGGTCAAGTGAGATGAACCTKGGATGAGGTCACAGCACTGCAGAACAAAGCCGTTCCACACGTCAGGCCTGTGTAATGCCGTGGGAGCTCTGCTAAGGCTTGCAGTTTGTTCTTCAAAACCAAGTTAGTGATGGTTAAATGTTGTCAGCTGGCAAGCAAATTTGTGCATATTCCTTTCACCATCACAAAGTGTGCTAAGCATGGAAAGCATCAGATGCAATCCAGAGTTGAATATGAATTACAGGGTCTCTACTCAGACAATCAACAAGGGATATAAATTGCTTCAGATACAAGTCTAAAAAAAACAGCAACTGCCACTTTTCTTTCTAATCAAAACTTTCCTTTGGTGGGGCTGATAGTCCTCCAAATATATAAAAAAGAAATATACATTTTTCTCTGTGGCAAAGCACAATTATTGAAAAGAACTCTGCCTAGTAACCTGCTCACACTCAAGCATATGTGCATCCATATTCACTTAATATTTTCCTTTAATTCAGACCTTGCAATCAGACGAATTATTGTAACCGATATTTAAATCAAATGCCTAGGTCAGGCATCTGAGTTACTGCATAAGATTAATCATTGGAAATGTAAGAATATTATATTAATGTGGGGAGAAAAACTCTATAGATAGGAGGTATTTCCAGCTTTTCTTTGGTTTCTTACTGTTTCTTTTGTTCTTTGGTTTCTTTTTTACATTTAAAAGAATAAAGCAACTAAACTCATTCTTAAAAGATGCAAGTAGGAGAATTTATATAAGAATTTTGGAGACTGTGAACATAGTAGGTCACATTCTGATCTCAGTTACATATGTGTAATATTGGAGAATCTCAGTGAAGTTGAATTAATAGAAGTAGAATCTGTCTCACATTTTTTTAATTATTATTTTATTTTCAAATATAAAATAAATAAAATAGTTTTACTGGTTGAATTTAACCTTACCTCTCAGTAGCCAAAGTGAGTAAAATCCTTAGCTGATATGAATCAGTATCAGCTAAAGTCACAGGGGACCATATCAGTTTATGTTAAGTGAGCATCATTTGCTCTGACTTCAGCAGGAATCTTGTATGACTCTCAACCATGCCTTGTAATAGGGACTCTATTATGCCTACCAGTGGCCATGTGATATCCCCAAAATGCCCACTATATATATATATATATACACATATGCATACTTGTACATGCATATTTATACAAATGCCCATTGGTAAAATACCAAAGGTAAATGTACTTACACCAGTCATACTAGCAGCAGCAGAACAGTTGAACAGTTGAAGGATAACATCCATTACCCTTTTTTCTCCTTTCTTCCCCAGTAYATCTGAAAGCTCTCCTGAAGCAACTGCAAGTCACCACATGATTGAAGAGTTTTTATTTAGCTTATATATATATTTTGTCAAACTGTATTTATTGTATATTGAACATATACTATCATATATGTCACCTCTTTGTAGCTCATTTTCTCTCTCCCTGCATCCAAATTGCATGCGTGTGTATGCACGTGTGATACCTATCATATACTATATGTTTTCACTCTTTTGTCTGGCAGCTTGCACAGGCATTGGGGAGTTTAAATGTCTGTGATTTGTTGACTGAGAACAATCTGATATTTGAAAATCCACTCATTTGCGATTTCATTTATTAATAAACTAGTTTGCCTACTGGAGTCTCAAGAAAATCTCTTTATTTTCTGCAAGGAAAATCTATCTCGCTTAAAGGTCAAGTGTTAAATGACTAATGGCATTGATTTATAGCTAACAGTCACTTCATTTCTGTTATGGGGACTCTGAGGACAGGCTTGGTCTCCAGGCTGTGATAAAATGTAGGTTAAGTATGCCATTTATTATTCGTCCCTTTGTGATTAATTGATCATTTGGAATGTTGATTACTTAATCATCCAAAATATTAATCAGCAGCCAGCTAAACAATAGCTCTAAATTGGTTTAATACCAATGACCAGGTGGCCACTGAAAGGAAGAAATCTGTCCAATTTAAGAGCTGACTTTAGATTTTGCTGTCAAATACTCACTATTAACCTCACCTCCCTACTTGCTGCTGAAAGCTCAGTGCTGATCTGGCATTTTACCAAAAGCAGCCCTCTGGAGTGCTGGAATCAGGCCTTTTACTTAGCAAAGCCTGCACTGTTTCAAAATCCGAGGTAAGTTCCCTGCAGCCCAGGCAATGCCGTATCATGCTGTCACAAGATCTCCTGTTTGCAAACAGATACGACAGCAACTCACTGCAAGCTAGCTGATCAATAAGTGACAATTCAAAGTAATTCTGCAATGGCAGCCAAGTTCTGCCTTGCTATGTGAGGAAATTCATTATCACACCACTAAGCATGCAAAAAGATTCTATCTATATCATCTTCTTTATCCTTGATGAAATGAGTTCCCAGTGTCAGACTGGTGTATTTCCTTTTTTCCTTTGCTAGTGAATACTAGGAAAATTCTCTTCTCTTTGTAGACTTGATATAACTGGGAAGAGTTTTGCCCAGATGGCTCTAGAGGATGAAGATTTAGTGTAGTGTGGTGATCAGTGAATTGCTGTCATGGCATTGTGGTCTCACCTCAGCTACAAAACAGCACCTGATCTCTGCATCGCTCAACATACTGATTAATAAAGCCTTTCTATAATGTTACTGATGTAACTTTGGTAATGACAGTCTCCTGAGCCTCAAGTTAATAAACATATCCTAACCTACGTAAGTTAATTATTGTATTGATAAACAGCAGTAGCAGTAATGATAATGTGTACTGTGCTTTAGCCAGCTAGAATATAAATCTCTGCAGCCATCGTAGCGAACTGCACACTTTCTATGAAATTAGTTTACTGTATGTATCAAACTACAACATTTACTGTATGGCCTAGTCACCTTCAGGAAGAGCAGTGGGCTGTTAAGAAAGGAGGACAGAGGGTAGTCAGGCTGTGACATGCTGCTACTTTGTGTTTCACTCTGGTTTTGCAGAAGAAAAATGAAAACAGCAGAGGATATTCTAAAATTACTGTACGAACTTGTACCATTGGCCTTCTCTGTTCAGATGAGCCCAAGGCTTCACCAAAAAGCTTGTAACACAGAGGTAACATTGCTGGGTGATGCAGGGAGCTAAAGCTGGAGTGCTTAGATGGTTTGGATCAAATGCAGTTGTGTAACAGTTAATAACAATGCATGGGTAAAGCCTGAATAGTGCTTATGTGTACTCTTCTGGCACAAACTATACGCCAAACTATGATGTTGGTCATTAACTCTCATCAGCAACCAAATCTTCTACCAAGTTTTAAACCCTTTACTTTTATTTCAAATACCACAAGGGTGGTTGYTATCATTTCATGTTATGAAATCAAAAGTATTCATTATGTTAATATGCTAACAAAATCAGTATACTTTCCTGGTCTAAACATCTGGTAATTACATTCAATATTAATTCATTTTTCTGAACGTCCTCAATTTAGAAGTCTCTTCCATCAAGCATTTCATCACTGTTTCTTCATGAACACTACTGGTCACCTTTGTGAGAAAAGCTGGAGAAAAACTCCTCTTTCAGGTGTAGGACAAGTTCATAACAGGACACTTATTAAATAAGTCCACAAGAAAAAGATGTCCTTGGGGCTCCTTGTTGGAGTTCAGTTCCCCTGAAAATGGAATATGGCAGTAAATGAAAAACATAACTAATTAATGAACAACGTGTGCTTAAAACCAAACTCCTTGAAGGCCTATCTGTAAGACATATAATGCAGTCAAAGTGTTGGGTTGGACACAGAGCAAACCAATAATTTTATAACTGTCAGTAGTGGAACAAACAATAACAAACAGATTTAGTCCTCGTACCCCCTGTATTTGTCAGTGTAATCCTGTATCTTTAGAAATCAATACAGAATACTACATTCATTAAGAAGTGTCTCATAACTTATACAAATCAGTTGATTTCAAGTTTGATACACGCATAGTTCCGTTTTGGCTAAGAAATATTGTTGCCTTTCTAGATCTCAGAAGTGTCTTTGGTAAATGCAGTTTTTATCTTCTGACATGCTGGAGAGACAGTAATTATGATAATTTGTCTTTGTATCAGGAAGAAGTGTAAGACCAAGAAATTTTCTTTCCTTGTTGTTTCTTGATTTTCTTGCTTTCTTGCTTGTTTCTTTCCTCTACCGCTCTTCACTTCCCCAATGGAAATATCAAAGTTGAAGCAAAAATTTACCAGTCTTTACAAGACCGTTGTTGAGAAAGACTTCTGTGATTCAAAACAAAATTTGTGGACAAAAATGCAAAACCACAAAAAGGAAATTTCTGATCAAACTTTAAAAATAATTAGGTACTAAGATTCTCTCACAGAAAAGCCCAAGGAAAGGAAATAGGAAACCTCAGGTTAAAATGCCTCCTCTTCCTAACTCACGGAGTATTTATACCAGATTCACATCACAGGCAGATGTCCTTATCTCTGGTATTTTATGAAACATCATTTTCATACAGTCCTTTAAAAATCTTAATTTTATCTCAGAGCAGAAAGATAAAATATTTTGAAGATATTTTCAACTTCTGCCCACACAGGTATCTTTACTGTCTGTGAAAGCAACAAGGGTTTTTCTCTTCCTTCAGTTCAGATCTACCAAATTATCCCTTCAGCTGCATCACTCGAACACTGTTGTTTAAAAGACTCGGTTAAACAAGAGAATAACCTGGCTCAGGAGTTCTTGCTGCTTGTGTCTGTGATGAAGCAGTATGCCACTGTGGCATTCGAGTGCAGGTGACCACATGGGTGTAGATCCCAGCCCTCTGCAAGGCCAATTCAAAGCTAGCATCAAGCCTGTTTGAAGGACAGATGTCACCTGATTTACAGTCATGCATTTAAAATTCTGCCTCCAGTTTTCTACTGGTCTTTTGTTCATCTTAGACTGTGGACTCTAGGATGGAGTCTGTCCCTCAGAGTAGTTAGAAGAGTCCCTAACCTAACTGGGGCCTAATTTCTTTTCGAACCTGTATTATAAATAAAAAAATATAAAGTGTCACTGATAGCATGCAGGGTATTGATACAGTATCTGTTTATGCATATCAGGTATATAATACATCATTTACAAATAAGAAGAGTCTGAGATATTAAATATTGCTTTGGTTTTAGTGAAAAACTGAAAAAAGTTGTCTGCATCTTAAATTATAATTAATTACATTATTAGAAAACATAAATAAAAGTGTTTATGGTTTTCAAGTGTTTATGCACTTTTCTGGCTGACTAAAATGAGAAGGTCTGAGAGCAGAAACAGAAAGGCACAGAGAGTCATTTTGTGTATATCTGTTAATATGCAGTGAATGAGAAAGTGATCTGAATGTATTTTGAGTTTAAATGGTGTTGTGGTCACTGGCTAGAACATACGCAGGCATGACATTGATTCCTTAGAGGATCATAAAAAACATCATTTTCATATAATGAAATAGGAACTAAACCAAGACTCATCATTATCTTTCTCAAATTTAGGACAGCAAGTAAGTGCTGTAACAGCTCAGAATTCTAAAATGCAACTTTCAGTGGTGTGCAGATGGCTTTCTGCTTGCTACAGACTSTAACATGCCCCTGTGGACAGCCCTGAATTGTTCTCCAGCTACAGGCTCATATGTCCCACATGATCACAGAATCACAGAATCGCTGAGGTTGGAAGGGACCTCTGGAGATCATCTAGTCCAACCCCCCCCTGCTCAAGCAGGGTCACCTAGAGCACGTTGCACAGGATTGCATCCAGGCGCGTTTTGAATATCTCCAGAGAAGGAGACTCCACCACCTCTCTGGGCAACCTGTTCCAGTGCTCTGTCACCCTCACAGTGAAAAAGTTTTTCCTCATGTTCAGATGGAACTGTCTGTGTTTCAGTTTGTGCCCGTTGCCTCGTGTCCTGTCGCTGGGCACCACTGAAAAGAGTCTGGTCCCATCCTCTCGACTCCCTCCCTTCAGATACTTGTACACATTGGTAGGATCTCCTCTCAGCCTTCTAAATTCTAATTCAAGAGAAGTCAGTGGAAATTTTCAAGTGCTAGCAAAAGTAACCATTGGCATTTAAAATAAAGTATTATTAAAAGAGATTTTAAAAGAGAATTTAATATTTAAAATGTGTTCAGAAAAAAGAATCTGATGTGGATGCAATTTAGGAGTAGCTGAATACAAGTGACAGCACAGTGAGCAATAGTAAGTCACAGAGTTTAAGGATCATTTGTTTGAATATGATCGAGGACAACAATAACAGAATGATTGTTATTTAAATTGTCTTTTATTACCTTTGTGAAATACATCCTTGGCCTTGGCCAAATCCTTAGCAGGTTGGAATAAAAAAAGGTAAACAAAACGTCAGCTGGGAGACATGGATGAACAGGATACTGTGTTCTAAGCTTGGCCTACTCAAAGTAAGTAATATGGCCTGTTAGGACTAGAAAAGGTCTTACTGGCGCAAGCGTCTGTTTGAGCTGTTGAACATTTGATGCTGAAAAGGATTGCAGAACAGTTCCACATGTTTAAAATAGAGACATGACAAATCAATAACAAAACAAAGCAAACCCCCAAGGTTCTTTAAATAGCTAGCTAAAGGTGATCAGCTAAAGAGGATCCACTATCCACTCAATGTTGTATAAAAGGAAGCACAAACTAGTATCTTTAGATTAAACTGAAGGAGCCTGCAAGTGGAAGGCCTAGTTCCTGGTCACCCAAAGATGAGGATCTGATCTAAGCTAGTGTTGATTAATAGAGTGATCATGCAGACAGTTAAGTTATTAATTGCTCAGATGTCACACATACTCTGTGAAATAAATGTATTGTTTGACAGATAGACTGTATTTTTGTCTCTCTTGATCTTAAGGGATTATATCTAAACTCCTAGCTGAGGACAGAAACTTTATAAAACTCCTAAGTTTTCATTTTCTAGAGGAAAATACTCTATGCAGGTACATTCAGGAGAAACAATGGGAGGCGAACAGAATGATCCACTGATGATGCACTGTGCTAAATGACAAACAGTAGAGATTATTCAACTTCTGATACCACGCAGCAGTGGTATCCTATTATCCTTTCATCCAAAACACTAGACCATCAGAATGAAATACAGAATAAAGGTACCAAACACTTATATCAGGCACTGCTGCACAGGGGTTCAGTACAACATACACGACTGATAGTGAGCAGCAAGCAATGAAAACTAGAAGGTGGTCAAGAACAGAGACCAGTGTCTAATATATGAGTAAACAGAAAGACAAATCAAAATAGTAATAAGCTCAACTGCTACAGATCCCCGAATGGAATAATTTGATGTTACTGAATTGCTTCAGTACAGGCAAGCATGTGCAAAACTGAGGTAAACCCCATGAGTAATAAAATTATGCCTAAATCCAGAAATGAAAAACTGTGTAACCAATGTGACAAGTCAACAATGAGTCAACAACAGTGAAGCTTTCCACTCCAGTATGCCAAATATGAGGAGATTCAGAAAAAGATACTTTTTAAAACAGATTTTTTTATCATGTAATATCTATCTCCCTTTCTATTTATATATTAATTTGTTACTTTGCGTAAAAGCAGTCAAGAATTACCATTCCTTACTTTGGGAGATAAGGAAAGAATGGCTTAGTAGTTGTAGTGATTTTCCACTTTGTTATAAACTGGGATTCAGCACTCTGTTCTCCCTCAGAGTTTCTGTGTGACCTTTTGGCAAGTCACTTAGCACTTCAAAACCACAGTAAAATAAGAATCATGCAACTTCTATGGTCTGTTTGTAGTATGATGATAATAGATCAATCATACTTGCACATACTAACATGAAAATTAATGTTCTGAAGGTTTAATGTTCTGAAGAATTAGCATATAACCATGGCACCTGAGGCATACAGAAGTAAAAACTCCARATCTCTCCAAAAATGCCAGTTCGGAAGGAAAAATCCATTGATATTTGGTACCACAATAAGGCAGACCTGGAACATATTTGTTTGTGTGTTGTGTTTAAGAGATATTTCTGTTAAAAAGAGAATTATGCCTTAAAAATGTGTAGTTGTGAACATATATAGAAATATAGGCTGTGTCTAAATGTTCCTGAGGTGAGTGGTTTCCTTAATCCAGAACATTCTTTTGGTATTACGATAAAAAAGTTCAAGCCTGAAATAAGAAAACGTTAGGAAACTTAGTACAAGAGTCTCCTGCTAAAAGAGACATAAGAAGCAGCTTAATCTTTGTGAGCTGGGCAACTGCCCAGTTCCCTATGCTATACTCTCTTTTCCAAGAGCTGGAATAAGAAAACCTGTAAGCAGAGCCATGGGAGTTACAATGTCTCTTGGTACCAGGCAGAGCTAGAGGGAGAGGTCAATGGAGTGAGGAGCAGCCAACAGCACCGAGTCACAGCACCGGATCACATCAGCTTAAGTGAGACCTTCCTACCAGCAAGACTTAAAAACATGAGTGAAAGAAGGCTATTGCAAAAGGGGGAAAGCAACCAGCTGGACTAGCAGTTGCTTTCTGGAGACAGAGACCATAAACTGGTGTTCTGCTGTAGGAATTAAGTATTCTTCTCTATTAAACTTTCTGGCTAGAGTTTTTTTCTCCCTTTTAATATCAACACTGTTTGCCAAACCATTTGGCTCCTACCTGAGAGAGGGGAGAACAAGCTTACTGGAAGCCTGAATTTTAATATGATTTCCCCAGGTTCAGAGCACTTTGCTAGAGCTTTGAGCCAGAGCTTTTTGTTAGTGACCTTCAATTTCAGCCCAACCCTTGTTGCCAGCTTTCAAGGCAGATGGGAGCAAAGGTCTGAGTAAAACTCCAACATATGTCTGAGTTACAAAAATTCATAGTATCAAATGCCAAAAATACATCTAACGATGTGTGTATTTGTTTGGTCATGCCCCACCCAACAGACCTCGATGTGTCCTCATTTCTTCCACGCTGCTGGAGCACTGGAAAAGTGTCTGCTGACAAAGTCCCACTGGAATGCATGGGAAGGCTAGGCTGGCGCCGGGAGCTACCACCCGGCCCTGAGTGCTGGGCACATCCTGCAGTCTGAGGAGACTTGGGCAAACAACCTACCTGTAAGGAGGTTTAAAATGACATCTCCTTTTCTCTAAACTGCTTTATTCCTAAGTAGTTAAGCGTTAGAGCTCTGACTATTCTGTGGCTTTTAAAAGAGTAAAACACATAACAGAAAATCAAATTTGCATCCTTTGGTAAGCACTAAAAAAAGGGCTAGAACTTTTTGGTGGTCTGGTTCAAACCTTTTCTTTCTCTCTCTGATACACAGCAGGGATAAAAAATTAAGAAAAACAGATTGGAAAAGTGTTTTCAAAGGAGCAAAATAGCTATTGACAATAAAAAATATCTTCTCATGTCTACAAAATAACTGTCTCCACTCTCTGTGTGGGCAAGATAAAGGAAATCAAGAGCACCAACTAGYAGAAAAAAAGGAGTCCAGCAAACTGCCACACTGCATGATGTATTTTCCTTCTCACCTCAGGACTGTCTATTACATAATTAGCAATAAATTATTATTACTTTGCACTGTGGCAAATCCCGTTGTGGCATTTATATCATTTGGATAGATTATGACTTGGGTATAGAGGGAATCCAACAAATACAAACACAGTGCTATCAGTAAGGAAAAGATATTGACAATAACGCAAGGCCTGAGAAGAATTTTCRTATATCCCATAGGCTGTACAACAGAAACTTTGTTCATATACCCTACCTTGAGTCCTGCCTATGTGAAGAATACAGTTTTCTTTTTTTTAATAATTCATTTTAGGTTCTACCTTTTTTCAGATGTGTTACAATTCTGGTATAAGTAAGTTGTGTTGGCTGATCAAGTCAACACTAAGAAAATTTTATCACCTGAGACTTGCTCTGTCTTGTTGGTTATTCCTTACCTCTCTCTTTTCTCTACTCCTATTACTATTTACTATCTTCATGCTTAACTTATGTTCTTCATGTATCTCTTAACACTCTTAAAGTATATTTAAATAAAAGTTTTTCTATATTTTTCCAAACAACTGGACTTCCTGTTGGATTCCTGAGTCTATCTCAAATTCCAGAGATGTTTATTGAAGCTATCTTTACTAATTAAAGTAAAAGATAAACTGACAGAACAGTAACTACTACAGGCCTTTTCTGTTAATGCTTCATGACTATCTTTGTTTGCAAATACTGTTACAAATTCATTAGGATTTATGCTTGTGAAGGAGGTTGAAACAAAGAAAATAAAGAGATTGGAGCAATTTGCAATGTGACTTGAAGTGATTAGAGCAGCTGGGATAGAGGCAATGAGGGGAGATTCCCTACTAATTAACATAAAGCCCTGTATTCAAGAGGAAATAAACTGCAGAAACAAACTAAAGAAATAGAGAGGAGTGTAACCAGGCATCTGTACCCGTCATAATTACAAGAATTTTTATTTTTGCCTGGTCTTTTTTTCTCAGTCATGGCTGCTTGCAAAAACAACTTCACAGTCCAACATCTGTTCATCCTGACCGATCTTATTATTAGGCAAAGCCTTCCATTTCCACACAGTCRCACTGAGGCTAGTGATGAGGCGAGGGTTTTAAAGTCGTGGCTCTAGCTGAGGTGTGCAATGCTCTCACGCTGTGGAAGGCAGCCGGGAGAGATAGGGAACGCAATCTCTCAGAACACAAGTGTGGAGCACACTAGAGGTGTGCTTGGAGGAAGAAGAGTGTACTGAAGGCAGCATTAATTTCAAATAAGTGTTGACATCTGACAAGGAGCCGGAATAAGTTTCCCAAAGTTAGGCTGAAGGTCTGTTCATCTTATACAGAGCAAGGACTTTCTTATTCCCTAAAAATCCAAAATTAAGACAATGCACAGATTGCTTGAAGCATTTTAAAAATCTAACACAGAATAACATCCTCTATCTGTAAAATGTGATTCAAATATTCTGTTATTTACCATCCCAGTTATTTGTGGCAATTGTTCACTAGGAAGCTGAGAAGTAACGTTGGGCCAAATCCTGGGAGAGAGGAAAATATTAATTGTACTTTATTTAGGAAAGTGTCATGGTAAAGTCAAGGCAGGTGAAAGAATAAGGCCATAAGATTTTACCTTATTTTGAAATTTTTTTCTTCACAATAGCTCTGTTGTTCAGACAGATCTCATACTATGAGGTATGAGGGTTTGCTTTCTGTTTTCTCCTTGAAATTACCATAGCCTAATGAAAAGTGAATAATATAGACTAAACTTTCAACAGAAAAAAAAAGTTTGGGATAATAGACATGTTTATCCATCTGTGTTCATTTTCTTTCCTCTTGATAAACAGAGAGAAAACTGATTCAAAATTGAGTGAGCATTTAATCATCTTTCCTCAAAACTTGTTTTTTTTCCCCCTTTGGATGCTTGTAACCACATACTTTGCTGAGCTCTCTAATGTGTGTTAATTCTTCAATTAAGAATAAAGTAGATTATGGACTGGAATTCTAACACAAAGTTTCTTGACTGCTTTTGTTTATTTGTTTATTATTTCTTTCTTGGAGCGATTCACTGGATTCAATCCAGCTGATTTAGAGAAAAAAGTTACACTAATTAAATTTCCTTTTGACACAATCAGGGATATGTATACTGAGCCAATTATTCTAATGGCAGAAAATCTGGTATCTTTTACAGCTATCCACTCCTTTTATTCATGATGCACCTTGTTTTTCATTTACTTGAATGATAGTAAGAAAGGTTTTTGCTGGTTTTCATATTTTATAAATTAGAAAAACTTGTTTTATGAAACAAATAGTAAGACATGGCTACACTGACAACAGTAGCTAAGTATATTCAGTGACTGACAGTCCTTTCTAGTCCCATTAGTCCCAAAATAAAATTCCTAGAAATCTCATTACAGAAACATCAACTTTATTAAATCAAAGGTAAATATTTTTGGATTAAATGCTGATATTTTTATCCAGTTGAACAGAACCTTATTTTACAATTGCTCCCATCATAATTTTTCAAACAACGTGTGGCATATAGGCATTCAGAATGCAATAAAAACTGGCTCTGCAGCATATGAAATAATGAGATAGAAATAAAGAAAAATAGATGATAAGAAAAATCAGTGGAATGTTAGTAAGAGACAAGAAGGACTTGGGGAAGGAGGAGACCAAAGTGACTCTCAGAGGAGCTGAGCACCCACCCTCAGCCCTTTACCTCTTTGTTTCAATGGACATTGAGTCAGGTCCAATATAGAGTTGTGAGTTATGCAAGCCTTCATCAATCAGCTGAAAGGGAAAACATTGTGAAACCAGGAGTGCCCTGACCTTAGGGATAGGTCATGCAGAGCCATAGAAAGCCATGTTCACGCTCATGACTTTAAATTGCTATTTTTTTTATGATGTTTGTAATGCTAAAAGAAAATAAAAATTACAGGCTTGTTATTTCTTAGTATTATCTTAATCTTCTTTCATCCTGATGGAAAAGAATAATAAATAGGTTTTGGTCCAGCAAGAATTAATGTCACACTTTTTAGCTTTTTTTCTTTCTTTTTAATAAATTGAAGTGTATTTCAAAATGCAAGAATCATTCCAACAGCTTGAATTTTTTGCATTTTCTTTCTCAGTTGAAATCATTACTAGAATTCATAAAACATGGAACTTAAAAGGACTTTGACAGATCATCTAGCTTGTCTCTGTAAATTTGATGAATTCTACACGAATATTTGAGTCAATACAAATCCACTCCTCTAGCAAAAAATATTTCTTCTGAAAAAATGTCACCCAGTTCTGTCATACAGCCTAAAATTAGGATAAAACCAAAATATTTTCCCTAAACATTTTATGGCCTAGGGAGGAGTCCTAAAAAACTGACAGGATAGAACATACATTAATAAAGACGCTAGTTTATAATCTTTTAATTCTGTAGGCCATCTCCCATCCCATAGTGGTTAAATAATCTTTAAGAAAACATACACTGCAAAGAAAAATATGGAGTCTTGAATAATCAAGGCTATACATGTCTTCAGCAAATAGCCTGTGTGATATTTACTACTAATGTAGCTATGGTACTTTTTCCAAAAAATATTCTCCTCACCATGCTCCCTTTCTTCTTGACTGTTGTACAGATGAATTCGCAATATTTCTGGAATCAAAGGACTTCTCAGTAAGTCTTACTTCTAGCTTTTAACTTTTCTCTTTTTTTAACTTTTAGCATTCCCTGCTGTATTTTAATTTCTGTTTTGATTCACTACAGAGATGTCACCAAGCTCTTATGCTCCAGCTACCCCCTCCACTGTCTAAACACCACCCCTTCAAGTGAAGTGAAAATATTGATTTCAGGAAGGTTTAACAACAGAAACAAACTGCTTTGCAATTCCACTCTGACTATCGTGCTTCCTAGTTATTACTACAAGCTTTCATAGATTTACAGCATTCTGTTGGGCTCTGTCTTGCTGAATTTTGAATGCTTGTTCTCTAATGAAATCTATTTATTTAGTGTGAGTAAGCTAACATTGCCCTCTTCTGTAATACCTGAATCACTCAGCATAGGTGAATAAGAGTTTCTGCAGGGCTATTTCAGATGTCTACGCTACATGAACATAGGTGAATGATAGAAGGGTCATGCTATCTAATATAGGACAAAAATCAAACCACTGCAAATAGCTATTATAATAGCAGAATAAAATATCATCATTGCTGTACAAACCAATAGAACTACTAAGTATGACATGCATTAGTAAAATGTTTCTCGTGTTAGTGAAGTGTTTCAGCTCTGGCAAAAAGATCTGTCAGTAAAGATGACTGTATCCTAAATTTTTTTGCAAACTGTTTCAGCAGATTTATGCTTCCTTTTGCGATGGATAATTTTAGGTTCCTAGACAATGCAGCAGTCCCACTGAGTGTTTAAGAATAACATATCAAGGCCAATACCTATGTCCTTGCAAAGTTCGTTACGTTCAGAAATCCCAGCTTCATATATATTTGTTTGCATCCCAGATCTCAACATTAGCGCACACTTGTGGTTGGAAGGGCTATAGGATTATCACCATGAAAATTAATTCTCACCGAATGACCCACTATAGGAGAATAGTGAGGATAGGTAGAGCTATACCTATAGGTAGAATTTTCAAAGAAGAAATCATTCTACTTTATCATTCTTGATCGTACGGAGGACAAGGATAAATAATACATAAATTGTCCATGCATGCTTATGAAAGAAGAAGAAATACTATTCTGAACAGAGAAGAAGATGGCAATGTATCAGAAGACAAAAAACAGGGAGAGATTCCAAAGACTGACTTGCTTTTGTGCCTATGCATATGTTTGTATATACACATATGTTAATATTTTAGCTTTGTATGAAATAACCCATGCATAAATGCCGTAATAATATTTATATGAATCTGTATTTACATATGAACCGAAAGCTCTGCACTTCTAATAACATGAGCATGTTGGTAGTTTTACTTTATGTTACTGAGAAATCAACAGAAATATGACCATGAACAAAAGTATGACTTTATATATGCATTTGCAGGATTGAATTTCTTTATGTTTTTGAATATCTTACACCAGGTAGTATTCTCACCCATATACTGTTGCATCATTAAAAAATGCTGTTTGTACTGTTTTCTGACATTTCCTCAGTCTGTGCTTCTCCCACACCCTTGCACGTGATCCATGTGTCTAAACCTCACAAAGACCTCATATTCTTTTTGACTGAGATACAAGATATTAATTTTTCTGATTCATTTATAAGAAATGTGCTGTCAGATTGATCTCCAAACAAGCAGTCACACATAGAAAAAATTTACTTTCAATAACACACTGGCCTTTTATATTTACAGTATTGTACACTCATTATAAAATGATTACATATGTGTACTCTAAGAAAAAAATAAATATCAAGGCTTCTTACTGGCTTTTTTTTCCTTTTGCTCTTTTTTCTGCCTTTAATGACTGCATAGACTAATACAATTAACATAACACCAATATTTGGATGACTCACACTGTGAGTCAAAGCCCTTTTGGCAAAATTTGTGAAATTCAGTTCTCCAAGGTGCCTTTTAATATGTTGTTAAATAACAACTTGCAGAATATGTGCGACCTGAAGGCTGACAGAAAGTTTTGGTCAATATCAAATGTCAGTTATCCAGAATTTTATTTGAACCAGTCATCAACATCTCAGCTTCCACAACATCTTTCAAATTGTAATTACAGAAGTTTTTTCAACAGCTTTTTGCTACGTGATGTTCTTCTGTTTTACACACTTAATCCTCTCTGTGCTGTATCATCTGCAGTGGAAAGAAAGGACAGTGTGCTTAAGAGAAAGCACAATCTTTTGGACCCACTAGTGGTTCATCATAAACTGTGTTTTAATCTCAGTATTCCAGTGCTAAATCTGGAAAAAAATGTGATAGGATTGCTTTACTCCGGATTTATGCGGGCATGATTTATCTGAGTTGAGAATATCTCTCAGGTTATCTTATTCAGTTGCTGTTTGGTATAGCAAGAGCTTTTATGCTTAAAGTTTAGTGAAGGAACAGGATTTTCTTTCAGGACAGATTTTCTCCGATATGAATGTCATCTGTTAAAACTAGTCTGGCCCTGGCCCTGCTTCTGTTTTAAAGATCAAACTAACGGGAGTGGAACATATAGTCAGTTGTGTACCGATGGGTGGTATTGGGGGAGTAAGAAGGATTGAGCCTGCCCATCTGCTTCAGTGTGTGTTTCTGCGTCACGCGAGGTGACGCAGAGCAATGAAGACCTCTTCATCTACCATTAGTCTCTCCCTCCACTTCTTACATTTGGTAACGTATGGAGGCATACTGAATAGTAGGATTTGGCTGGTTGAATTTCTATTTGAATTTCTGATGTTATTGAGCTTCAGTTGGATGCTTAATAGGTTATCAAACCTTAATGGGCTATTCTGATTAGCACAGTATATCACCTAAAATACCTTACTAGGTAGTATGTGAAGTGTCATTAACAACAGTGGTCATTATCGAGATTTTATGAAAGTAATAGACAATATTTCTTTTAGTTTCAGTCAGAACCAGAAAAGGGCTCTTGTTATCATGTTATAATGAAAAAAATCTCAAAATATTTTATGAAATTTAAATCTGTACTGTATTTTCATGTACACAAGCTACACCATTTTGCAAGTTTATGCCATCAGCCATAATGTTCTACTGGGAAGTTTGGAGGTAGCTTTTCCAGTGATTATCATCACATTTCAATAATAAAACTGTTACTGAATCATGAAATTTGTTTATTTGGTTTTACGTATAACTTGTATGTTATATATGTGGACATGTGGTAATTTTAACATGCCTGATGGAGCAAGGTATCTCTATATAGATACAGCTATAGAGATACAGCTCATCTAAAAATACAATGATAAGAAACAAAGGGGTAACTTGGCTTTTGTTTACACCTTTCTCAATGAGGGATTCCGCTGATTAAAGTAGAAATATTTCTTCAGCTAACATTTTAATTTTAGCTTTCTCCTCTCTTCCGTTCTTTGGAACACTAGAAAATGCCACCTCTGAGATAAGTTTACCTCCCTGACATAATGCTGAATGCCTTTATTTTGGCATTTAATGGGCCACTTCCAGCTCTGTTGAGGGCAGTGGCAAAATAAAAGCAATTAACAAAAATATCACACATTAATTTGACCAGAAATAAAATTGGTCAGATAGTATTAATAAACAGGATCATTCAAATTCTTTTTGTAGTCAGTGAGGAAATTGCCACTGGCTTCAGTACAAATGTGACTAGGGCTTAAAAATCAATGTGAATATTAGATGGAGGAACTGTGGAATTCTTGCTTTTTTTAGCTATAAAATGCTTTTCATCTATGCAAATTTTATATTCCTTTGCAACTATTTTCTGTTCCTGTGCTGCTTATGAATGGGATTTTTCAAAAGGACTCAGTATTGGCTTAATACGGTTTCTGCTGAAGTCTGTGACAGCCTTGTCAGTAACTTCAATGGCAACAAATAAACTAATGATAATTTATGACTATAAGTTAGAAAGAAACCCCTATTATAAGTTAGAAAGTTTCGTAAGAATAAAGAATGAATTGATTGATGATTTTACTATTAGTTAGTATTTCTAATATCAGGCTGTGAGTCATCACTTTTACTTAATAAACCAAAGTTCTGACTGTTAGCTGGTACTGGATTTATTTTTGCATTGTCCATAACTGCCATACTCTTGGTATTTATGAGAAACAGCTTGATGAAAAGCACATGGATCAGTAAACAATCAGCAGTAACCAAACACCAACAACGTTAGGCTGAATTATAACTCCTTCATTTTTACTCTGGCTGTATTCAGGCAACTTTTGTCATTGACTTCTTTTCTTCAGAAAACTTTTTGTTGCTCAGACAAGCTAACAGGACAAGTGACACAGTCATTTCATTCATTTTATTCCATTTTCCTACGCTTTTATGTACTGCCATACCAAATAGTTTTGTAGCCCACAGTATCTCACAATACCCCAGTGCAGAACTCAATGTTTTATATGCTGACACTCCTTTCAGACAAAGCAGGAGTGGTATAAACAAACGCTTAGCTTTCAGTAAAGCTCAGCTGTTAGTTAGGGAGTAAAGGGAACTGCTGAAGAATCTAGCTTCAGAATAAATTAGTGGCTTTTGTTGTTGTTTTGTAGCACTGCCAGGAAGTACTTTACCAATTGGTCAAATAGGGGCCATAATGCCTGTTAGCAATTCRGCAGAGTATCTTCTTCCTGTAGCTCCATTCTTTCCAATGTAATGCACAGAACCCAATAAGAATTAGAGACAACAGTGCAACTCGATTGTTCTCTTGCAATTTTTTTACACATTAAAATGCAATGGGGCCATCAAGATATAAGCTGCTACCAGCACTGAGCAACCATGTGATGTTGTTACAGTAGTTTAACTACTCATCCAGTGTTTCTGGAAATCAAGAGGGAGAGGGGAAGGAGTGACGAAAAACATCTGTTTGTTTCGAATATGCTCAGAAGAGAACCTCTAGGATTGAGTGAACTTGCTGTTTGTTAAATTTGCCTTATTACTGCTTCTCTATATTGATGTACACCAGAAGAAAATTGCCTTTCTCCTCTTCTCAGCTGTGTTATAGTCTCCTAACACAGCTGACTGATCTGGACACTTTTTTACACAGAAACAAAAAGTAGATATTTGACTGGTCCAAATACCTCTACTCTTTACTTTACAGTAAAAACCTCACTTGGGATATTCAGCATGATTAGATGAATGAAATAGAGAATGTATGAATGAAATGAGGTGGTGTGAAACCACATCCTGAAATCTTCAGGAGGAGTCTGAGACATTAGGAGAAGTCAACGTGCTCTTATCCATGCAAACTTCCAGAGACATCAGAAGAAGATGCTGCCAATACGTTGAGGACCTTGTCCTCCTTTTCATGTATTTCCAGCAGCATCTGTTCCCATACATTTGTATACGTTAGTACTGATGTGGAGCAGAGAACACTGTCTCCCAAAGGAACATTATGATTTCCTGTAGTGCCATTAGGTTCTTAGGCACATATCTGAATCTTTATGTGTCATTGTTATAATATCTAATGAAAATGCAGCTATATTTTCTATGACCTTTGTTTTCTTTACTAAGTTATCATTTGTATTTACAATCACATCTGAAAACATGTCTCGGTGAACTCATGATAGAGTGAAATAAAGTAAAAATACTCTAAAAGATGCAATTAATTTTCATCACCAATGAATGCATTGGAATTCAAAGTGATTATTCCATAGAGATAAGTATAAAAAAGAAATACACAAAAAGAGGCTGGAATAACCAAATAATTGATTAATCAATTAATCATTCTGCATACATTTAATTAATCAGATAAGTGTCAGAAAACAAAACAGAGACTTTATATAAATGGAGCTGGGATTTTAGTCATTAAAAAAAGCCAGCTGTTCCTTCGATAGATAAACTCTTTGCTATAAAGACAAATATGTGCTCTTCTTCTCTATATCGATAAATCGACAAGAAATGGCAGGTAACACTTGCCTCCTGTTGAGGCAGGAAGCTTTTAGCTGATTTTCAACATACACTTTTTATGACTTGTTTTTATGAGAAATATGTGAGATTTGGGCTATATTATTACGGTTGCAATTAGTACAATTACAATCAATAGAGACAGATTTAAAATGACAGGCTGGCTAACTTTCTTTTTACTAATGAATTTACATGTAGATTTGTGTTCCAGAAGAGGCACTGAACCAGGTTCCTTTGGCTCATGTCTATCATCTAGATGCAAACCAAGAAGCCTTGGCAGGTTTCTTTTCCTTCCTTGGCTTGCCTTGCCTTGTCTTTCATCAGGCTAACCGCTGATTCCTTACTATCATTAATATTGTCTCTCTTGATAAGTAGCTCAGGATTTCCTACTTACAGGCAAGATATTCCTGCTATTCAATGTTTCCATCAGTACTCTATGAACTTGCTAGTAATGTCTAACCTGTCAGTTTGCAAAGTCTCATAGGTTGGAGGTGGATGCCAGTAGCCGTGTATTATATTAGTGAATTGACTGTTTAATGAATCAGTAAATTCTGTCTCTGTTCCTTGGTGCTCATCTGTGCCTTAGGTATAGCAATACGCAGCTGCCTCTCACAAGATCAAATCCATTTTCTGTCAAAGCCAAAGCTGGACTGGGCCCGAGCAGTTTTACGCGATGTCGCAGTTATAGGATTACTGCCATGTTTTGATCCCTTTCTGGTAGGCTCCTTAAGGTAGGCTGTGTTCCCTTGTCTACTTGAAAGTGGATTTTTGGAATTCTGCTCTTTGGCTAGATCTGGGTACAATTCTCCTCATGCATTCATGGTTTCTTAGCATGGAATTTAGCATGTCAGACGCATTTTTTCACCTTTCATAAGAAGTTCAATATACATACTTTTACGAGTGCAATATACGGAGATGAGCAAACGCCTTAAAATACGTGRAATTAAGCATTAGGGCAAATGTTTCAGGTTTTTTCCTTGTTAGCTAAACTGTTCCCACATAAACCTCCACTTTTCCTCTGCAAGGCAGTTCTGCATATTACATTGGGCTGAACTGTAGAACCTAGATATGAAAATTTCCTTTTTCTATAAGCCCCTTTTTACACAGTTAGCTGCTATTTGCTGCTTTCTTTGCCATTCAGATTCATTCTGCTTTAATGGCTTGCTCTCACCATGCTTGTCTCCAASGGAGCACACACTTTCTGTCTGCCGCCACTATTTCCCCTTCCTCCTGCTGTTCATTCTCTCTCTCTGCTTCAGGAATCTTATACACAAAATTCATTTTGTGGTAGAGGACTATTCCCATTAGCAAAATCCCACAGCTTGTTACATTGAGATTTGTGTCTTTTTGCAGATCTGTACTGAAAAAATATGTTAAGATTTTGAGTTATTCATTGAAGTGACTAGTCTTACGTGGATCATCCAAAATAGTCTGCTTTATTTCCTGTTGTTTTGACAGCACATAGGTCATAGGAAACTTTTCAAGTCTGGAGAGAAGGCCGTGGGTATCCATACAGTGTATAAGCATATAACAGAACAGTCCCTGACCTGAAATCACGGGAACTGGGGAAGGGCAGAGGCAAGGCTAGCCGTTTGTGAAGAACCACAGAGGCAGTTCCTGAGCTCAGATGAGGATTCAGAGTGGAGCTTCATGTTAGTGTAATCTACATATTCCTATGACATATTTTTATTAAACTGAAGATAACGAAAGAATGCTAAATTTGAAACTCTAAATTTAAAAATCTAAAAAAAATATTTATTTCAGGGAAGAACAATTTAGTTAAGAGCCCATATTTTTTGCTGGAAATGTTTTAATTTAAAGACGAAAATGCCATGAAGCACAGAAGTTTGTTTCATTCTCAATTTGCAATGAAATTAAAACATGCTGAGCATTTTGAGTTATGTAACCAATATTCCCATTGCCTCCCTTTCCCTAACAAGTAATTTTCTTCATTTTCTTTATTATTTAAAAAAAGTCACGTTGCTTCTTCCTTATTAATCACATTAACCTTCTGCCTAACACCACAGTAAAAGCACAATTCACAATCTGTGACATTTGCAAGCTTTTTTCTTGGTAACTAGCAAGACACCGCAAATTCAAATTTATATTCAATTTCTTTGTAATCCCTCTTATGCTCTTTATGTTTTCTTCCCTCCTGCTGTATGGATTATGCATTTGTCCCTCCCCCCCCCCCTTAGTTTCTCATAAGGCTGTTCAATTTACTTGATTGTTCCTCTTTCCCTATTTTTCTTACATTACAACCTCATCAAAAACAAAGTTACATAGTGGAATTAAATGAAAATATCATGGCAAACATAACACAGAAAATAAGGAAAAAATATCTTATTATGGTAGGTTTCTGTTTTGATGAAAGCCTCTTCAATATTCTTGAAAATAAAGGTCTCTGATAAAAAAAGTATGGGAAGTAAGTTGTGAAAATACTGGTTTTAAAAAGGTATCAAGCTGTAAAATTAAAAAAAAAAATACTTCCACAAAAAAAAAAAAAAAGAATATAGGTGATATCTAAGAATGAGAAAAGTAATTTTGGTGAAAAATAAGAGCCTTGATGCCAATACATTTATTCATTTCTATACAATATAAACACAAATCTTTTATATTAAAGATCTGAAAAATGTTAGTAGATCTTTTTTTCCTTTAATGTTCCATTGGTTTTCTTTATTTTAGTGCAATAACTCTWGTTTTTTGTTCAGATGATAAGAAGAAATATGCAAATATTGAATATGGGAATACAAACACTGGGGAAACTGAATTTTTTCTTTCTTTAGGCTCTTGTGAAACTGCCTTTCCAGTCAAATGTTTCAAGTTCAATTAATTTAGGTAATTTTACTGAACATCTCCACAACTGAATTTACAATGTTTTAAATTTCAGCCATCACTAGTCAGGAGTCAGACCTTGTAGGAAAAGTGAGAAATACAACCCAATTCTTTTTGATGTGGGTGCTACAGCAGTATTCATATTCTTAAAAAAATAATGTTGGCTACTACTTAGAATTTCAGGCATTTAATGCTGTCTGATTCATCTAATGTGAAGAGGAGCACTCCATCTTCCATGTTTCCATCTCAGGTAGTTCAAGCGCATTATTTTGTAGGAGAGAGGGTAAATGCTTTCACCAGCTTCAATGGCTACTTGTTTGTGTCCATAATATGTAAAAATAATGACCAGATCACTGTGGAGTTCCAAGGAGGTAGTAGGTTGCTTTACTAGTTTTCAGCAATTCAGCCCAGAATGTTCAAGTTGTACAAGTTATGTATTAATCCAATTTTAGGTGTCTGGGGTATAGGAATTGGATTTTTTTTTTCAAGAAGTCATAAAATTCCTTTCACTTTTTGTCTATGCCAGAAAAGCTACTCAGGAGGGAAATATTTATCAGGTGAACATTGTATTTCATGAATGCATAAGTGAAGTTACTGTGTCCCCTGTGTTCATATATTGCCAATACAACGTTTAATTGTTTCCAAGGATATAATTTGGAATGAAATCTGTCCTATGAATAGGGATATAAATGAAGCCAAATACTTTCATAGGACTCTTGACTGAAATGATTTCTTGACAGAAACCTTCTAGTAGAATCCACTTACGTTAAACTGTGAAGTGTTAAAATGTTTCATCACAATGTACACTTCCTTCTCCCATCCCTTAAATATAACCTTCTGCTTCATTCTCATGTATCTCTATTCTGTTTGCTCCAAAGAAGCACTGTCATGAACTTGGGGAAACTATGAAAGACTATTTTTAAAACCATGTTCTAGCCTTCTGTGTAAAGAACCATATATGTTCCCTGGCAAATCAATCGAATCTCCATACAAAGCATCAGAGAGCAAGATAAAGCTACCACAGTGTTCATGCTCAATAGGACCTGCTCCATTATTCTCATAACAATGCTGCACCCGGCGCTGGAAAGAGAGAGTGCATGGGGAGGAAAATTGGCTCAGATCTTTGTGCAAACGGAACTTTCCCAGTGCACAGTAAGTTTTAAATGTACATACCCACCAATTTAAGTGTAAATGGAAAACTCTGAACAACTTCAAGTACGGTTAACTGCTGGAGGGGACATCAGAACTCAGTGGCTCTTTAAGTACTAGGTGCTCTCTTAGAAAGGATAAAAAAAGCTATGGAGAGTAGACACACCTGAGAAACACAGAGAATTAAGCATCATTTTCATAATTTAATGTGCTCCTCTCTGTTTCTGTACCTGATGCTAGACAGAAAAAGCCCAGCTGAGATGCAGCTTCTTGATCCCTGCCAATTTCAGTGTACTCTGCTATTCCCGTTCTTATCTCCATTTCTTAACTTGTGAAAACATATGGGCAACATTTCACACTCGTGTGTGGCAAAGTCAAACCTTACGGTTTATCTCCTTAATCTTCATAAGAAGCATAAGTTGGATACACCCAATAAAAATAAATCAAAACAAAAAATAATTCCCGTCAAGAGCACATTTATGTCTTGAATGGTTTGAGATTTTGGAGTGCTCCAAAGTCTGGGRTGAAGTGGAATCAGAGAATTTATCTCTGATCTGAAATAAATGATTTATTTTGCAAAGCAATACTGAACCAGCAGGGTTGTCATAAAACATGGCATTTCAGGTTCCACAGCGTATTAGAACAGAAATACTTTTGTAGTGCACTTTATTTGTGTGTATTTTAATTTACAGCTCCAGGTGTTGCTTCACATTATCAGTGATCCCTTTTGTCTCTTATGTTTTCCTCCCGACTTGTACAAGTGCTGGCAGTTTGGAAAAAAGTGAATACGGAAACAGTGAACAAAAATAAATCAAAGAGCGGAGCTGGCTCTCCAGCCTAAGAACATTAAAGGATTTTCCTATATTCTATGTGAAAGGTGACAAACTAACATCTAGACAGTACCTCAGATGAGTTCTGCAGAATACCATCTTTGAAATCAGGTTCAGGGAACTTTTATCATATTCATTGAAAAAAAACAACAACCACAAACCTAATTCTAAAGTGTGGGGGTGAAACTTGTAGCAAAGCTTCATTACTTAATAGAAGGGGCAAACAGGCCATTGTCCACATAATTGTTACTTTGAACTTCTTAAAACATGACTTCATTCTTTCTATACTATTATCTGTTTCTGTACCCTTGCTTCTCAAACTTACCAATGTTTTAAATGCTTAAAAATTATACAGTGCTTCTTATGTGGAAGCATAAGAATCTCTGGAAGATTCTTAAGTGAATAAAAATGTAGTTTCAGGGAAAGGTTGTAGGTAAATACTGAAAGAGGAGAGCTGAAGAAGCAAATAAGGCTTAAATATTGAGATGAATGTGATGATGCAGTAAGTCTAGTGCAGAAAAGCAAGGTTCACTGGTTAGTGCTGATGTTGCCTTATCAGACTTGGAGAGAAGGAAAAAGACAATTTAAAATACAGCTTATCACCCATGACCTAATTACAACTGTCTGGAATCATTTGTATTTAAAGCAAGGGCCACAGAGCCACAGTGAATTTACTTAGATAAACACACAGTCACACAACATGTGCTCAGCTCTGTTTGCTATGGGATATGGCATTCTTCTATTATGTCTGTTTGTAAGATGAGTTAAATTAAGCTTGAAATTGCATGAGAGAAGTCTGGCGCAGGGAAACTGTGCAAGTGTTCAGACAGCAAGACGGTGGTAGCGCGTACTGCAGCTTGATATGCAAAACGGTGTTGAGTCGCACACCCTCGCCACGGCACTAGGAAGAAGATTTGGGCTGGAGAATTCGTGAGCAAACAAAAGGATTTGGAGTCTCTTGACCTCAGCACTGCCTTGCCACTCTGCACACTAATGGCTGCGAAGAAATAAAACAATTACATCATTCCTCAGAAATTCTCAGTGTGTTCGCCCGCTTTTGTCCTCCTGTGTTAACTTGTTTGTAATGCATGTTTGGGAGTGAAAAGGATGGATTCTGCTGGCAGTCTCTGTATACTCACAAGCAATGTGTTGGCCGGTGGCAAGGCAGTAATAGCAGGGCTGGTCTCCTGCCTGCTGCAGAATGGTTGATCAATAAATTCCATTTACCCAGAAACTCTGGACAAATGTATACACTGAATACGCTGTACAGACTGAATATGCTGTGCCTTAACTGTAGAGCTCTTATGGATGTAAACAGTATGTTTGGCACATGTGGATTTTCTGAAAAATAGGGCATTATTTACAGGTATATATAATAATAATATTATCATTACTGGATACCAGAATTCCATTATTCACAGACTACAGATTGACTTAGAGAGTGCACTCACATGAAGACTAAGAGTAGAACTATTTGAATACTGCATTGACAAAATTAAACAAAAACATATATCATTTTTAATCAGCCTGATATCTATTTCTCCAAAGCTTTTCCAAAAACTTAAAAATTAATAAAAGAGAACTGTATTGATGTTGGAGGATATTCTACCCTTGAAAAAGCATTGTGGATATATATTTTTAATGCAATAACATTTTTAACTACAATCTAAAAATACATGGTTTAAAAAAGTCAAATGAAAATTTAACCTTTAGGTATGCATATGTATGAATGTAGTGTTTGGAAGAAATTGCTATACTTGGTGAAAAGAACTTCCTGATTTCTTCAGATCTCTTTGAGAGAATCATTCCCAAATATTAAGTCTGTGGTAAAAGAAACTTCTTCTCCCTGAAATTTCAAAATGTTAAAAAGAATGAAAATGACCACAAATACCAAGAAATGACATTTCCTCCTACTTTTTATTTTTCAACATGAAAAATAACCATCTCCTTGATGTGAATGCGATCCAAAACAAATTGATTAATATGCAGTATTTAGCTTGTTTCATTATATGTCTTGCTTGTCACTTGGTATGCTGTTCTTACGACATTTCCCTCCTCATTTTTAAGATTAGGAATTTTAGATCCCTTCAGATAAACTTTCAAGTAGCTGTCCAGATGTATTAAAACCTTCAGACTTAAGGTTTTCAACTCCCATTCCAAGTCTAGACGAATTGCTTGGACACGCATTTTAGTGCTTACATATAGACTAAGTCTCTGTTTAATTGCAACAGGTGGCCTGCTCTCGCTGTGCTGGCCAGGCACTGAAACCTGAGACTCTAGGAAAATTGCACAGGAACTTTAATTGAGGATAGAGCAATGAGTCCAGTGCATGTGGGCATTTGGCACATATACGTTGTATATTGCTTGGTACTGCGGCAACCTCTGAGCTGTTGTGTCTTATCTGTGTACTATTCCATCTTGATAGGTCTTTTTGCAATTACAGACAGCAATGGAAAGAAGGAACAAGACAATTACTTCTGCCCCTTTGCATACCAGTCCTGCAGCAAAGAGGACTCTCTATGGCTAAGAAGGAGACCACTTTAGATTTCCCTCTCAAACACTGATTGGAGGAGCAATTACATGAGAACAGTCACAGGACAATAACTGATAATCAATGGTGTAGTAAAAAGGATAAACAGGAAAAGCAAGATAATCTTGTTACTTTTCTCTTTTTTCTCCCATTTCTCATGTCATCTATCAAGACATGAGAAAGACATGCCATATAAGACATATATGATATGATAAGGTATAAGACAATCCTTTTCAAGGAAATTTGCTGAAAATAAACATTTAACAAATTATTTAAGTAAGGTTTCCCAATAACACAAGTTTTGAGACTTTGACAAATTAACAGTAACTCACTGGATTTCCTAAACAACTTTTTTTTTTTTTCAAAGACTACCTATGAAGAACTGGCTTCAGCACTTAAAATTAGGCTATTCCAGAGAAAGAAAATGAAATACTTGCTGTCTGATTTCCAGTAAGAAACATTGTAATTGTTGTCTGCATATGGATTTAAATCTTTGTTCCATTAACTTCATCCTTAGTCTTTTCATAGATTTCTATATATTCTGACCCTCCATAAAAGGCAAACTTCCTTCCATAAAGTTTCTTCATGTGCTTATTCATTCACAACTATAAAGATTTCTGCCATGTATTGCCTCAGAAGTCATATTGACTTTTTAACCTAAAATTCAGTCACAAATACAATGATAGAATCTCTTGCAATAGCGCACCTTCTCACATAGGAATATCCCTTAATCTATGTGTTATTCTCTGGGCATTTTTAGCAAGCAAAGCCTTTACACATTCACACATCATGAAGCATAACAAAATACTCTGATCTACTGCCAAGAAAAAATCATTTTAATTTTTAGATATTACTGTGAGGTGAGTTTTATAGAAAATGCTTATTCAGGGATGGCCAAAACAATTTGATCAGATAGATGAGTAAATAGTGTTTGAAACAATCTGTCTATGTGTTACACTTGCATTTTATTAACTAGGAAACCTGAGCTACATCCTTGCTTCCACAGTTCAGGATAAATAATATATTTCAACATATTCTACTAAATCAAAATTCTGACCAGTGGTAGGGTTATGGATTTTATTTCATCTTGAACCGCATAACTCATTCTCATGCATTAGATCACAACTGATTGGAAAGCTGGGCTTTAGCTGGCTGTGAGCCAGCTGAACTGAATCCAGAGAAAGTGCTAAGCTTTGACATGTTACCCTTGAAAAGAATGGTTGAAATAAAATTAAAATTCTTCTGCTGGAGCTGAACATTTTACACTACTTGGGAACTAATTACTATGGGCATATCAGACATGCAGACTGATCTCTTTTCCAGACGACTTGTTTTAARCTGTTGATTGTAGATTTCAAAAACGAGAAAAAATTCTTCATACAAACCAGTTGCCTTGCTTTCTTCACTTTATCAAGAAACACAGAGCAGAAAACAATAGGGCTGTGAAAGTCTTCTGTTTTTTGTTTATGACAGTCTTTAATTAGATAAATACGCAAAAAAAATCACACCTATATTATCTCCCTAATGTTAATACCATTGGGAGTATAATAGGTAGATGTCTGTCCATATCTTCACACTGTCTCTCATATCAGGCTCATCTTTATGTTCTGCTTTTTTTTTTTTTTTTTTTTTTTTTTTAGGGCTGTTCCAATGCCTGACTAATGACTGGACCTTCCAGATACTGCAACTATAACTATAATAAAAAGTACATATTATAAAGCTCTGGTAGCAAAAGATTAGGCTTTGCATTATAGAACTCAAGAGCTGCACTGTATGACTGGATCTATGTTGAATGATAACCAAATCCTAGTCTGTGTTATTACTGCTACTGTTACTACCAGTTATGGGTATAGCTCCCGTGTCAACCACAGCACTTGTGTAAAACCCAGTGCACTCAGGAGAAATCTGCAAGAGGAAAAATGAAAAGAGAATCATAATTAAGGCATTTGAATTACACTGGATAATCACTGATGGTAAAAATGAGAATATGTAATGCACAGGATAGGGTTATTAAAAAAATCGTTTTTACACTGTGATGATGACTTGATGAAATAAACCAGTATGTAATGTCTGGAAGCAGAAAAATAAAATAACACAATTTTTTCCACCTCCACAACTGCCTTCTGGGCTTGCTAGTTGCTACATCCCTCACACCAGAAGGAGTACTAGAATCAGAGATCTCTGGAGTCTGCCACTAAGACCAAATGCTTAGTGTGTTGCTTTGGCAATAACAGGGTCCAAATGTCTCCTCAATTTCCACATCCTAGGATGCAGGCTTTCTTTCGTTCTGTCTATAATGTCATATGTGCTGAACTTAGTAATGAGATGGATGATCTGAATGCTATGTACTGAGTTAAAATAGCTGTTCTTATTTGATCAGGTTGCAAATTCCCACTATGTTGCTTATCCATGCTATGAAATAGCAAGTGGGATTTCTCTGCCATGCATGGTGGAAGTGGGAAATAAAAACCTTTCAATTTACTGAGCCTCATGTACTCAGTGATCAAATATATGGTTTCCATCTTTCCCATCTGGTATCCTTGATGTGTTCAGGCATTCAGACAAGCTTGAATAGACACTGTGTGCTTGAACAGTAATTTATGTTATTTGATAGCAACAAGAAATCAGAGAAGTGAGGAGAGCCCTCAACCACAACACTAGAGATGGAGTTTGTCCCACCCAACTTTAAAAGTCAACAATGTGGGTGTTTACAAACAATCATATTTTCTGTACTCCACCCCCTGCGCTATCCAGAAGCAAAAGCAAAATAGTTGCAACAGCATCTGCATTTTATTAAACCATTATTTCCAAAGATATGAGCATGGGATACCTGTACCTTGCAATGAATAGTAGTAGGATGTCATTATGAAAATAAAGAAAAATAAAAAGACAGCGATTTAAAATTTCATGCCATGATTTTCCAAAGCTACGATGTTTACTACCTCCTTCAGGATAAGCTGATCACTCAGGTCCTTTATTCAGTTGTGCTATACTTTATGCAACACGTACTTGAGATAACAGAATGAAATGGAGGTGGTGAAATCCTATGATTCTGCTTTTTGATAAATAACCAAAAAGAAGTTTATTTGCTTTCTTCAGAAGTTCCTTTTTCTTCTTTTAACTATATTTGGACTATAAGGAAGACAGTGTATCCCTGTACATAGTGATGCCAGAACTTCAGACTACCAATTTTCCTAATGCTCACAGAGCAGGCAGTGGAAGAAAAGAAGAGGGAAAAGCAATGACTTACTAGAAATATTTCCTGTCTTACTGACCCTGGCTACTCTGGAGCTGTTGCTTATTTCCGTGCTTCCAAGCTCTCTTACTTCCGCCCGAGCAGTTCCACTTTGAAACAGTCACCAGCCCCAACATCTCAATGGAGGAAGGCACAACTGTAACAAGCATTTCCTTGTCCTGCACCTTGTGCTGTGGGTACCTGCAATCGGGACTGCAGAGCTGACAGATATTATGGTAATGGGGCTATGTTAATGAATACAGCAGGCAGGAGAAAACAAACTGGGAGTCTGTTGTAAGAAAAAAAGCAAAGCAGCAAAAAGACCCTAAAGAGCAGCAGGAAACCTAAGGGATCTTGCAAAAGCATTCGAGGCAGAATGAAAGATAGAGGAAAACTAGAAGGAAGAGAGTTATGAAATACAAACTCTGGAAAATCTTAATCCTTATGATAATCTTAATCCAATAGATATGAATTGTCCTTTGCAATCATGAGGGCCTCTGTTTAAAACAAGGAACACTAAAACTTATGAGCTTTATGCTTATAAAAGCTATATGCTATAAAGCTTACAAGCATGATATCTGATATGAAGATTAAAATAAGCAAAAGAGAGATCACAGAAACACCTATAATTAATTTAAACAGGTGTATTTTCAAAACTTTGTGCATAATGTATCTGCTCACATCAAATTCAGTGGTACTTAGACAACTTTAAACGTCACATATGACTTTGAAATTCTTTTTCCCTTAGGGAATATAGCATAAAAAAAGTTTCAAAGTGTTTCATGCACAGCTGTACAATACCTGATTTTTAAAACTACTTTCCAGCTCTTAATTTCTCTAATCTCTAGTCTGTCTCTAAAACCTAGTATACAAGCAATTGCTTTAAAAAACAGTATATAGTATATTACTTGGATTTGATTAATCAGTTTTCTTCTGTTGACTAAATTTATTATGCTTATTTATAAAGCACTTTTTACATTTTTGCAGAAGGTTTCTTTTCTTTTCTTTTTTTTTTTAATTTTTACAGAGTTTTATAGAAAGGATTGCATAATATAGTTATCTTTGACAGTAAGGGACTGGACACAGTGACCCAGAAGGTCCCTGGCAAATAATGCTATTTGCATGCTTTTTCTCTTATAGATTGAACACTGCATGAGATCTATGTGTTGCAATAATTTTGCTGACTGTCAAACTGTGCTATTACTTAATCATCTCCCATTACTGCAGTGTCCTAGGGAGCTGCCTACGTATATACAGTCCATAATTTTATGCACTGGCCATATTAAAAACAACTTCACATTGGAGATAATGAAGATTCTTATGAAATGGGTGGAGTGTAAATATGGAATACAAGGAGCTAGTCTACGAGATCACACATTGGCCAAGATCAAAGGCTTGTCTTAATGATAAGGAAAAATTGACTCATCAAAGCTTTGTTTAATCTTTATACTTGCAAAATATCAGTTCATTTATTTCTACCACAAGGGGAAAAAGAAAAAAGAAAAAAGAGYGAGGTGAAGAAGAGAGGGGAGAGAAGGGAGATGGGGAGAGGGAAAAGGGGAGAGGGGTTGGGTGGGGGGGAATCTCTCTCTGAATGGGAACAAGAAGATAATGAGGCAGAAACTTAGATAAGTACAGGGTCTAAAGTGTTTAGCAAGATTTTCTAGCCAATATGGAACTGTTAAGAATCCTAAATTAGAAATGGAGAAGACTGTCATGCAAAAAGAAGCTCCTTTTAGTAAAATGGCTTCATTTAAACACTCAGACTGAGAATACCGGTCTGCTCCACTTAAGCAACATCACCAAAGTGAAGCAAATAGAAAGTCTGTGCAGCAGAAGTGGCCAACTTCCCTAACTCTGGTACTCGCATATCAGAACTGTTACATAATTGAGAGGTACATATTGCATTCCTTGCAGAGACAAGGGTGTTATATCACAGAGGAGACAGGAGATGATGGTTCTGCAGGGATCCTGTGACTCCAGGGCTGGCTTTTGGCTACATTTCAGAAAAACTACCAAAGCCTGTCTTCAGCAATCTTGGTTACTCCCACACCCAGGAATGTAGGTCTAGAAGAGAGTCTGCATTTGAATTGTTTATGAACTGCATATGATCCAAGAGCCAGTAGTTGGCCTCCATTTCAGATAGTCAGCCATTCGAGTGGGTGGTTCAATCAGAAAACAAAGCAAGGGAAAACATGCATAGAATCTAAGCCTTTTCCATAGCTTAGACAGCAAGATCGCATTCCGTTCTGTCATAAGGGTTGTATTCAGCAACCTACCCAACCACCCCCTTTAACCTGATAATTTAATTTCATCTTGCTAGTTTTCTTCCACATACAGTATAGGCATATCTGTGTTTAATATTATAGATATTTAATAGCATAAATTAAGATAACAATGAATAAAACTGATATTCAGCATTGTACAAATATTGGTGATTTAACTATAGATGATATATACACCACAAAACGGGGACAAACCTGCAAGAGGAGATGGTCAGATGGCTTCCACCATCTGGACTTTACTAAGCAGCTCCTCATGTGAAAAACTACCAAGATACATTGCACATCAGTGTCCCCTCTGTCCTCAAGTGAAACAGTGCACTAAAATTCAGTAGAACTGGCATGAAATGGGACACTGCCAGATTAGCACAAGGATGTACTGATTAATCAGCTCAATGTAGCATGTTAGGAGGACCCCTCTAAACTCCTAACTGCTTGATTTTTGTAACATGCTTCATCTTCCGTTCCTGTCATTTTTATCTCTTTTTTTCTTTTCTCTTTTGCTTTTTCCTTCTCTGTCTTTCTTTCTTCCTTTTCCTTTTCCTTTTCTTTTCTCTTCTCTTCTTCTTCCTCTTCTTCTTCTTCTTCTTGCCATTCTTCTTCTCTTTCTCTCTCTTTCTTCCTCTCTCTTTCCTTCTATTCTTCTTTCTCTCACTGTCTTTCTCTCTCTTTTCCTTTTGTTTTACAATCACCTTCCCTTCTTTCTGCCTCAGATAAGAAGTATTTCACAACTCTGTGATATATTCAATATTTTTTTAAATAAGTGTGATTCAGAAACAGTGCTCCTCATTCTTGCAGGAAACTATATTTGACAGAGTAAGTTCTCACAAACAGTAGCTATTTGACCTCCTTCTCCTGTACAGAGTCCTGCTTAGCCATCGAGACTTGACACCAGCATAATTCTACCTGGTATGAATTGCAGTGAAGTATTGAGGTCATTCAAAAGCCAGATGAATGATGTTGTGTCCTTAGTATGTAACTAATAAGAAGGTATTGTCAGTACTTTGTAATTATGAGTGTTTAATACAGCAACAGACATGTTAACATTAAAAGGCTTGAAAGAGAAGGAGGAACCTTTGTGTTTCTCAGACTGCTAATTCTAGAAGTGAGCAAACCAATGGGAGCTTGTCTAAATTAGATTTCTCTTGAGGCAGGGGTCCAAACCATTGGCCTGAGAGTGAAGACAGCCTCCCTCCACYTTGTAATATATTCTGCTTGATGAATAACAACAAAGATTGATTAAAACCTTAGGTCATGTCATATATCTTCCAGTAATTCAAGATCAGGAGAGTTACCAAGCTGCTTTCAAAAATCTAAAGTGAAAAGGTTTCTATCTGTGGTATGTTGATCTATGTCTTAACAGAGTCATCAGCAGCACTGTTTTTGATTTTGTTTAGATGCTCAAACTTTCCTATTTTAATTTTATTTAGAGAAGGCTGAATAGCAATGATACAATGTGTATGCTGAGCTAAAAACACAGACTTGAAAGGGCTATAAGGTACTGAAGAGATTGCATTTAAAACCAAAAGGCAAGGGAAGACAAAATACCCAACAGCAATGCCAGAAGTATTAATTAATAGCAGTGTAGACGTAAGTGTAACAGTAGCAGAGCTACTGTAATCTTGGGAAAGAATAGTCTCTATAAATGAGTCTGAGTGCTACAAACTTTTTCAGTACTCACTGCCACTTACAGGGTATATTATGCCTAAGCAAACAAAATGAGTGATAATGCTCCTGTCTTTCCTGACCCACATAACAAAATGTACGCTTGCTGTGTTCCAATCAGTTTCTTTGCTACCCCAGCTGCCTCTTCCATTTGCAATCAATGAGATCACAGATGAAGAGCTCATTCCTTTTTTTCCTTGGTTTGAATGAATATGGATTTGTTCATGAACTCAACACACTTTTTGCTCTAAGGCCAGACTGAAGGAAAGGATGTTTCTCAGCTTAGCAAATTGGCTGCAAAATGTTAAAGGTCTTCGGGGAATTTTCTACTTACTTTAATTAACTCATTATCAGGCATTTGTCTAAGATCTGGACTTGAGTTACAGAATTCTCAGATGCATCTGGAATGTGAAGGTTTCAAATTTCATAGCACTGGTGATTTGCCTTAATCTGTGATAAAGATGGGGCACAACTACAAAATATAGAGAAGGTTAGGTCTACCTCTGTGGTGTCAAGGAAGAAAAAATGGTTATTAACAAGCTTTTGGCAAGACCATGTATTAATGACAACTTTCCCATGTCCCTTATTGAGCTATCAAAAAAATCTGATTTTTTTTATTTTCCAGCTTAGGAGTTTTGAGCTTTAAAACGGTTGGGCAGGAAATTTCAAAAGTAAATACATTTTTTGAAGAGTCAGTTAGCAGTCAACATTAGACACCTAAATCCACATTTAAGCATTTGAATATGCCTGACCTGGTTTTCAAAAATGCTGAACATCAACAACTCTCAGTGTCATCAGTTAGTTAGTAAAAGCTAAAAACCAAACAAATAAAATCACCCAAGCAATTTATTACATACTTGTACAAAGCACTATGTCCTTAAAATTCATTCTCCTGCAAGAAGGAAGAGTTTTCTTTTAGTTATGTGCTTATGTATTTTTTACAAGACTCCAGTACACTCAGAGAGCAGATGGAATGTTCCCTTGCTCAGTGAAGAGTTAACTAACTAAATGTAGACAAAGCCGTGTAAATACTGGGTCTTAGCACTGAAAATATACTGTGAAATTTAAATGCTATTTGTAACATCTAGTGGTTAATGGCCTAATCATTAAAGTTAGTGTTATACTAGCACCCAGCCAGAACCCCAACAGTGGTACACAATTTGCTTAAGTTTACATACTTTCACCATAAAAATAACATCAGCAGTAAGCACTTTTAATTAGGCTGTGCCTAATCCATGGATGGAAATTGAATTTTAGTTGTGTTCATCAGTCTTGAAAACAAGAAATCCTTAATGTAGTCAGAATGCCATTAGAAAGACATAACAGAACTTAAATCAGTTTGATGATATTCCACTGTGGGCTGTTCTTTCCATTCATATTAAGCCAAAATAAGGTCCGTATGATTCTACTGATCATAAGATTAACTTATCCAGGTCAGGATTTTTATAAAGGCTTTGGGATATCATACCAAATAACTAAGCATATTAAAAAAAATGTTTTGTACTTAGAAACAGGCACGGAAGTCAGAGGACATTCAAAGGGGACAAAGTAAAAGACCCTGAGGGTGAAAATAAGAGTGTTCCTGTATTCTCTGTATAAATCAGCCAGAATTTCTTCTTTTTTGTTTGCAAGATGGTAATTTTCTATTTGATTTCAGTGACTTTTTTAATGTTGCCATCCTCTCTGATCATCCTGAGATCTCACATCCACTCAGTCCTTTCAAGTGCTTTATCTTACTTCCTCTGCAAAGCAATTTATCTCTTTTCTATTTCCAAGGTAGCATTACTGTACATAATAATGTGACATTTATCTGGATTATAATGTGACACTTAGCAGGACTAGCATGGTAGCAAATGTAGACAGTGAAAAGAGAAGGGTAACACAAGTGATAACTTTTGAGTAATCAGGGTTCTTCTCTCTTGTTGATACTGACATGTTGAATAGTCTGCCTCTAGTTGAGGTGCAGCCCAAGAGTTTCGATGATAGCCTTCTTGTACATGGGGTAATTATTTCAGACTTATATCATTAGTAGTAGTCATCTCATGACCAGCAACAATACATTTAAACAAGTTTCGAGTCAACTGGAAGTCTCTTTTCATACTTAAAGTGACATACAGGATTGATGCTAAACTGCCCAAACTTAAAATTCATGTTTGAACTTCTCTCATTTTAAATTGTGGGGTTGCAATCTAGCACCTGAGAGTCATTTGGGTTTGTGCCATTTGCTACATCTATGGAAAAATAAAAGTAATTATCCTGAACACACCCCATTTTCTGGTGGCAGGAAGGGTATGTAATATAGCAGTCTCCATGTGTGATTGAACTTCATAATCAACTGTTCTCATTTGTGGTATAATCTTCTAAAAGCAGCTCTACAAGGTTCACTCCAGGTTGAGCTAGAAAAGCAAAGGAGATATTCTGAATTAAAATCAGGTATTTTAATTGAAGTGCACAACATTTCATTAAAAAGTATCTGTCAAAGTGAACAAAGATATCTTGGATGATCCTTCTTTCTGCCATGTAAAAAAAACCCAAAAAACTGATTTCAAACAAAATATCTTTTTAATGAAGATACTTAATGCCTTCTTTTTTAACTACTGAACGTGTTTAAGTATGTAGACTAAAAGGAAACACACTACTCCAAGAGGCCACATGAATTTGTAAGACGGCATCAAGCAGACGTAAGGTTTTTCTCTGACATTATTTTTTTAAACCACATCCCAAATCATCCATTTATTCATATTCAGTCCAGACATAGTGGAATTATCTGCAAAATGGTAGTTATGTAAGCACAGAAAATAATTTCTATTTTTATGATGTTTCCTAAAATCCTTTGTTTTAAATGATCTAAATTTCAGGCCTCAGCTTAATAGTATCCATAAACATTGTTTCAAATTGTCCACATTAATAGTTGCAGATTCCAGAAAAACATCTCTTCTGCTTGAAAGAGAATATCCTTCTTCTGATACTGAAATAGTACCATAATTTTATCTTATTCAATTTGAAAAAAAGAGACAAATATAGGTAGATTAAAGAAAAAGAAACTAGTAATGAGATGGAGGGGAGAAACTGATATATTTTAATTTGATGTATTTATAGTGGGTATGCTTTGTAAACACTGCCAAAAATCTCATGGATGAGATGAATATATTCAACTGGCTATATAAGAATGGGTTTCCAGAGTGAAGAAAACTGACGTCAGCCATGGGTAGGTCACAGTGCAAAAATTGCTTTTTCTTTGGCAAAACATTTCTAGCACAGCCACATGATGATAAAGACAATATTCCTCAGGAACAGTTGCTTTCAACCCAGGATGAAAAAGACTAGATATCTCTATGCTAGCCACTGAAGATTAGACACACTGATCAAACTGCCTGCAGCGTATTTGAGTCAGTCAGCAGTAAGAATTTGTGAAAAACTTAAGATAGATGAATAACTAAGTTGGAGCAAAGGCACTGGAGCTTCAGTAATGTCTTAAGTTTGAGTATTAGAATAGGAAATTTAGGGAAGGGGAAAGATTTCATTATCCACTTTACTTATCTCAAGCGTGTTACCGTAGACACAGGCCAGGTACTTGCTCCATTTTTCTGTATAACCCAATATAGAGTAAGGGTTGATTGCCATCAGATGTTAAAGCACTTATTCAAAGTACATTCTCACAAAAAAGTAATATCACACTAAAGCATTAGCCTAATTGCTTTCAGTGATCTGCTACAGATGGAGTTCAAGAAGTTTATAACAGGGACCACTTCTTGCCTGTTTTAGTAAGGAGCGGACGGACCTCCGCAATCTGGGACAGGCTCCATTGCTGAGTGAGGCAATTCATGCAACAACCATTACTCAGCATGAAATAAGGGGGTTTATACACAATTTAACATACTACTACAGTGACTTTGAGATCTTGAAGCAAGAACTTCAAAAATAAATTAAGTATTTTATCTTCTTTCTGATCTTGTCACTATTATTCCAATCATCTAGTCGGGTAGTTTTTAAATCTAAAGTAGACTTTTCATCTGGATCAGCTCTTTGAACCCACAATCCGTTTTGTTGTGATTGCCTGTGTTCTGGTATTTCCCTGATCCAACCTTATTATTCGCCATCTCAGCAACTGAATAAGCATTTTACAAGTCTAAGTAACAGTTTCATATTGGAGAATTATTTTTACTGACTGCTCATTTCAGTCAAGTAATCATTTCAGAATCTGTTAATGATTGTCTTCTAGCTCTTTATAGATAGAGCGCAGGGCACAGTGAGTCTGAAACGTGTAAATATCACATAGACAGCTTTTAAATGTAAGACAAGATTTGTCCAAAAGAATCAAGGAAACCACAAAGCCACAATCAATGTCATAAAAAAGGTACAAATTAATGTTAAGCCCTATAATTACCTTACAATTTAGAGGCCTCATATATATGCAGATAATATGCCTTTGTAATGTGGTTGAAATGATATTTCTGAAAACAGATGCTTTCTCCTGCCATCTGTGATAAGGCTGTTTGTACCCCAGCCTTCCTCCTTGCTTAGAAGACAAAATAAATAGAACAAAAAATGTCTCCTGAAAGGCACTGGTAAAATAACCTCAGTTCATTAATTTTCATATCACATCTTTTTCCCGTGCCAGTACATAGAGCAGCGTTCTCTTTCTTACTTTTAACAATAAGCTTATGATAATTTTATCACATTAGAGATAAAAACACCTGCCTCATCCTGCCTCAGGGGACTGTGTAACGGACCAGGGAGCCCTCAGCTAAGAGGTGCCAGGACTCAGTGCACACCTTCGTCCCTCTGGTCCAGCATCCGGCCAGACCTATAGCCAAGGAAGTCCTGAGGGGCATGTCCTGAGGCGGGCTGGTCACTGCATTAACAGGCTAGAAAAGACTGATGTGGGACACAGGTATGGCTTTCAAGCACATATTCCCTGCTTTATGTATTCGCCAGAAGGACTTACTGGAGGTGTTAGCATATGCTTTAAATTATGGCCCTACAGTCAGAATTTTCTCGCTAGCTTCTGTACTGCAGAGTCTTTTTAGTTTGCATAGGTGCTTACAAAAGCGCCGTGATCCGATACTTGTAAATATATACATTCAACATAGATATACGTTCAACACTAAACAGCTGATATAAATATATACAGATAGATAGATAGATAGATAGATCCCACAGCTGCACTGACTTTCTGTGTTTTGAGTGGGAATGACAAAAACTGGCTGATAATTCATTTTGTTAAACTAGCCTTTCTAATCTGCATGGAAAATTTAACAGGTTTTGATGGGTCATGGATCATTGCAGGTGGACGTGCCAGCTATATTTTGTCCTGCAATAACATTAAAAAATCCTATTTTTTTCTGCATCCTTTGTTTTTTTCACAATAGTATCTTATTGGCAATGAGGACAAAGGAAGCAATAAAAAGGATAACAATGAAGTTGTACCTCAAGCAGAGCTGAACAAACATTTGAGAGAGAGAATAAGAGAACCTGCCCACCTGAGTTTAATGGTTCAGAACACTGGGAATAAATATAAAGTTTATTTCTGTCCCTCCAAGTTGTGTTTGCAAGCTGTTGAGAATGACACGGCACTGTCTTCTGATTTAGTGGATGTTTTATAGCTAGGACACTACAATGTCCCTGAGTCCTTTTATGACTAGGAAACCACTGTGTCCCTGAGCCATTTCACCTTGTTATAAAGAGAAATAATTGCCCTAAAACAAGATGGCAAGAAGACTATGAGACCTTCAGAATGTAGAGGATGGAAAATACTTCATTTCTTTCAAAACTGCTACTGTATTCCCACTGAACTTTAAAATAATGAAAAAATAAGAACTATGCAATCCGGTAGGTCTTTGAACATACTGGCCACACGTTAATATTTGTAACATTTTAGAACACTGAAAGATAATATTTCACCTTTTCCCATTTAGTTAGAGTTTAGATAGGAGTTTTTTCTTTCAGTTACATTTCATTTAGACTACGAAGGATATATTCAGTTCACTTCCTCAAGGGTCATTTAATTCCACAGCAAGACAGATAGTTCAATTAAAAGGTTTTTTTTTTTTTTTTTTTTGAGAAAGCTATTAAAATTAAAGTCTTCTTCGTGTGTTTATGGCATATCATAAAGGTGTATTTGTATGAGCTTGGAAAGTAATATTATATGTAAATAGTAAAGATGAAAAAAAAGATGCCTGGAACTTTCACATATAAATTCTAAATTAAGCTTTTCTCAATAAAAACAGATTCAATCCAGAAACTTTAAATGTAGATTCCCAGCATAACAACCACTGTGGACTCTACAAGAGCTTATACCAACTGCAGGAATAAAAAATTTGGAAGAAGGAAAAAGAAGCATTAGTGTACTAGTTATAAGCAATTGCTTTGGGACAGTGTAGTGTCCCAGCTATTAGATAACCACTAAATCAAACCATGTTGCACTGTCATTCTCAGCAGCTTGCAAACCAGACTTGGAGGGACAGAAGTAAGCAATTTGTTTGAACTAGTAAACTAATTTGTAGTTTGTGCAAATCTATACATAAGTGACCTAATAAATAAATACCCACTTTGATTTAAGGACAATGAAGACCAACTGGCCTACTGTGTAACAGAGTCTGAAACATTTAATATTAATATAATTAGACTACCAGGACTGACAGTGTTATTTATTTGCAGATCTGCTTAAGCTAGCAAGACTGTAGCAGATAAAATAGTCATTCTATCTAAGCAACACAAAATCAGGGCCTTATTTGGAYAGGCAAATACAGCTATACTTGGCAAAACATGCCTACAAGTACTCCAATACCGTATCATAGCCTTCGTATTTTGTTCTTGTAATAAAGAGAAAAATATATTTTTCTTTTGGTGCAAAAATCTTCACATTATACTCTAAATTGTATTAGTTTAATCAATTATCTTCTATATGGGAGTACTGATATGAACATTTAGAAGTCCTGGTATGAAGAGTAGAAAAAACTAGCTTTACTCCTGTTACATACCCTATCTATCTCCTCTATGGAAAGGTTAATAAATCTCTTGGAAGAGCCTTAGTGCCATATTGGCATACCTAGCTCCATTCTGGCAAGTATATCTCTGTTAAGTATATATGAGTGTTTGTAAATGAGACCATGTATGCATGTTCGTATATACATATTGGCACAGGTATATGTGTGTGTATATCTCTACATTTATGCTGAATTGGCTTATTTACAATGTACTGATGTCATAGAGACTGCGTCTTCTTTCTTTTTATGTCTTTCAACATTTTATAAAATGTGCCTTTGGAATTTGCAACATGACAATTTTTAGGTGATTTTTTTTCTGGCAACAAACATGGGTTGTAAGTAAATATTCTTTACTATTAAATAGCTTTAGCTCCTTATTTCCTTATATGATATTGTTTACTTTGGTAATGCTGTATTGACCTTGAAATTGTCAGCGGCCAAGGACACAGTTTTCAATTCCTTCCTTTTTAGGTCATCCGCTTGTACGGATGGAAGGACAGTAGGGGAAAAACAAAACAACAACCTGTTTTGGGTGTATATATTTTAATAAAACAATGATGGCATAAGAAAAATAGTAACAAGCCTGGAATCTGATTAGATTCCAGCTGAGATTATTGGACAGACAGACTGCGGGAAGGGAAGGTCAAAGGCAAAAAAAAAAAAAATTTTGATTTATGAACAAAAGTGGATTCTATTTTTCTAGACAAAAGTGGGATTTATTCTATAATTTCCATGCTCATGGGTGTGTGTAGTTTCTCAGATAGCATATATGAGGTGGAGAAACAGATTCCAATACATTTTAAGGCATTTACTCTTCATCTGACTCCATCTGGCTGRGTCTAAAATAATGTTGATGTAAATAATGTGAGAAAAATGTTCTCCTACAATATACAATACTGTCAGAATGGAGAAGCATTATAAATCTTTCAAAAAATACAAATTCTATTTCCAACTTGAACTGATTACTGAACCAAAGAGATTCAGAAAAGTATACCTTCATACGTATTACCATAAACAAGGTTACATGAAAACTGGCAATTCCGAAGGCACTTTAATGGAGATATGTTGACACTTGTTGAGATTTACCTGGTATGGCATATGTATACAAATATTCAGAGAGACAGACCATATGAATAGTTACCGTTGTTAAAGAAGACTGAAATAGGGTAAAACTTCCATTTACCAAAACGAGGGGGACAGAGCTGCTTAGAGATATTGAAAAAGCGCAGGGGAAGTCAGACAAACTCTTTCTTTGAGCAGGGAGAGGGAGCTGCGTCATTCTGTGTTTGCTTATACTACAGCTGCTGGGTAAGTACAGAAACCTACATAGAGAAGGTGCTTAGGCAGTGTTGGGGGTATAGGTCTACCAGCTGATGCTGTCTGCTTTAGCATATGTAGATGATATGCTGAAATCTTGCTTCCTTTACCATGCATTTTGTATGCAGACACATACTCATGACCAGAAAGTTAAGAAATTTTAAAAGAAGAAAAGGTAAAATTTTTGAATTTAATGCAGTAGCTAGAATCACTACCTGAGCCCTCTGTGAAGAAAACAAGTTGACAAATCCTGCTGGGAAAACAAATAAAAAGACAAGGTTGTAATCATATAATTTTAGTTCTCCCCATACAGATATCTACACATTCATTCATTATTAAACACACATTAATAGCTAGGCCATTCTTTTTCACCAGAGCTATACAATGAAACATTAGGCCTACGCTTTTTTTCTCCCCCAAGTATTGAAGACACCAGATTTTATGTACAACATACTGTGGAAGAAGGATGGCTCAGTGACCTGGTTCGGGTTTGAAATTCAGAATTCTGCCCCTTCTTAAATTGCCTGCCTGAGCCTGAGCACACACGCGTATGGCTGTCCGTGTGTGTGTGCGTGTGCCTGCAGGTCTGTATGTTTGTGCAAAAACGGGCTTCACCTGACTAGACAGATACTCTGACCTGATATAACACGCCAGCTCCAGTCTAACTGCATGTGTAAGCACAATGCCCGGGTTAATAAATTCACCATTTCAGCTGAGCTTATTGTCTTGGGAATAACGCTTCTCTAACATGGCTCGATGGCTGTGGGCCAGCTGGTGTGTGGGCAGATGCCTGCGCACACATTTTTGTAGACATGCCCTAGATTCTCAGTTCTCTTCTTGGCAAGTAATTCTAAAAGTATTACCCTCAGAGGTAAGAGAGGTAAGCTGGGAATTCTTTTTCACTTGTTCTCATGGTGAACACACCTCATTCAAACTTTAATTTTCTCTCATGAAGAAGCAGCTTCTTGACCCTTACAGCTGCTTCATGCATTCGTCTTGACATTGAGATTTCCACTTTCTTGATAATCTCCAGAGTTCTTCGGGGTCTCAGTTTCTGAGGTGAACCTTTTACTCAGTATTATTTAATTCCATCCAGTTCCTGGTGTCATTTGTTTTTTCCTCTATGTAGACACTGTACAGTGTAGTATTCTATACAAGTGCTATTCCCTTCCAATAAGATCCTTGAAAATCTAGTAATCTCATGAAATTCATTAATGCCAGTTAGTGACTGTTACTCAATTACTTTGTCTCTAATTACTTAGATACTTACAGTTTTACTTTTACGGATCCAATCCTATGACCTTGTAAGAGCTGAAAGACTCCTTCTTTGAGATTTAAAAGTCATTCTTAGGACACACTGGCACCTGATAGTTTTGAACCTTAGAGCAATTATTCAGTTGTGGTGCCAAACCACTTGTTCAAATTACAAGACTATGCTTCTCATATAAAGGGAAAAGACTTTCGTGGGTCCCACACTTCAGGAAGACATGAAGGCCTGGAAGTTAGTAGCTCACATTTTATTTCCAAAATATATAATTTTATCATTTTATAGGCCACTTTTAAAGAATATCATATATTGTCATGGCACCTTTTTCAAAGAGGTTAATGAGGCAATGAGTTATAAAATTAGTTTTACACTTTCAGAAATATAATTTCAAATAATACATAGGAAACAGCATTATATTAATTTTATGTCAACTACTTACTCCTTTTGGGACACTTTTTTCACATCAGATCATGAGGCCTTGGGTGAAAAATGAAACAGTTATTTCAGTACTTTGTGAGAGCTATTCTTTCTAATCTATAGATTTTAGGGCCAAAGGGGGCCATCTAGTCTAAGCTCCTATATAATGCAGACCACGGAATTTTAACCATGAATTCTCCATACAATTTATTCTGTTCTGATCCTAAAAAATGGTGTTTGACTAAAACACATGCTTTAGTTATGCTTAGAAGCCATGAAAAACCTTATTGAACTTAACAGTCATAGCCACTGCCTTCAGTTTAAGATAAGTGTAAGGAATGATCAAGCTCCTCTATAGCTTCACATAGCTGAAATAGTAGGCACCATTAACCAAAACCCAGGCACACGTGAAATCTCAAATAGTGGTTGTACCACATGGCCCAAGATGTTTGATGCAGAATGCTTACACTATTTAAATTAAAAAAAAAAAAAAAGTTAAAAGTTCACAGAAATGTACAGATAATGAACAAAAGCCACCAAACTCAGCCAGAAAAACTCTTACAACATGACAGACTGGTAAACAGATGAGAAAAATTTTGCATAAAGTGGTGTGTAAAAGGGAATGAAGAAACTAGTTTAGCTGTTTTTATCTTCACAGAATATTTTTTACTCATTCTTTGTAAGTGAACACCAATGCATGGAAGAAATACCTCATTACTTTATGCATTTCTCCTTTTGATAGAAGTAAACAACTTCTGGACATAAAGTAATGACTTGAGGAAAAAAAAAATATTTCCATACAGCTATATAGTCTTAATGTAAAAGTGTCAGGAACGGCTGATGCATACTCAAGTTTCACTGTGGAGTCACAGTAAACTGGAGTGCACATCTCTGCCAGGTACCTAGAAGCATCCTGAGTCCAGTAATACAGCCGTTGTTACTAAAAGGAGTATTCACATAAAGGACATTAAATGATTTCCAAGTACTTCCTTACAATCTATTGTGCCATATTTCGTGGGGGTACTAGAAACATTTTTGTTTCACCCTTCATTGGTGGGACTAGCTCAACAGATGGGCAATCAAACATAACTGCAGGTTAAAAAGGGAAAAGTCAATAAAGACAAGTGCGTACAAAGGGCAAAGCTGTYAGCAGAAATTCATTGATGTCCTTCAGTGTCTTGTTCAAGTCTTGCTCTTTATTGCTCTATTTCTGTCCTTACAGGAAGAAATCACTCAGGTCCACAAACCAAAAATAAATAGAGCAACTACCACCCAAATCTCCCTGTTTCCCTCAGTTCAAAGGCTGCTTTTTGGAACATGTTGCTTTTGCCAAGTGAGGCTATGATTTAATTCCAAAGGCTTGTCTGTGAGTGAAGAAAGCTCAGCCACAGCCATCAGTAGTTCACTTCAACTTTCAGCAGCCCAGACAGAGTTAAGCCTCTGGAATTGTTACCCTCTAAAGGAAGATAAAAACCCAGGCAGGGGAATCAGTGTGAATTTGCACCATTAAACAGACATGTACACAACTGAGAAGGATGCCTGCTCTCTTATTGCTGCTGTTTAGTATTGCTCTCAGTAATGATACTAAAGAGCTACTCACTAAAACAAAGGGGAAAAGGAAACAAGAAAATAAAGGGGATTAATAAAAGTCAGGTAGGAAAAAATCTAAGTTTCCTGTAACAAGTAGTCCAGAAATATGTACTTAAGAAAGAGTTTAAAACACACCAACTATAGAAATCACTCTTGCAAACCAATGTAATGTGTGGGATTATAAGAGCTCTTTTTCCTGCAGGCTGTGGTAATTTGTATGATTCAGCTTTGATTTTCACTAAAATGAAAGGGAGAGATTTGTATTTTAACTACAATGAAGCATACATGCTGAAGGATTACTACTGGGAATTTGCACTCAGTGGAGTAGCTCTCTCTTCAAACACAAGGTCTAGGTGCTGAAATGTATGTTTCTTTAATTCTCCTTGTATCTTCATACTAAAGCAAAAGTTGAGAGGCATTTTCAAAGAAGCCTAAAGGGACTCAGACCTCACTGACTTTTAATATGTTATTGGTGTCAGCAGCCTTGGTGTCTTTTGAAAATCTTCACCTAGAAGACTAATGGAACTCAAAATGGCTTTAGGGCTTCACTTATTCATGCCTTGTTGCTATTGTCCCTTGTGCGATTATTTGTGAACAGGATGCTGCCATATGTCTTTTCCTCCATATCCATTCGCGATGAGTGGAACAGGAGGCAGAAGGAAGACAAACCTTCTCCACTTGGTTTATGCAAGGAAATAGGGTCAATATTATAAGCAGAGGAGAAGTTTTCAAACTGATTTACTGGACTGGATTTCCAGAAATATTTAAATATGAAGTAAAATCAATGCCTTATCCACTGCACAAATTGCAGATTATAATGACTGCCAAGTTTGAAATCTTGATGCCTTGTTTAATCTAAATGAATTTACTCACATATTTTTAAAAGAATATTCACCCTATCTCTTTAATTTCATGTGACTACCCCCTATTTGGCATGGTTTATTTATAATAATTGATATCATAAAAAGAAGCAGGTCATTAGGGAGACAAAGGGAATAATGATTTTATTGACAGTCTGGACAGAGTGAATATATGCATTTATTAATTCATTCCCTGGCCAAAATTTAATTTTCAGATTCATTTTACAGTCTGCTTTAAGACACCCCCTTCCTCCCCTCCCCTTGACTATGACATCTCTGGGAACCTTTTTTCTCTTAGACTGTTTGTTAAAGCTTGGGATATTTTGTATCATGCCAAAGCACAACATGGGAAATGCTGAAGGTGCCCCTTTCATCCCTCTTTACATATAGATATCTGCCTTTTGAAAATGTTTGCATTAGACTGTACAGAAACTTCTCTCTCTGGGTGACTGATGCTGTATGCACATATGTGTTAAATGACTTTTTTACATGAATACACTAACATGCACATATACACATGAAGACTGGAGAAGCCGCACATATATTTATGCGTGTTAAAGGCAGTTGAGGGAAAGGTGCTGCTGAACCAAAGGAATGCACATTCCCTGTGTTTAATCAATCCAGTACCCAGAGACTTTCAAGGATTTTGCTCTTTTAAATAGTCAAATAATTTAAAATACAACCCCCTCCCCCCCCCCAAAAAAAAAAGAATTAACAGATTCTCTGGAGGAAGAAAGAGAAACCAAATGGTTTATGTTTGATATTTCATTTCATCTTTGAAATATAGTTTACATGAGAACTCAGAAGAGTTTTTTTTAATTGAATTTGTTGGTGTTATTTAGTTAGTTAGTTAGTTAGCTGGACCTTCTTAAAGATGTTTAACCAAATTCTGCTCTTAATTATACCAAAGTAAATCCAAAGTAACTGAAATAATACAGTTCCTTCCTTCCTTTCCTCCCTCCCTCCCTCCAGTAGACATTGTTTATTAACTGAAAGCCAAAGTTCCAATGGAACARTGTTGGGAAATGGTTCCTTGAATCCAGGATCACACTTCTAGGTGCACCCTGCCCTTGTCTACCCCTCAGAATACTGAGGTAGTCAGAACATGCAGGTGGTGGGGAAACCAGATCTCAGTTCCTAATTTCCCTAATAGATATCACAGGTTTGAGTACAGATCTCATACCCAATGGGAGATGTTTAACTGCACAGTGATTCTTTCTCTGTTCCAGTGAACTAAATCTTGGAAAAATTAAATCTTGGATGAATTCACTGATGGGAAAAGCCATTCTCCACCATGCCCTACTCAGATTTTATTATATAGCTGAGTGTTGTATATGCTTTTAAAAAAATTCAAAGATTTTATTTAAATTTATAGAGTACCAAACATAATACTGCAAGAGAACAAAAAGTTCTAAATAAAGGAACTGAACATGCATGTTGGCTCATTACGTATCCTAACAAAATGTAGCATCAATCTTTTCTTATATAGAAGACAGATGGATTAAAGGAGGCTTTGCAAAAATCTCCATCAAAATTTTGCATCTTCTAATGGGGACAGAAAGGAGAGGGCAGGCCTATGTAGGCACATGAAATTATCCTAATATCCTTCCTCTTTCCAAGCCCGAGAAGCAAGCTTTGATTGTAGGAAGGAATGAGGATAAATGAAAAATCTGTTTCTACCTAATTTTTCAGGTGAAATATAGGCTTCAGCACTTCAGCTTTTCCCTATAGCTTTTAGACCTCATTGTTGGCATCACCACATACTCTGCACACCTTTCCCATAGTTTGCTTTATCCTCACCTCATATAGAATCAGCTAAAAACTCTTTCAGTTTGTAGGCACAAGCCCTATTGTTTTGAAACTTTGTACAGTCTCTCTTGTACAGCTTACTGGGGGGGTCTGGCAAGTTCTTAGCTTTCAAACCTCTTTGAGACAGAATTTCTTAGTGTAGAGAGTACACTGAGTGGTTTAGTGAAGAGAGGCACAGAGGGTACATGTGGGAAAGGTGGGTCTTTAACACCGCAGAGTAACTGTGAGAACAGGGAGTGTGCTCAGTTCTTTGGCTAAGATGTTTGACCTTTCAGCCTGGGAAAAGCTGCCTGAGAGCATATGAATCTACCATATATCACTAATTTTTTTTTTTTTGATAGAGTGTTATTTTCTAGCTCATGAATACCATTTTGGATGGGCGATTTAACCACTCATATGTAGGGAAGGKTTTTTTTTCTGTATCTTAGGTATGGCTCATTTCTTAAAAGTGTTTACAAACTTTAATTCAGCTGCTGTCCCTAGTATACCCAAATGATGGTTAGTTGCAATACATTTTTTCTAATGTGCTTTCTAATCATCGCTCAGCTTATGGTAGCAGTAAAGGATATGAAAGATATTGGCCCCAGCTGTCTACTGTTCTAGCATTAAATATAATTTGCTAAATCAGCTTGGACTAAATATTCTTGTGTCCAGTAAATTTTGTTTAAAATACAGTAGGCCAAACTAAGCACACGATACACTCACATAAAGCTGATGTAGATCAGCAACTCTTGCTGCTGCAACTCTTCTGCAAAGCACACTGAATAAATAGGATTTCTTATCATCATTTTTTGTTGTTTCTTGGATGCTTTATTCGAGAAGATTCCACAACGAACCATGTTTCACGAATACTAAATTGCTTTCCAGCTTCAGTTACAGGCTATTTTATGTTATTTTTCTGGACCATTTATTTTTGTGAGTGCCTTGTTGAGCCTCATTGTACTGTTTTTCTCTAGTAAGTGATTAATTGATATTCCTATACATTGTTGAATCAAAAGAACAAAGTTTTCACTGAGAGTATTCCCAATCCTGACTCAATGATCCCTGTCTCTGATGCTCAGAAGGAAACCAATTTGCTTTGTCAAGAAGTTTGATAATGGCTGGAACGTTTTCTTCCACCCTTTCTGACGCCAAGAGCCTTAAAAGTCATATAATGAAACTTTGGAAGAGAGGGAACTCATCTTAGAAGCTGGACAGAAGAAATTGCATGGAACAGAGCTCTAGAAATAATGTATAATTATTTAGGTTGATATCCTCTCTCAGGCTGCTACTATATATGTAGGTATTCTATGCTAATGTCATTCTTGAAGTAAAAACTGGAACCCCAATTTTTCCCTGGGTAGCTGGTCTAAGAGTCAAGTTAATGAGTCATCTGTGCTTATTCTTTTCTTCTTTCCAGCCTAAGTACTTGGTCATTTCATGAAAACAGAGTTAAATTAATCAGGGGACACTGAAAATTCCCTATTCTACAAGATTATACTTTATCTCATATTTAACATTTCCCTGTGGAAGTCAAATCCTCTCAGACAGAACAAGTTTTCATACTCTGGGACAAGAAATCAACGAAGTAATGAGTAGTGGATACCACAGCTCCACTCTTTGGCATTTAAGAGAACAGGAAGATGCCTGTGAATTCCATCTGGGGGATAAGGACCTCCTTACCGCAGTGGATAAGCTACCCAGGTCTTCAAAGCAGTTGAGCTTAATGCATCTGCTTCTGACATTATCCCTCTGACTCTCATGGGCATCTCACTAAGTTAGTAGGCTGGCTTCCCTGGTTCCGTCTATTAGATGCTTAACTCCTGCCATGCAATACACAAAGCTAGAAAGTAAGCACCTCACTCAAGCACACAAATGCTGTTAGGAATTAAAGAGACCAGAGACTGGGTGCCACAATAATCAGTCTTGCAATATTTCACTCTTTGAATCTAGTTCTCATCTTCTCTGTCTTCAGAGAAAGAGAATAGTTCTTCCCTACTTTTCAGCAATAAATATGAAACAGAATAAATATGACAAAGATTGTAATGCATCCCGGTGTTATGCCTTTCAGCCTGTGTAAGTATCTTACTCCAAGATGAGTAGAAAGTGTTCTAGATCTACTCAGGAGTACATTAGGACAGAAGAAAATCTTAGCTGCTTCCACAGGGGACTTACCTGATTATACATCCAGAGGGCAACTAACACATTCAATTTTTCAGTTTCCAAAAAWCCTAACAAGAAACACTAAATAGAGACGTGGATTGACCTTGGTGGGACATTAGATATCAAAAATTCTTCAAAGGGGGAGATAAATCATACATCTGCTATGCACTTTGTAAAAAGAAAATGATTTGTTTCCCTATCAATTTATATAGCTACTTCATTACAGCCCGTTATTGAAAAGACTCATGGTTTATGCAGTGTCACTATTGTTATTATTATTAGTAGTATTGCTATCACATCTTGGAGTCAAGTCATAAACCAGGAACTCATTGCCCTGTTTTCATTTTCTGATTTAAGGCTGAGATTTCTTTGTTCCTTTTATATCTTGCAGAGAAACAACATGCATCATCAGAAATTCACTTTTTCCCAGGTTATGAAGTAATGAGGATTGCCAAATTCAGCATAGCATCTTTCAGTCTCTAAGGAAACAAAGTCCTCTAAGAGAAAACTGCCTCTCCCCCTCTCTCATATACACACACACGCTCACGCATACATGTATAACTGGAAACAAAAATGACATTCAGAGAACATTTAAGGCGGCTACAGAAAACAATGAATGAAAGGAAGTTTTAGTCAAGGGTGAAAGGTACCATATGTCCTCAAAAGCCTTGGCACAATGGGGAACCACCTAAATAGCTTTTTTAATGCACCCTGTCGTGCCTAGGTATTGAAGGACGTATGGTGTATTTCACCCCAAACTGTGAATTTCCTGAAACAGCTGTAATGCTCTTTTAATGTTTTTCTGGATAATGACATATTCACAGCATATATTATTTAAGCATGTTTCCCTCATCTTTTAGAGGGCCCATATACTTTACCAATCCATAGAAAACTGGATATTGGTGGATCATTTGTCACCTGGTTGCATAAGTATTTGTTATACATTTGACTTAACCTGTGCAGGCTCAAAGCTGTTGGTCACTATGTACAGGAGGTGTGCAGCAAGAAATTCAAGATTGCTGCCCTCTGCTATGATCATGAACACACACAAGGCACAAGCAGACAGAGTTAAGCGTAAGAGTAGCTCTTTGCTTTGATAGTGGTAGAGTTCATTTCCTTACTCTTATTTTCACAAGATAAACAAGGAAAAGTGCATGGGTGTAAATAGGCAAATCGAGATGGACCCAAGGGTCAAACATAAAATAATATACATATAAGGTGATGTGATAATCTGATATTAGTCTATCTCCTTTTTTTATGCCCCTGTAGATATAATTCTTTCCTGTAGCTCCTCCTGTGACATCTTGCCCTTAAACCAGCCACAGAATAATTCACTTTCTTTCCTTTCAAACTGGTAAATTGTAATTTTTTATTTTTTTTAAATCATTATGGTCAGTTACTGGCAGTGGAAGATCTAGCCTATAAATCTGTTCAGACAAATAGATCAAAGGAGAGAAATAACATTATCTGCAAGATTCTCTCTTTCAAGTTATTTAAAAAATTAATGTAACAAGTTTCACAGTAAAAAAAAAATTTTTTWAAATTATTTGGTCTGAATAAAGCTGATTCTCTCTATTTGGCTATACTAGAAATATTGTTTGTACAATTTTCTTACTGTCCTTGAGGGCAATCAATGAAAAACAAAAAGGTGAATAAAGTTTTACAAACTGTTGTTTCTTTTTTATCATTACTTCATTTTCCTGTTGTTATCACCTCCTTCCTGTAAAGGGGACATTACAGGCTTCTTCAATCTCTTCATCACTTCTGCAAAGCAATGCATTGCACAAATAGAATTTTAGTATGACAAACCAAAGCAATCAGGCATCATGACAGTGGTTCAGACAGATTGGTACTACAGCTTTAGATTAATTTCATCTTCTGTTTCCTGAAACTTAGATCAGATATTCAATCACAACAACTGAAAATGAATAAGCAAAGAAATAAATACTATTTCCCACCATATATTTTACAGAAGCAGCTTCAATTTAATTATGTAATCAGTGATTCCTGTACTGCATGCTAGATAATGACATGAAAGAGTTCACATGTGTAAAATGGTTCTTTATTAAAAGAACTAGTTACAGAAATGCTGCAGTTAAACAGTGCATACAAAAATTCTGGTTTTGACCCCAAAAGGCAAAAACTCACAAATCTTGAGAATTTAGTTGGTGCTGGTTTTGTCTGGTTTTTTTTGTCTGTTCTCCCCCCCCCCACCACCTTCTTCTTCCTCCTTTCTTCTTCCCTCCAAGGAACATACTCTAAATTTTTGAATGTCCCCCAGTCATGGTCAATGTGTTGGTGCGAAAATTCATGTGGCTGTTTTCCTGAGCTCATTTAATTAAGATGACTGACTCTGTCATAGTTTTCACTCACACAACTGCTCATTTCTTACTCATAGATTACTTCTACCCACCCAAATTTCAAATCAATCATGATCTGTCAGATGCTGCATCAGTTCTGTCCCAGCCCCCTACTTTCACAGCATTTTTACAAAGCAGATTCTCCCTCTCATTTATTTTACCTTACTATTCTATACTTCTGCTCCTTCTGGTACATTTCATTATTTTCTTCACACCTGGGGAGTGAAGCCACATGGTCCTCCTACTTTTGGGGTACTACACTGAGAAAGAAGGAGGAATTAATAATGGAGATGTACTGCTACTTGCTTTTGGAGAGCAAGGAGAAATGAGAACAGAGTAAAATACAGCAGAGCTTTCCTGCAGCAGGATTAATTTAGTGCTTCTCTCCCAGAGGAAGGCAATGGGACAGGCAGGTGATCAAATGAGTTTCCCTTCCTTCTCTCAAGTAAGGCAAAAGTTTGTGAGGATACTGGAATTTATTGCATTCATACTGTAGGAATCTGGTCCTGGCAAAATACATTTGCTGAGTCTTACTGAAGTACAAAAATACAAGCTATACTCCTCCAGGGAGATATGTTTGTCAACACCAGGAGCAGAAGATGGAGAATCTTCAGTATAAAGACTCTGATTACATCAAAGTGGTTAAATTTTAATTTAACACTCTCTACCTTAATTATAAAATAATTTTATAGCTCTCTTTTTTCAGAAAGCAAAGAGCTTCAAATGCATTAAAATGAAAAAGAAAATAGCCATGATCTTTAAAATACATGATTTTTAGATGCCTGTTTCATGGTTTTATAATACATATGATTTCAAATACCATATAATTGATATACTAATTAGCATTAATGCAGAACCCACCCTATATTACCCAAAAGAAAATAAAGATTGCAAGTACATGTTGATGGTATAAACACTTTTTTTACTTTGAACTGTTTCACGTTTCTTCACACTGCCATAGCAGAACTCCCTTTATCAGGAAAATACAGTGAGCTGCTTTCTCTGTTTTGGGTACAGAAACCTGGTTGTTATGCGGAGGTCTTCTGAACCTCACAGTGTTAGGCCCTGACTTATTAGTGACCTAAATTTGTAACTATATTCTAGCAAAAATGGACTCGTTAATTATCAAACTCAACAAATGCATAGAAAGTTGATAGTGGAAAAACATGCTACAAACTGAGGTTGTCTAATTTTCACCAACTTTCTGACTGCACTTTTTTTTGCTTGGATTTTATGCTTTACTTCCCAGATTCTGTATATCAAACTTAGAATGGAATTTTAAGATATCTTTTGTCAGCTTTGTATATTGTTTTTTTTCCTCCTTCACTTGTCCACCGTTTGCCAACTTTCTAGTACAGCACATACTAATCATCAACCCAAACACCACCTGTCACACGTAAAGGTATTGACAGAAATGAAAACTCCTGGAAATTCAACAGGAAAACACATGCTGAATTGAAAGATTTATGACACAAGAGAATTTTTGAGCTTCTTAAAGTTCAAAGCAGCTCCATCCAAACTTCCCATCAAACTCCAAATAGCTAACCTAACAGCTCAGTTGCTGCCTACAGCCTGCAGATTAAAACCACAATGATCATTAAATTACACCTATCCACAAATTCTTCTTCAATTATACATCATATGAAAAGTTCAGCCTTGGAAAATATTATCACAGTGTGGGGGTGGCTGTAAAGCATAAGAAAGCTTATGCTTTTTTGTACATAGGAATATTAGGATTTACAGTAAACAATAATTGTCTGCCTAGCAGAAATATAAGTGACAAATTCACAGGGGTCTCACAAGGCCCTGATGCTATAGATCCAGCAGTTTCGGACATCAAGAATTACTAGACAAAATAAACACGACTATGAGAAGAGAGAACGCAAAGACAAGTCTGCACCCAATTAGATGGAAGGYGTTCTCCAGTTATCAGACATCGCGCCCCTCATAGGGAAACATTACTTGCTCCTTTACAAACAGTAGGCCAACAGAGGTCAACACGATTGTCATGTAAACCCCCAAACCCATTAATGGACAGTATAGGCCTAGAACTTGTTCTGTGTGAGCTACATTGAATAGAAAATGGCACAGTGCTGAGCGGATTCACAAACTTTTGCTTTTTGTTGAATTTTTTCCATGTTTTATAGATTTGCTTCTGTATGCAACTTCCCAGTTCAAAATGGGATTTGACTTTCATGCAAATATACACAAATAAGTTTTAATGTTCTAGACAACTTATAAGCTAATACAGTTTTCTGCGATTGCCCTATGTAAAACCCACTGTAGTATTTAGTTCTTGTAGATTGCTACTGGAGAACTGAAACAGGTCTAATCGTACTTCAGGCCAGATGCAGCTCAGAAATACTCATGCATCCTTTGTCAGCCATGAAGGGGTTGCCATCTCTAAAAATTTGCAAAATTTTAAATTTTTCCTTCCCAATTTTGTTGTTGAAATTTTAAAATCTTTAATAATTTACCTGAAAATGCACGCATATGTACACTTATTATAAGGATGTTGTCAAACAACAAAATTAATGAAAAAAAATAGGTAGGGCTACTCATAAAAAAAAAAAAATCACAAATTACTACTGCCATCTATTGGTGATAGTTTGGAACTACAAGTTGTTATAATTTGCATAATAGGCTAAATTAATTATATATTTCAACATCCTACCCATAGAGCGACCTTAAGAGGAAACCATTGCTTGCATGACACCAGTTCTGGAAGAATAACTTCAGTGGGATATATGGATATGTTTGCAGGGGTAGAGTTGAGAGTATACTCTGCATTAACCACTGAATCTGCTTAATGATGGGCCTGGAGCTAACACTCCCTAGTCATAACAAATAGTACTTTTTGTACTAGCCAATAAAGGACTTGAGTGTCTCAGAGATACTCACAGTAATGCATACTTTTGCTCCTTTATACTAGAATCCAAGTCTGTGTTTTAGCAACCTGAGTTGAGCACATAGGTAAAGGTGGATAACTTCTGAGTTGAATCCAGAAGTGCAGCAGCTCTAAGCATAAAGCTAAGTTCAGCAGATCTAGGACTAGGCACTAGGAAGTGCTGAGTGCCAGAAAGTATTAGAAACCTTGCTGGACCTGATACACCATGGGACCTACAGCTCAAAGCCCTCTCCTGAAGGTCTAAAGACTTTCAATAGAATAGGTGGGCCCACTTTTAAGTAACAGCCCTAACAACTTACTTTTGCAGAGAGCAGGAGGGTCAGGGTCAGCTCCTGGCTTGGCAGGACAGGAGCTCACAACTATCCTCCTAAAAAAAAGTGCTTTACCCACTGAGCATGCTTTATTTTGCATGCAGGAGGGCCAGTAAACTACTTCACCTGTTGACATTTACAGACAATAAATCAAAATGGGGAACTCAAGAGAAGAGGGATGTAGGACACCTGGGCACTAGGCTACCAGACAAAATCCCTGGTTCTGGTCCCAAAAGTCCTTCTGCCTCCTACAAGAATCAGCCCTGAGTGATGATACTAGGCTTGCCACCAGGGTGGTCTGCTTTCCTCTGAATACAAGTCCTCTACAGCCTGGGCAAGTCCTCTAAGCATCAAGGGATTCAATACCAAAACAGTGACACCAAGCACCAGTGTGTGCTAGAGGTAAATGGAGTCTGTGGCTGTGTGGACCTGTGGAAGCTGATCCTGTCAGTATGTGAGGTGTGTGCTGACAGAATAACCCAGCTGAGAATCCTTAGGAACTGGGGACCTAAATCTCACACAAAATACCCAAATTCCTCCTTGATTCTAAACATTAACCCTTGAAAAGCCATCCTGAAATCATAGGAGCTACCTATGTTGCCATTTCTAATTTTATGTGACCGGAGTTAATTTTTCTTCTCTTTAGGAAGTTATATAAGATTCACAGCAAAGGAATGGTGAAAAAACAATCACTTTCAATAATCATTGAAGTTGCATTTTGATTATTCCATTTTCATTTTTATTGCTGACTTTCTGTTAGATATTCCATTAGAAATCATAAATGTTTTGTAATGTACAAACATCTGCTTTAGAATGAGCTACTATAAACAATGATGGGTTCATTAAAACAGTGAATTAATTCTCAGTTTCAAAACAAACAAAAAGGAATAATGCTACATGTCAGTGAAACAGACCCTTCAGACAGAAGTTGTCCAGAATGTGTATATATCTTCTTCTTTAAAAGGTAGAGGATTTTTCTTTCTGTAACAGACACAGAAAAACAATTTTGCCTGGGTTTTAACCTAGGAGGAGCGTTTACAAAGTTAGTTTGCTGGCATGGTGCTGGGTAGCAGTTAACATTGTCCTCACTGAGAGCTGCCACCTTTTCTTGTTGTGAGTCCCCAGAAATCAAGGTCCCTCTCTGCATTCAGCCCATTTCTCCTCACCTCYAGGGGCTCCTCTCAGGTCCTCAAGGCCGGTTTGGATGCTGATCCCACACTGTCCCCACCTCCTGCACCAGTGCTGTGGTGGGGACCTTCATTTCCCAGGCTACAGCCGCCCTTCACCAGCACCAGGGTCCCAGCCTGACCTCTCTTCCACCTGCAGCTGATGTCAATCCCAGTCAGGTAAATTGAATTCTGCTTCCACAAATAGGAGAACAATTTAATTCCCACTTCATCGTGAAAGCAAAACAGTTCTCTGGGGACAGTTTGCCCTAAACAACTCAGTGTCCTGGGACAGCATGAGCTCAATAACCGCTGTACCGAACAGCCATAGTCTCACTGCCTGTGTCCCTGTCTTTTACCCTTTGCTAACGCTTTCTGGCTTAGGGAATAAGATAATGAGCCCTGACTGTAATCCCTCTGCCTCACGTCCTCTCCCCAGTGCTGGGATAATCTGCGATTTGAAAGGATTTTCTCCCCAGCAAGAGTGTTTTACAGGCAAATGCAGAAAAAGGCTGGGCTTGCAGAAATAGGAGCTGTGGCCCAGGACTGCTGAGCCGAGGGACTTTCCCTGGTCTCCCAGTGCTGAGATTTGCGGGAGGTTGCTGTCTGACGAAGCGGCTCTGCACTTTCTCAGATTTTGCCATCAAAATGCCATCAAGCTGTTGCCCTAGGCAACTTCTTGCTTTGCCTGAGGCCATCCCTGGGTGCTGAGCAGCACACAAGGCAGACTTCAAACCTGTGCTGTTGCCATTCCTGACGCCTCTTTTGCAGCCCTGCATCAGTATTGCTTTGAAATTGTTCATGCACCGTGAGTAGGAAGCACCGCAGTGACTGGGTCTCTCTTGCCTAAAACTCTGACCTGGAGAAGGTATTATCCCCTTGTCATGTAGGAAAACTGATTGTCATTCCATTCAGCTAATTCATGTTAGCTAAATATAACCTAAACTTCTGCTTGCTGTAATCAAGATAAAGCAGGAGATGAGAATGTCAGCCTTTACAGTTTTTAACACTAAACCATTTCCAATTAAGCAATAYTTACCTTAGCAAAATGCCAGAGATTTTCTCCCTCCTTTTGTGTTACTATTCTTTGACTGAAGGTAGTTTCTGCAAGGCTGTATAAAGTGCATATTTGTTTGGCTATAAATGTGCAATGTAAGAAGTCAGAAATATGAAGCCTTTGATAATGAAAGCACAAATTTTGGAGCAGAGAAAAAATGTAGAGAGAACATGAAACACATTGTCTCCCTGTCCTTTTTTTTTTACCTGCAGTTTTGTCTTGTGCCTACTGTTAAAGCAATTTTTTTGAAGTACTTCACTGTGTTTCAGCAAGGCAGTTACAATCTCCATCATGCAAATTGTCCAGGCAGTGATTTAAAAGCAACAGTTTCTGTGCTTGTCAGACTGAAGGGCAGAGAGAATGTGCAATTTTTGCTTCCCATGAGTGATACTGTAAGGGGTGGGGAGTTTATCCAGCTGTTAAAATATTAGCAGATTCCCACTCAGCCATATTTCTGCCTTTTCATTCATTCATTTATTTATTTATTAATCTGGACCTCCTTCATTCAAGATCTCTAACTTTGACCATGTCATGATCATTCATATTTATTGTATTATAATGTAAAGGCTGAGATTTGTCACTGTTTCTGAACTCTAAAGAGGTTAAAAAAAAATTTCTTCTCAGTCCCTATTTCCTGTCTTTCACTGGTAGCCCAGAGATGATACTGGTAAACTTGGGCTGTAACTTGAGGTAACTTCAAAGGGCTACACTTGTTTTCAACAGCTGAGAAGATGACCTGGAAAATAGAAGTGTTTGACCTAAAAATATTTTATTCCCTTTGAGAATAACAATAATAATATTTTATAATAAAATAATAATATTTTATTCTCAGAGAGTCATCAAAAGAAAAAAAAATTTTTTAAGTAGAAATGGTGGAGAAACTCTATTGTTGTCACTGAAAAGAAGACTGGTACCACCCTTGCAAGGTAAATGGTTTTCATATTTTGGGATATAAGATGCATTATTTCTAAAAGTAAACTGCACACATAGTGATTTCAATATTCATTCCTTTACTGGTACCCTGCGTAAAATAAAAGTCACATGGCAAAAATCATTTCTTTCTGACAAACTGTTTCTGTTAGCATTCTCTTCTGCTGACATGGGACTGGTAATGTAAGCATGAGTACAACAGGGAGATTCCTGGAGCGATTTGTTGCCACCTAGCATTGTGTGCTCTGGGATTTTCRGTCTCTCAGGGCATGCCTCCGCTGCAGACAAAGGGACGGCAGCAGCTCAGGAAGTACAGCAAAGTGAGCTTTAGACTAACTCCAGCAGGTACTGAATGCAGAGTGGAAATCTATGCAAGCACAGTRTTGGTAAGGACAATTTTTTCAGCCTGTGTTAAACTTCCTGCCACAACAGCTATGCTGATATTGATAATTTAGCCCTTGCTCATGTGTTTCTTTTAACTGTAGTGCAGTCATGCTGCCGTACCTTTTATTCATGCTAGAAGTCCTTATTCTCATCATTTGTTCCCAGGTAGGCTGAATCAGAGAATGATAATTCACAGTCAGTAGTTTAATCAATATTTTTGAATCTGCTGTTTCAAAACTAGTTCAGTTTCGTTTTGATCTGAGTGTTTGGTGAAAATCTGGGCTGCTCCCTGCATTTCTCATGTCTGAAAGGAAATGATCAAATGGCAATTAGTCTAACTTATGGATACCCAAAAGAGATGTTGTGGAACCCACATAGGAGAAGTTGCTTGAAAGTTCACACTTAAATATATTATTTTCATTCACTTATTTTTAATTTTTACTCTTAGACATTTTTAAGCAATCTACTCCACTTTTTAGAATTGCTTTTTTTAATGCAACACTATGTATTAGTAGCTCATTTTAAAGAAGAAATTGGATATGGTGAGGAGGAGACAGCACCTCTGTCCTCACTTATTTGGTTATGGCAAAATTCCTGGAGCCCATTCCATACAGGTACTTATGTGAAACCTATGAAGTACAAGTAGAAAACTGCAACTTCAGAAAAATGAGTCTCAGGAGATTAGAAATGAAACTAAAGCTCCTGTTGGAAGGAAGATAAATCAAAAAAGTACTTTGAATTCTTTTATTTAAAAATATAATAAAAATGACAATCACAAAAAATATGGGAATAGCAGGTGATATGCTGAATAAGCAACTGAATAGCTACAAGTCCCAGGTGGATTCTCTGCTTATCTTCATTCTCAATTTATTGTACTACATGATGCATTACAAAAAAGGTGACCAAATTCATTTTTGGAGTGTATACCAAGCTACATGGCAATATGAATTCATATGCTAGCTCCCAATTTGCCTCACTCCTGACCCGCATCACCCCTGCGTTATTTCAGTTTTCCCAGACTCCTTTGGGAAGAGACTGTTAATCTTACTGAACCCATCCCAATTTATGCAGCTATTTCATGGGTGGAGGTGTTAGGTGGGTACGGTGAGGATCCAAGCTACTGGACCCATATTCATTTGTTTCTTGACTCGATATGTCATCCCAGAGATAAGGTCACTACACTAACTCCTTGCTTTTTTTCTTTGTTTTGTATAAACCCAATCAGAATACAGCTGTGAAAATTGTGTGGATATTTTCTGATCCCAAGGACACCAAGTTTTATGCCATCTAAATATGAAAATACTTTGTGTGCATCAGGAAAAAAGCAATCGCCAATAAACTCAGCTTGACAGATGGCAAACTGTTGCTTTCTAACATGATAGCCCTGAGAGGATCACAGAGATGTGAGGTTTTTCAAGTATTTTCTGAAGATGAGTTAAATTCAGCAATTTGATAGAGTATGTCACAGTGGAAGTGTATTGAATAGCCCACACATGGTAAATATAAAGTGACTATAAAGCAAATATTTCTTGTTTGTTGTAATACTATGCTATGCATGAATAGCACTGACTTATGAAAAGCCTCGTAGTAAGTATTGGTACCTGGTAGTAGAGAATAATGCAAAAGTAGCTGAGATGAAGGGAGCTGAATTAATTCAAGTATGTTTCAGTTCAGATGGGGAACAGATGTAACAGCCATACATAAATAGCTCAGGTACTGTTTTATTTCTGTATTAAGGTCAGAGCCCACACAAAATATGATTATAGAAGCATGTAAATTGAAAAAAAATAGATTATTTTAACATTTCAGAATGATTTTGTTGCAGGATAAGAGTCCTTTCTGCCTCTTCTTTCTTCCTTCCTCTCCTCCTTTCCCCATTTTACTTCTTTATTCCTTACTACAGTGAAAAACTTCAAACTATGAATATGAATCAAATATAAACTGATTATTTAGACCTCTAAGGACACCAGAGGATTTATTTTCGATTAAAAAACTTCAAGAGGAATAGGAAACTTAAAATGAGGATGTATAATAACCTTATTCTTTCATCTTTATTCATAATTTGTCGTGATTCACTATGGTTCTGACTCTTAACTACTGAAATCAGTGGGCATAGATTCTGGCCCTTGTTGGAGACAGTGATACCTTTGAAACTGCATTTTAGAAAAAAAAAATAGAAAAGCGAAATAGAGTCTCAAAAAATGTGTTATGTTATCAAAATGTTGTGGAGCAGATTGGGCATTATATTTTCCAGTTTGATCAACTGAAGTGAAGTAAATAAACTACTATTGGTTCAGACTGGCAGATGACTGCTTATTTTGTGCTGGCAGAGTTACAGGGACCGATGTGTCAGAAACATAGTAGCAGGATTTCCTCAGGTTCCTAGCCATTTTGACTGCCTGCCATCCCATGTTTTCAAAGGCATGATTTATCGGGCTACCTGTCCACATATGGCCCCAAGTTTCCATGAGGCCGTGCAAGCATTCATGGATGCCTAAAATGGAATTCTGGCTGTGTCCCTCCTAATGTAGTGAGATAATGGTTTATCTCCTTTGCTGAATGCTGAAACAGAGACTGTGTTTTCTATCATACCTTCAAGAGTACGCTAGCAAATGATGAATGATGAAAGAGTGTTTCTGTCAGTAATGGCTTTATATAACAAAGTCACTTGATAAAGTGAGGGATTTCAGAAAGTGAGGGGAGCTCTCAGGTTTAAAACTAAAGCTCCAGACATGAATATCTCAAGTACATAAATGCTTCATTGCTCTGACTGGGGCAGAATGGCTAGTATTTGACCTTTTGAGTAGGATTCAGCATTGAAGTATCATTGTATAACCAGAAAAAGCCATTTGGAGCAAGTCCGTGCATTCTAATCACAGAATAGAAGCTTCTAACGAGAAAATTGCTGGAGTGTTAATAGCAAAGATGAAAAGCTGATGTTTCCTCCAAACATGCAGGTCTGTGTGGAAAGTTTCATTCGGGCATAGAATCAGAGAAGTGAGTGAGAAAAACCTATTTTAGAATTTCCTATTAGGCTTGGGACTGCATTGAATTTCTAGATTGAAAATAATGCTTCAATTATGGTTTAAACATCAAAAAATCTTAATACTCTTGGAAAATCTCCTTTGATATGTTTTTGTCTGTCTGTTCTTTCCCCTTCTTTTTCATTCTGCAAAGAAAAGGAAAACTGTTTTGACTGAAAATTTATAGAACTTCCAGAAAGAAAGTTTTAACCTTGGAGCAAACCCTGATGAATGATTCAAATACAACACCAATCTGATACCTGCATTTGAATTGCTAATAATAACAAAATTTGCTGCTCATGCTGCCGCTGCTGTTGCTCACTCCTGCTAAGCCAGATGTCTATTATCCATCCTTCTGCACGCAGATAAAATTGCTGTCTTTTAGAAAGCCTTTTTCATCATGTACTGCACTGATTTTTAACATCCAGGGCCAAATTCACATCTGGTATAAGCACTGTTGAAGGTAGTGGGTTTTACACTGTGAATGGTTTTGACTTATAACATAAAGACAGATTTCATCACAATGTGTTTTAACATAATCAGACTGGATTGTAAAATTAGCTTGTATTCTGCCTTAACCACATTTGGATATTTAAAACTCTGGTGCCAAAGGTAGCATGACTCAATATGTCACTTTTGAGACAGGCTTCTTTTTTCTTTTCTCCTCTTTTAAGGACTTATGGTCAGAATTGGAATCGCTCTCAGCAATGTCATTGTACCGGTTTGTTGTGACTATGCTTTTAAAGCTGACTGTCTTTTGTGTCTGTTTATCTACCTATCTGTCTATCTAGATTTCTCTGATAGTGTCTGTCATCATGGTACACATGCACTGTTAGTTTGAAAAGTAAAAGTTACAGAATTTTTGTTGCTGGAAGGAACACAGTAAGGTGTAGTAGTGATAATAAAAGCATATAATTACAGTTATAGGCTATTTCCTACAGGGATCTCTCAGAACATTAAAAGCGTCAGTTTTGTTAAGCCAAGAAACAATGCTTTGCACTGAAATATTATTTTATTTGAAAATGGTCAAACAATAGCTCTGAGGAATTAAGTTACTTATCCAAGAGTTCACAGTCCGTCAGTAGCATAGTCAAGAATAAATTTTTTGTCCCATTGAAGCTATTGCAAAATATAACAGAACAAAGTAAAACCCTTTTCATTTCAAAGGGTTTAGGATTTCACATACAGCTTAGGATTTCCTCCTCTGCCTTCATTCATTTCAAACTGTCATGTAAAGGTACTAGTCATAGCATGGTGAGATGTCTAAGTATTTTGGCTTATTTAAAATATAGCTGTATTTTTAAAAAGCTAAACAAACCTCTAGGTTGAAAAAGGTGCATACACAGGATCTGAAAGTGGTAGGAGATTATATGATCCTGAAAATTTCCTCAGAGATAAAAATTCTGCTGTTGCTAGTAGTGGGTTACATACACCTACTCTTTTGTTATGCAGTATTATCAGGCACCAACACCTTTTATTATGACTGCTTGGATGACAGACCAAGTGATCTGTATTTATCCTTTTCCCCTAAAAATAGTTCAAAAGGAATCTGGTTTTTTTATTCCCAACCTCAGAAACACTACCCAGCATCTTATATAACATGAATTGCACCTGTGTGTTTATGATAGGAATGATGAAAACATAAGGATGTGCTTTTTTTTTTTTTTTTTAGCAGTAAGCTTTAGTAGCACYGACCCATGATTTAGACCTACTTCATTTAGGAAGTAGTCTTTTAGTTTACACTCCTTCAGAAAAAAAATTGATGGATGCTTTGGTTTGATATAAAGCCATGTTTCACAGTCAGTGGAAACTCCTTCCTCACTGCAGTCATTCTCAGTGTGTGGTTGATGTGATTAGTGAGAAAGGACTTGGTTATTGCACTGGACTGGACTCTGGAAAGGCTGAACAACCTTTCAATACTTCATTTTAGCATGAAGATAGTACTTGAATCAGTGAATTTGCTACAGGGGGAACACCTCAAGGGGAACATACTAATCGGAAAACCTCGAAGCTGAAGGTTCCCTTTTATACTTGTAAACCAAACCTCACGACGTGCTGTAAAGTCCACTGAATGTAACACATCAACAGGCAAAGTTAACTGATGCATAATATTGTCACTCACAAGAACCCTAGGACAATATAACTTTTCCACGGCCTAGAAAGCCTCTGGAATCAGCATTTTTATCTGTTCCTTTCTAATGTACTAGCCCTGGAGAAGATGGCTGTGAAAAACCAAACTATATCACATGTTGCTAATGTTACACAGCTGTAGCTTTTCTGAAAGTGCCAAAGGATTGAAAAAGTTTTGTACAGATTTTTTTTCCATCCATATGTGATTTTTCTTCTTTTCACAACAAGTGTTTTACAATCATATTTTGTGTTTAATTCATTTTACCTAGCTCAGCCCTGATGGCATCTGGTTTTCACTGTGGACCTGCTTTCTTTTTCATTCAGTTTTGAAGCTAGTTGTCTGAAACACAAAGAAGTCTAATAACTTRCTTGGAATTGGAGTGTGGCAGAAAGTCATTATTAGATTTTTTTTTTCTTTAATGATTATTTTAGTTCCCAATTTTGCATTCTTGTACCCTGAGCTTAATCAAGGGATTTGTTAGTCTAAAAATGTACAGAAAAGTGTGTTCACTACTAGGCTATAATTTRCTTCTACAAATATTCAAGTCATGCAAGACTTTTCAAATGGAGGTAATATAGTCCTTGTGTTGAGAAATTCACTGCACCAAGATAAAGAACAAAAAGGAGAAAGCAGGAATAGTAGGCAGCATTTGTACAGTTATGTCCTCAGACTTGTGAAATGTAATGGAGATACGATGGAGTGAGCTGAAGAGTGGTAGCCTTGAATGTTAATTAATGCAACTTTGTTCGTGCTTTAATTAAATCCTTACATGTTTTTCTCAGTGCAGGATTTGCCTTAGTGACTGCAACTTTGATCAAATACAGAATTTTGTTTGTGAGAGAGATTTTTTTTAAATTCACTCAGAGGCAACTCTAGCATGTCTCACATCAGATTATAGGTAATTTCTGGCATTCATGAATCTGATGCTATTCTTCTAAACACAGGAAGGCTGTCAAGATTTAGGGAGCAGAGGCTTCAGGAAGTGACACCTTCTGTATCTGTGAACAGTGCATCATGCAATCTCCTTCTGCCAAAGCTAGGTTTTGGTTAAAGTGGGTTCTGAAGGATGTTTTGGATACAGACTCAGCTATATTAGCGACAGGGTAAGAATCAATACTACGTTGCTGGTTTGGGAATGCTTGGTACTTAATCTTTGTAAGCTTCTGGACGTGCCAACATGTACCAATCAGACATTTCAAGAAGCAAGAGGTAATGTAGATAATCCAACCCCACTTCATCTGTCATGGTGCTGTGCTTTCTTTATGTACAACATTTACTGAAGTAGGTCTTCCTTTCTGGACTGCCCAAGATTGATTCACCACTTATCGAAGAGCAAATCCTGTAAAGCAAACAGCAGAATGTCAAAGTAAGAACTGAAATGCCTCCATATTCTTTATGCTTCTATTATCAAGCAGATGTCATTGGAAATAAGAACCATCTATCACAGTAATGTCTGATATAAGCTCACTCAGTTGTATTGAGGTTACAGCTCATTTTCAAGACATTAATACAACAGCCTGAATTTATCCTCAGTGCCACTTCAAAGAAGTGACTTGAAAGTGACGGTATCAAGAGTTAGCCTGGCTCGTTACATCCTGAAAGACCGTGGCTAGGTGGCCTAATGCAATGAAGTAAATGCAAAAACTCCTACTGACATCATTAGCTTTTGGATCCTTCACTAAGGGAAGAAGCCCAACTTAAATTTCTGTGTTGTATTAAGCCTTATTCAACATAAGGTAAAAGAAAAAAAAAAAAAGATTAACTTAGTTTTGATTAGGCAATTCTGAGTCAATTATTTCTAATTAAGAGGAATTACTATTCTTCTCCTTCCCAAATTAATAGCTTTTTGTTTACATCTCTAGGAGCTTAAACAGAATTAATTATCAGCCTGTTCACTTACTCAGAAACAGAGGTCAGGTGCCATCTCAAACTGCTTGTTACATTTTATCTGTCTCTCATAATTTAATTAGCAATGGGGCAACCTCAGAAAGGCTTAGTCTGCATTTCTACCCTAAACACTGAATACTTATCTATATTATCTATCTATCTGCTTTTCTGCAAATTGGCTTAATTGTGAGATAGCTGGTACTTTAATCCTTGTCGTGGGGCAAGGAGAAAACTGCTATTCTTATAACCTTTTGTACTTTGTCTTATGAACATGATTAGTACTAGGAAACCTTTTTCTGTGCAGTGGTGGTTTATCTGGCTAAGACCTTCGATGTAAAACTGTTTTGCCAAAATGCGGTGTTGTACATCTGATTTTTCTTACTTCTTTACGTATTTATTTTCTAACAAGCTAAAGAAAGTACAGCGGTATGACAGATACTCAGTGAGGATGTGTGTGAGATTTTCAGAATGTCAAAGTTCAGCAGCTGTTTCCTAGTACTCCTTATTGTGGTGTCTTTGCTAGATCTGTAATAACCAATCAACAGTATGTGTCCAGCATTAGATTGGAAGTAAGGAGCAAAAGAATGGGATGAGCTGCATAAACAGTGATGCTGGACTCTCTCATTTGCTTCCTGAGCTTCTGGAAAAGGAATCAGTTCTGAAAAAAATGTGTAAATAATTATTTCTTTTTAAAAAGAGTGCATTGTAGTATACATACATGTTATGTTACCATACACTTGCTCGTTCCAAAGGGTGTCTTTTTCTGAGACTGCATCTCATAGTCTGTGTTTCTAAGAGCTGTGTCTGAAGCCATTGTGTCCTTACATATTCCTGTAAAGTATAAGTGAAAATGAAGCTCAGTGTCACATTGTCATCCATGAGTCAAATTTTCTCAAGGGCATCTTGCATTTTTCAGTTTATATCTTATGATGAAAGTTAAGGATCACAATGTGTGCATATAGCATGTAGCTGATCTGCAGGTACACAGCAAGTCCAACATCTGAAAGTTATTCTGCATTTGTAAAGTGACATTATGTTACATGAACTGTGAAATCAAATATACCAGAGCTGTTCTGCCCAGGCCCTTGCAGCCCCAGGAGGCTTGTAAATTTGCGCTGCCCAAATGCACTGTACAGATACAGGATTCCCCTGTTTCACGAATAAGATACAGACGTGGTTACATAGGAATTCTTCAGAAAATTCCTCAGAATATCCAGGTGCTGGACTTAAAACTTCTAATTATTATTACAGTCCATAATCATAGGACTATCCTTCCTCCAGGTAAAGAACTGAACTATTTTTCTTAGGAATGTTGTGTATACACAGAAACTCTGAAATTATATTCTTGTGTCCTTAAAATCACTTTTATTTTTCCCCCCAATATGCAATCATACCACATAAGCTTAACCTAAGCAATTTTTATACTTGCTGTATTCCACCATGAAACTGTACTTCTTCAGTTCTGCTGATGAAGTTCAATTTGGAAATTTAGCATGCCTTTCTTTTCCAGTCCTCCCTCTCTTTAAAGCAAAATTTGCCAATTAGGACGGATGTTGTGGTATTTTCCTAATATGAACCAGGGATTAGGATGAGGCAGTCAAACTCGTTTTCAGTTAGGAGGTAATAGGCTTTGAACCTAGTCATTCAGGCTACTTCACTAAGCCGTTGCTCCATTTACCTCCCTTCACTAGAATCAAATACTTCTCTAAAATAAGCCCTTTCTGTTAAATGTCTGTGGCAGTCTGCTTGGCAGCTGTAGACACAATTTGGGTCACTGTGTTGGAATTTAAGCATATATGTGTATATTCTGTGCCACCTCTGACACTATTATGTCACGAATTGAATGCAAAAGTGAATAGATGATGATGGTGATTTCTTCTGATAAGAGACAGAATGACCTGAAGGTAATTCTTTACACTAAGGACACAATATATAATTAAGAACATTTATGAGCTTAGGAGCTTTTCCTACATTGCTTTCTGTATTTTCTCAAAACTGTACCCTTAATGACCTTTTTTCTAATTGAAAAAATGGAAAGTCCCCATAGATTTTGGTTAAACTAACTCACCAGTGCAGAAGATATACATATAACACAGAGAGAATATAATTACTGTGAACTAGATTTCAGCTGGTATAAATCAGTRTTGTACTATGATTTACACCATCAGAGAAGATGGACCAACATTATTTTTAATAGTATTTTAATTTAATTTATTTAATTTTTAATAGTACTTGGGAATCTCAAAATGTAAAAGCCAAGTGCTACTATGTAGTTCTTGAAGGGAGTTTTATAAAACTTACATAGAGCATGACATGCCTAATGAGGGTCATAGACAGTGAAACTGAAAAGAAGGAAAATAGTTAAAGCTGGTGGGGATAAGAGCTTAGTAACTCAATAAACTGGCTTAGTAAACTCCATTAATTGTAACTCTCTCTTCAACTTTCGATGAAATAATGTCAAATTTTCACCATTTTTCCTAGTTCTTCCCTTCCCCCAGCAATTCTGCTTTTATAACAAGGATTACTTTAATGTCCGCCTCTCCCTAGCCACACTCAGCTTTGTTCCAGCATGTGAAATTGAAAAGGGCAACACTGAGATCTCAGACACTTGTGCTAGCTGATTTTCATCAACGCATTTTTTCATTGGCTACTTGAATGACAGTGTCACTCTCATCATAGGTGCTCCATGCTTGTGGGGCTGTATAGGTTTTAACCTGCAGAAGAATACCATATTCTGCATCAAAAAAAAAAAAGAAATATTCAAAAATATCCTTAAATATCAGATTTTGTCTGATTTTGTATTTCATTACAAAAATTTCAGGTGGAAATCAGAGAAATTCAGTGATTCACAGGCATTGGGGAGGAAAGATGGTTTTAGCTGAAATTCATTCTTAGTTTTCTGAATTTTAGTTTAGAATTTGAAAAAAAAAAGATTCAAGCCAAATGTCTCATGTAAAGCTACAAACAGCCTTTATAACCATATGTACTTAACGGCTTGGTAAAGTATGAGCTAAAGGTTATATTTTAACATATATCTAGAGCAAGATTTTCATTTCAAAAAAATGGATTTGCATATTCAGAGGTGTGCTGGTTCAAAAAATAGAGTTTTAAATTAATTTATCAAATTTAATAATGTCTATTTTCAACTGAGGCATACCAGATTTATTTGATACTTGTACACTTACTGAATACACCCTGGAGAGTGTTTCAGAGAAAAATTTTTTGGATTTTCCTTCAAAATTTAAGTACTGCCATTGAAATAKGTTCAATATAGCAACTGGACTAATAAATGTTGCTTGTTGCAGAACCAAACCTCTAGAAAATGGAAATGATTTTAATCTCAGATAAATTGGTGCAACTCAGAGTAACTCCACCAAAAAGTTCCATTCAGAGTTTGGTGGTCTTGACTGTATTTTGCAAATGAAGAATGTCAGCTTTCTGAGAATTTGTGTATGAGAAACAGCATATAGTTTTTCTTTTGCAGTTACTCCTCTTTTTAAAATCTTAGACATTTCAATTAATAAAAGGGGAAAGGTCATAAGCATTTTCAAATAATACTTTTCTGTGTTTTTCAAAAGGAATATTATTTTTATTTTTCTTTTGACCAGCGATGGAGAGAACAAAGCGTCTAGGTTCTCAGGGAAGAACCATAATTATTAATGTATGCAATCCAGTCTTGTACCATCATCAGCTCTAACCTCCAGATGATCTAACATGAGGTAAATGAGACTAAACAAATAATACACAATTGGAGATTAAGGGAGAAATGTGTGGAAAGCTTCCGCAAATGAGAAATTGCTGGAAGTTAGTTTGGACCCAATGTTCAGTTACGATTTCAAGATAAATACTGTCTGTAATTAGCAGCTCGCTCTGCTGCTGTTGCAGATCAGTTGCTAACCCATGTAAAATGAATTTGATTTTGCCAGATCATACCAGTGGCATTGTCAAAACCATTGTTGAGCTTGCATAGGTTTACAGCTAAATTGCACACAAAGGGTCACACACACTTGCACATTGTTTTGACTTCTGCTGCAGCAGTTGTGGCTGTCCTTCAGCATTTTTGACATTAGATTACGAGTGTTTAAAGCTTCTCTGGGAAGATTCACAATACACAAACTGCCCTGCACAATGAAACCCTCAATAGGAACTTCTGAACGAGGAAAATTTTTGTATGAGAAGGTAATTCTTTCCTTAATTTCAGACACACACAATGCCATGTTCAGCCATTGACAATGATTATCAAGAAGAGAGAGTTAAGGATGATAAGACCCACAGCTGAGCTTCTTTGAGATTTCACCATAGCTGTATGAATCTTACTTATGAATCTTATGAATAGAAGTTGTATAAATCTTACTTCTGCTCTTACCAATAATACGATTTAATTTAGTTCCTTGCAAACATCAGATTTGAGCTGCTTTTAATAACTTGGTAAGCAGATCTCTGCTGTTTTGAGGATGTGATGATCCTCTCTCAGATGTGGATTTCTCTAGTACTATCGTAGAGTTTAGTAAGACAAAACTTGTTCAGAGTAGAATGAAAATGAAAAGGCTATTTTCTTGATAGTGTGAATAATTAGAAGAAAATCTGAAGACAACATTAAGGGCTCACATTTTTTTTCTATTTTCATAATTAAGAGATTATAAATTCATGAACTGTTTTTGATCTATCAGGCTGGATGCCATTTTGAGTTAGGGAAAGATACAGATACAATACAGATTTCCTTCCTTGGCCTTTTACAACTCCCTGAACTTGGGTGACCTGTCCTGGGGTGAAAGGACTGAACTGAGTTCATTTAGGGCCCCATTTGATGAAAGGCAGAAGAGTGTGATCAAGAGCATATGGGATTGGAGTTGGAGGAGAGGTTGACATTTTTATGGAATAATGATGATTGGTAAAACCAGACTTTTCAAAATTGTCTATGAACAGCTCTGCAGCTGAGACTTGATGGTGTCCCCAGATTTATCAACTATGGACAGAAGTAGAGCAGAAACTCTCATTGCTAAGGTATCTTATTTCAAGAAAACTTCATCACAGAGTTGAAAAACCTTCACAACCTGAGAGCAAGAGCAAAAGAGGTTTCTCAGTAATTTTCATTCTTGTGCTGTTCCCTGAAGAACCTGAAGGCTCAAGAGGTCACACATTAGAAGAACTAATAATTAAAACAGCAAAAGTATGTTTATAATTTATTCAGACAACACAAGGAAAAACACAAGAATTGATCAGATATTGAAGGAACCGAGCTTTTGCCTGTTTTTCTTTCATCAAATTTCTTAAAGTGTATTTCTGTGACTTTTACTTGTTGCAGAATCAGAWWTACCCWAAGAATTGCATCAAACCTCAAAKCTWGGAGCACTGACAATCCATTAAAAAAAAAAAAAAAAAAAASASTTTCCCGAAAGCTACATAAAGCAATTTCTAGACTAAGAAAACTAGATAAGATTATAAACAGTGGAGCCTGTCTCTGAGATTTCTTTATCAAATGTACAATTTAAAGGAAAAAATAAAAATCTCTCTCAATTTGAGGCTGAAGGAAATTACGTTTACATCCACATTAGCAAGAAGTGCAGACTTATAACAGTACAGAATATAGAGCCAGTGCTGAGAACCTCATGTCCACTCTAAACGTTTTTTGTTTTAACTTGGAGATTACTTCAGATTTTCTCTGGTTTGGTCCCAGGAACTCAATGCCCGTTTGTAGCAGGGGTGAATTAGGAGCATTTCTAGATCACATCTTCCAGCTAGGTTTCACCTGGCAGGAATGCAGTTCATTCACTCTGAGATCACTCTGCTATGTGAACCAAAGCAGAGTAATTGGAGACAACCATGAGATTCACTTGGGAAGGACACTCCTGATGACAGTGTAGCCACACTTTATGTCTCTTAAAATCTGCCCATACAAACAGATGGTCATGCTTGTTGAAAGGGGGGTACAGTGAAAGAAAGAAGCATGATAACTGACAGAGAGGAAAGGTGGGTAGCATGGGTAGCATGAAGGATTAAAAAAATACAGAAATATAGTCTGCAATATAATGGCATCATGATGGAGTGATAGTATTTCTGGTACCCTTTAGAAAAAGGAGGAAAGAAAGAGAAAGTGCATGAAGGAGGCACCCTAAGGGAAAGTCTTTTCTAGGCTATACAGTATAGGATTCTGAGCCAAAGTATTTGTATGACCATGAGGATGTAATGCATCTATATGTATACATATATGTATACATGTGTATGTATTTATATTTATATTTATTTTTATTTTTTAATTCATTTTTCATTTGTTTCAAAATGATTCAGCAGCTGGATCTGAAATGTTCTCTGATCCATAGAGTGTTTATTGTACAGTTATATGCCCTGCCTTTAATTAAGGGAAATCCATATTGGGAGATTGTAGGTTTATTTTTTAGTGGCTTTGTAAGACAGTTGCTTGTAACACATGCCAAGAATAAAGATTTCAGTAGCGATGTTTATCACCACTGTACTCTCTTCTCAGGAGGCTGTGCTGACGTTAGCTTTAACATGCAGTGCCACTGTTTTTGCGTTCATGACAAAATGCCACATAAGCCTCTTCTTCACTGCCTCTGTCTTCTCACCTCCAAAAAATAATCTTATAGGAGGAGCCTAGAGACTGATTCATGGTTTAGCATCTAAAACACAGGGCAGAGCAGTGAAGATAGTGAATGTACATTTGAATAGGATACGTCAGTTCAAAAGATCTCAAGTCTCTTTCCAGGCTTCACACACATTGATATATGGTGTTATACAGCTACCTTATTACTGACTTGGTTCATGTTCTTATTATCACTAAAGTGCCACCATTTCAGCTTAAAGCATGTTTAATAAAACTACTTATCAGTTTAGGCCAAAACTTTAATCAGTATACAACAATTTTAGGCTCCATTCTCAGTTATTCCATTCCTGCATTTAAGATAGGGACAAGCGTAGCTCTAAATTTGAGGTTACCTTGATTTCTGCTTCCCTTAACTCTTGAGGACAGAGAATATCCAAGGGAAAGCGTTATAACCTTTTCCACACCTCCTGTCTCTCCCTCATATATATTAAAAATGCCTCCTGGGACATAATTTAGAGGAGAGCCATCCCCTTTGCATGACTTTGGGGACTCTGAACAAAGGGGGTTTGGTTTAGTAATTAATGAAGTTGAAATTGGGTCAGAAAAATAGGATTATCAGCCATGACTCTGGAGAAAATTGCCATAGGATCTTTAACAACCACATGCAATCAAGCTATATAGAAATCTTCAGACATTCAGAATAGCATTATTTATCTGTTCCTTAAGAGAACATCTTTTTTCTTCTTTTTAAGCTTTAAAAGGAAACAGAGGAAACAATCCTGGGAAAACAATTTCCCCTCTTTCAGTGCTAAGAAAATTAATTACAGTAATATAACAGGTGTTTTAAAAATTTAAAGAAAGATGGATTAGCTGGTGAATAGAAAAAAGAAAAAAAAAACTCTCTAATCTGCACATCTGAAGTTGCAGCTTTCTTCCAACTTCTTACATGTCTTTTTAATGAAATATGTTTGGTGGATCACTCTATGAAAAAAATCATTTAATAGTATCTTACACTGGAGATGTGACATTCTCTCTCCAATTTGAAGTGCTGAGACACCACATCTGACAGGGAACATTTTGTGCTACCATCCATGTGAGATTTCATCGTTGTAACACCACCACTTCAGCCACTTCCTTAGTACATTACATCCTTATTTACAAGGAAATATCTGAATCGTTCCCCAGAGATCCCTTTCACTATCCTAGCTGGCTAAATTCATTCACCAACGCTCTGTAGCACTGATATTGACACCTGGCAGGAAAAGGAAGATGAAACACACTAAGGAAACTCTGTTTCATTCTAGCCTTATTAAAGAAGCAACATGTGCTTTCATTTTATGTTTTACTTTTCTTTGGCAAAACATTAGAAGTTATGGAGGATCACTGAAGAGAGGCTCTTTTGGCCGTCTGAAGTCTGCTATAATGTTTACTTACTATGTCTGACTAAAGTACTTAAAACTTCTCTTTTACCACACTTTAGCTGAGTCCCTTATATTTAATGTCTTTTTCCTTCCAATACTCTCACTAGGTAGGAAAATGCTGTCCTATACTTTCTAAAAGTGGGAATTAAAGGCATGGAAAGATCAGGACCACAAACAGATTTAGGCCCCACTGTTTTGACACTTCAGTGCCCAGTTTTTTTATAACTATGTATAAAATCCGCAGCCATAAATTAAACAGTTGGCTCTCTATATGTTGAATAATTGGACAAAGTGGTGGAATCTGTAGAAATCAGAATGCAAAGAGATGATGAACCAGCAAATAGGAAATATGACAGGTATCTCTGGACAGATATATCCTCCACTCCTTCTTGCCCTGAATGTTTTCTTTTAACGACAAGTCTAATGTGCCTTGGATTTCAGGGACAGGCAGAATAGCAGAACCACCTCTTCCTGGAGTGTTTCTACAGCAGTTAACTCTAGGATATTCTTTTTCCTGAATTTGGTTTTATTAACTTTTCTCATTGAAAGGAAACCTAAATTCCTAAATCCAGGGCTTTCAATTCCTCCCCCACTGTCAATTGTCTGAAAGTTATGTGCTGCAACCGTAGGGACCCAGTATCCCTTACTGTCTAATTCTAGATGACTAAAATAGCAACTGAGATTCACGAATCCTATTGCCCTGAGACACTTGAATTATATTAGAAATGGGCTTGGACCTGTAATTTGGTTTCCTTAGGCCTTGTTGATCTATCTATAGAACCATCATTTCTTTACCTTGTAAAATACAGTATATACTAAATCCTAAAGAATGAAATTCTGATTTTGGCAAAGATTTCATAAAATATGGTGCCCCATTATAGTGCCCCTCTTTTTGCTTTGTTATTGCCTTTTCTATCCTTTGTTCCTACACTGAATCTTGACATTTGAGGTTTTGTTGTGTTTTAGACATATCACAAGTGCTCTGGTGAACACAATCAATCCTCTACTCCATATCATTTCTGGAAGCTGAACTAGCCAAAGAGATAGAAAATATGGACAACTGAGGGGAGTCGTAATAACAGAATAAAACCAGCTTCAGTACAAAGGTTGTAATAACACACTGTTAATCCGCTCCTTTTCTGTTATTGCAGTCCATTCTTGTCACTGTCTTATCAGACCATAGTTAATGCTTACCACATATGYGGTATAATTATAGTTTTAAGCCAGCTCCCCACCCCCAATCCTTTATTTCTTTGGCATTACATAACTGTGCCCATTCTATCTTAATTTTAAAAGCAATKGGTTTTGCATGGGAGTCAACGCTGATGAATTGTTGTATATCCAAATACCAGAGTTCTAAAAATGGGCTGCGGTTGAGCCAGCACATGAGGGTGGCACTGTCATTCGCTTCCCTTTAGCTCAGTTTGCTTATCTGGTCATTGGGATAATGATGTAGAACTGCTCCATAAGTGGAAAGTGTTATCATTTCATGGTCATGACATGAGGACAACAAATATGTGTAAAGCATTTTCATACCTTCAGACAGAAATTGCTATTTATGTATAAAGAGTTGTGGCAACTTACTACATAGTGCCACTCTATCTAGGGACCTCAAAAATCACAAACATACTAGAGGCATACAGGATAAGTAAAAGAAATGTGTTTATCTATAAATTTTACTCTTTGAAGATACAGACCTTTTGGATCATTCCTGTTGTATTAGTGCTTTCTGTACAGAAGTATTTATAAGTACCTTAAAGAACATTAACTTCTATAAGATCGATCTGTTCATTTATGAGTGGATCAGAAATCTCCCTCTTTTAGTATCTCAAACTGGCTGCTACAGTTTAATAGTATCTTTAAAAGAGAGAAGGACTAGGGAGGTTAGCTCCTGAAAGAAAAKAAAATTACTTATGCAAACAGATCATATAAACATGCGTTGTGACCTGTATATGTATTTATAGACATCTTACTGTGAATCCTGAGTTCAAGTAAAACATATATTAAATTATTTCTAAAAAATTTATGGAAACCTGCTTGTTTGGAAACCAGATGATGTATAGGCAGAAAAAGGAGGGGAAATGTATAAATAGATTATTTGCTTCTATTAATTTTTTCAAATCTAGTCTCAGATGACTGTAACTACCACAGTGATATTTGACAAGACAGGAGGTGTCTTCTCATGGCATAGGAATACCACATTAATAGTTTATGTTTCACTTTCTTCCAGTCATCCTTGAAGAAACTTTTAGGAATTTGTTTCTGAAAAAAGGAACTCTGTTTTTCTAACTATGATTTACCATCTGTTCTCAAAAGYGGATGGAGCTAAAGAGTTATATTATTTCTATATATTTAACAGCTTGACCTTTTCAGATTAATGTCAAAAGTATTGGCATAAATCTTTGAAAGCACAGTGAAGAGAAGATACCAGTTCTCCAGAGGCAACATTGTATATACGTGTTCTCCAGTACCATGCACAGTCAGACATGTAAGGAATGTATAGAAGCAAATGGAATTTTCTCTTATTTATCCTAAAAAAACACAGTCAGTCTGGCTTTTACTTATTGAACAGAGTGCTCTTAAGATCTTAAAGGCAAGAATGTAGGAAAAGCTGCATCAAAGTATAACAAGTCTTGTTTGTAATCTTTAACAATGAGAAGGGGGAAAAAATTCCCAGGGTTCAAGAAAACACAAATTCCTTCTGCATTTATTTTTTACATTTTTAATTTTTTAAATTTATTTTTAAATTTTACACCTTAAAAAAGTGTGTGTGTGGGGGGGAAATCCCAACAACAAGATATACTCTTTGCTATACATTGCATTATTAAAAGGAATGTTAATTACATTTTTGTGCTTTCAATAGCAGGAAAGCCTTAATTCCATCTACCCTGAAAATATGCCCAGACCGCAAGTATTTGAAAGCAAGGGAACACCTGCAAGTAGGCAAGAATGAAACAAGGAGTGCCAAAAGCCATAATTTTCCTTACGTGGTTCTTTGCTGTGAAATGCATCGGGGGTATTATCAGATCGTTCACTGACATCAGAAAGAGGTAGTCACAGATCCATCTGTCACACACATATTTCCTAATCCTAAACCTACTATGGCCAGAAGAAAAATTGTCATTTACTTCGGTGGCGAATTATTTGAGGGTTAAACATGCTATTAAACTCAGTAAAGTTACATCCATTTATTCAAGCAAAGATTTTCAAACTGTTATTCATATATCAAAGCCCTATAATGTAAACTTTAGTGTATTTAGAGAAGCTTATTTTTTCATGACAAGTTTTAAGCATAATTTTTGTTCTACTTCAGAAGAAAGAACTATACCTTTTAGACATATTATTAAAGCTTTGTCAGAAGATCCTTTCTTTTTTTCAATATATACAAGAAAATAAAAAAAACTGGTTTATAATTTAAGTTTCTGTTTCATTCTGTTTCTTTCTTTTCTCACTACTTCCATTCAGAAATGACTCCATTCAGTGTGGTGTCAAAAAATTTATACTCTTTCCTATCAAAAATTTAAGTGAAATCCATGGGTTTCAGTGACACGTGCTGATTTTGATGAAACAACAGATGTAGATTAATCTGTCTGTGTTTTTTACTGGTGCTGAAAATATTCTGTCCAGATTTAATGACATTGACTAGTTAGGGATGTAGTTAAACCTATGTAAGTGTAGTATTTCTGTCTCTCTATAGCTGGATATATTAAACATAGGAGGAGCAGTTTTTAAAATAGGTTTTTATTTTATTTTATTTTTTGCAACTGAAGAGACGGATTTTGTTATGTATAATAACAGTTTATGCTGCATAGGGCTCAATTTTCAAGCCCCCTAACACTGCATGCAGGACACAAGCATATGCTGTGAATTTTCAGGAGAATAGTCATGACTGTAAGTCCATGAGGTTTTCCRTAAATCAGGCACTTAAATGTGTTATAGACCTCCATCTCTTCTTCAGTTATTTGCACTTGCAAGGCTGAAGGTGTAGCTCCATCTGTCCTGGACTTGATATTGATATAATAGAACAAGTTTAACTTTTTTTTTTTTCCTAATAAATAATCCTGCAATTTGGAAAACATTAAAGTTACTTTACAAACCAGGCTAAAAAGTGGTAATCAAGAGGCTATCCACAAAGTCACTTTAACCTGGAAACCTGTTCTTACTAGATGTCTCTTTCAGTCAATGTAAGGAAAAACGTTAATCTTAGAGGAAAATTCAGAACACCTAAGTGCTTACTCTGAAACATCCTCTGAAGTAGCCTCTCTCTTTCCATTGAAAAGTGAAGGAATTAGCACCCCTAGGCTACAGTTGACCTTCCTAAACACCTAAATGCTCTTGTAACCAATTTGCCAGAGGTTGCATAGGAAATCTGAAGCCAAGGATCTAGAAAACCTTGACTTCAGATTCTGCCTTTAACAAAATCATATTTTCTCTCCAGTAGCTCATTTTAAAGACCATTCTCAAAATCAGAACCCAGGTATTGTATATATATTATTAGAAGGAAAAATCATTAGAAGGAAAATCTCTTTCAACTTTATTCTGAGTTTTCATTCATATCTCCATCCCTACATGAATAAATGTGAAGATCACAGGTTGGGGAGCTGTGTGACCTTGTGCTGTAGAATCAAGTATTATATACACTCACTATATTCATTTTTATAATGAATAGATTAGCATCAGAATTGCAAAGGATGCTAAACCAGTATGTGGATTATATACATACAGATACAATCTCTTGAAGAATTTGGTGATTACTGTGCCAGCAAAAGAGATCTTCTCCGCCTTAGCTACAATCCACCATTGTTTCCTGTAGTGTGGCACAGTCAAATTGCTTACAATTTCCTAATGCTCTTGCTGTGGGGGTTTTGACACTGAGAAGTCATGTGTGGGAAGTACGCTTGTCAGAGAGACATTCTCTGACATGCTCTTCACTTGAATCTAACCTGTCTTGTAGCATGTGTTTCATACAGTCCTGGGCTGCTTTGAAGAGGCAAGCAAGGAATCTTCATGATCTGTCTGCTTTTATGCTTGTACTTTCAGAGCTGTACTTCTTCAGATGAAACTGCAGTTGTGTTAGGAAGATTGCATCTGTGTTAAGTTCAGTTCTGGCCTCTGAGAAAAGTTTATGCAATGAATGAGGCTGATAAATTTCTTAGATCTGAAAAGCCGTTAATCAGCTCTGCTCATAATTTGAAACCTTCGAAAATGACACCAATCCTGCTCTCCTGTGATAATCATATCAGTCTTGTATTACTGATTAAAGTAAAGATATATATAGACAATTTTACGATTCACAGAGCACTGGAAGTTTTTATTAGCTGTGCACAGCAGGCATTTGATGAAAAAGAAAGACGCAAATTGTCACTGTTTCCCAGTGACACCCCAATAACATCCAAATGTTACAGGGTTTTTTTATGAATTCACTAAATCACCGAGAATAGTCATTTATCTTTGCAAATAGAGGTGTTATCGGATCACCAGAGTTGTCATCAGATTCCTTTTTCTTCTGATCAGGGTTGGTAAGAGCATAAACATTATCCAGGGCGAGTTACCTACTGCCCCTCAAGGGCATGTACAGGTTTATCAAGAAGTCATTGCTTCCTAAGAGAATTCTGTAGCTTGAGTGACATATTGCAATGTATCCTTGACCGGGTTCCTGACATTCCTCGGAAGTTTGCCAGTACAGAAGTAAAGTGTATTCAGCACTGGTTTAGCATGTAAAGGTGAGTCTTGCTGGTCTAAAACCTTGCCTCTTAGGACCATCATATGTTCAGATACATCAGATGTGTTGACATCACCGAGAATTTTAACAATACATGTCTCTAGTATTTGAGGTTTATACTAATGGTTTTTTTGAATCCAATCACAATTTTGCATACTAAAACAGTAGTAATTGACTGTGGGGACTGATGAAACAGGTAGGGTTTGAAACATTTTTCATGTTCCTTCATAGATGGGGTGAGTCATGACACAAACTGGCATAAACTCTGAGAATCAAATGTTGTGCCCTATAGCCTCAACTGGCATAAATAGCATAAGTCAATATGGTAGTGCCAGTTTACATAAATCGGGATATAGCTTTCTGCACAGAGTTTGGATAAATGACAACTCATAAGGATATTATAAAATTCTGCAAGTATTTGAAGGCCATAAACACCAAGCAGGGGGAGAAATGATTTAGGGTGGCATAAGGAGACATAATTAGGAGCGATGGGAGGAAATTAAGGGAGGAAAAAATTAGGCTGCATATCAGAAATAATTTTCTGACAGTGAGATGTAGTAGACTGTGGAAAATAAGTCTCCCAATGGACATTCCATTGCTCAAGATGTTTAGACTGGACTAAGTACTAATAAATGTACAACAGGGACTAATTTTACAATGCCTGGGGCATAGACTACAAACCAAAATCTTTAATGGGGTAAAAAGAGTACTGAACTTAGGAAACAATGAAATAAACCTCATTTTTATCACATTCACCAAATACATGGATATGTCTGTATCTCATGTGTGGGGGTGTGTGTGTGTGTACATGTATCTATACATATGTGTGTATAGATATGTATCTATACATATATATATATATGCATTCTCTTCTTTTTTTCACTGAATATTACAAAGGATTTTTGCAAAATCTGATTTACTTGAAAAATGTATAACTTCAGTTTAGTGATAATGACAAATTTCTCTTCCTCTGTTAGCTATTAAATGCTAAAGTGTTGCATTTGCTAGTATTTAAGTTAAATTTTTCAAACTCAGGCTCGCACTTTTTTTGTTAATACAAGGAAAAAAACATCTACCAAATATCTTTCATTCTAGAGAGGGTTTAAAGCAACTACTAAATTTCTTTCATTCTAGAGAGGTTTCATCCTCCTCTCTGTTATCAAACTGGATTGCCTTTTGTGGATTTATGAAATCTTTTGTGGGTGTTGGCCTTGGTATAGTTCTTATTCTGAAGATGTCTGAGAAAAGTTATGGAATTGTTCAAATATCCCATTTTAATAATTTTTCAGGTGAATGCTTAAGATAAGTTTCTGCATCTTGCTGATTTTTAATCACTGGAAGAAGTGTTTCCAAGTTAAATGTTTGCAAGACTGATTCCRCATAAAAACACATTTCAAAACAACTTTTTCAAAACTGTTTATCCTTGAAGATTTTTATTCTGCTTTATTCAAAACAGGGCTGGAGATTGGATTATTTCATATTCTGTCTGAGATGGATGTAAGCTAAACAAACAGAAYGTGCTCTGACAGTAGTTTTTCTCCATTTTTTCAAGAAAGTATATTTCTTTGCTGAGTATCATGAAGGCAAATTAAAAAACAAAAGTATGTAAAACAACTGCACCTAACAAAGAAATCCATGTCAGCAATATAAGAAGACACTACGAAAACAACTCCATGACCACATATACAGCTTGCTTTACTGAACACTGTATTGATGCAAATAACAGAAAAGAGAAAGTTTAATGCTTTGAGCTCACAAAAAAGAAATTAAATTACCTGAGTCAGAAAAGGTGTAAAACTACAAAAAGATTGTGTTGAAAATACTTTTGTAACAAACTATTTTTGCTTACTGAGGGGTGCGTATAAACCCTAATACGTTGTCAATAGCCTACGTTATCTAATTATATATCTATTTCCACTTATATTTCCTTGTCAAATTCTCAGTTACACATATACAAATGTCTACTATAATCAAAATGAATTTATTTTTGATCTGTTTTTCAGCATTATTCCAGACTGAAAGTAGGCCTATAGCTGACATGCTAATTCAAGGAGGTGTACAGTGCACATAAAGACGCTTGTTCTGTCTACTGCAGCCATTTCTGAAAAAAACATCCAGGGAAAATAGCATGGGCTCCAGATGGCCCTTCCCTATGATCATTCTGGACAACACTTTCAGCATCATGTTGTAATAGCAAAACATTAGTTCCCACTGAGTTGTGTGGGAATTGCAATCCCTAAATAAGAACCTCTCGGGATAAAATTCTGTTGCTGTTCTAAATTACAAGACAGTAAACAGCCTCAACACACTAAAACTGCAGTCCAGATAACTGCATGATTTAGGGCAYGAAAAGAGCTGTCCTTGCACTATCACAATCCTACTTTCACCAAAATCCACCATCAGAAAATTGGAAAGTGCGTACATAACTCTAGGGAATGTGCAGCTGGGAACTGATGTAGACATCAGTCCAAATTCATGAGATTCAGAGGCAACAACTAGACAACTTCCCAAGGAAATGAAATTGATGTTTAATGTATTTCAACTGCATTTTGATAACACTGTGCAGAGTTTGGATCTTTGTGCTTTTTGCTTTAGCGACTTCAAATGTTCGAGCTGTCATTACCAAGCAGGAGTAAAAAATATTGAGCCTGAAGTACTGTAATGTAAAGAAGCTGATTTCATACCACTGGAATGATAGGCATTCTTGATTATGTTACCACTAGGTCTCAAGCAATGACAACTTCAAGTTTATGTCTTGTAAACTTTATTTAGATAAGTCAAATAACATGTATACTGAGAAAAGAGAGGACCATGCCCATTTCTTTATTTTTATTTTTATTTTGACACCAGTTGGAGTGGAAAGCTCTGTGGTTTTTCATTATGTGATCACTGTTTTAGGTGGAAACACTATTTATTTACCTTCAGAGGATGTTCAGTACACAGTGGATGAAAAATACTGGAATTAATTAGAACCTAGCTAAAGAAACATGCCTTTTACTAGCGTGCCACTTCATAAATCTTTGAGTCTTACAGGTGTTAAAGTTTGCTTTAGATTTTGTGATGTCAGAAACAAATTTATTGTTTTACTCTCTTTACTTCAGCACTTACTATCTGGCAACAAAGGAGTAAAAAATTATAAATATGTCTCTTGGATAAGCATGTGTTCAAGCGGTTACAGAAAGACACTGGGACTCAGCACTGCGGGATTATATTTCAGCTTGTGCAGCAGTGAGATATTTGGGTAAATCCAGTATATGAATGAAAACATTGCTCTCAAGGGTTCCATGATACCATTTCAACCCCTTTGTGATGTGGCTAAAACTGGTTCGCAATCCACAAGACCTCAAACCCCCAATCCTCTAAAAGATATCTCAGGGTCTGTCCTATTGGATACTTTTTCGAGGTTGTTTACACAGATACAGAACTTCCAAAAATTGGTCTTTGAGTACTGTATTTCTTCCCCTTTTTTTCTGCTGGCAATTCTTTAGGAAATTAAAATCCTTAAAATATGTATTTTAAAAGAGTAAAAAGTGCAATTAAATGGAACAGTATCTTTGTATCTTCCAGCATTACATTTTAATTTTTAACCTAAAAATATTCCATGTATCCGTGTTTGTTATTTTTTTCTTAAAAATGTTTAAAGCAATTTAAAATCATTTTATTTCTTTAATTATACAATCTGAAAAATTTTACAGGCTTAGGAAAAAGTTTTGAATGACATTGAACAACCAGCAGAGCTCCACTGTATTCAGAACCTGCCAGTGGGGTGTGATGTAACTCCTTAGTGTCATGGCGTCATCACTGATGTGATGTGACTTGATTAACCAAAAATAACTTTGAGATTATTTTTGGACTGGAGCATATCGATACTGTGTAAATTTTACTTCTGGTCTTGCCTAGAGCACCTAGAATACAGGACCTTTATTTCCAGAACAGGTGAGGTAACCAAAGAATACCTTTTGGTGGCAACGTATAATGTTTTAAAGCTTTTAGGAAGCCTTACCTTTGAYGTCTCTAGGCCAATGAAGTTTTAGTGTCTGGCATGCACTTTTGTCAGATGTGAAATTACTGCAGTGTGGAATGAGGTAAGCTATTGAGTTCCATTTCTGCAGCTGGACCTCCTGGATCTGTGAACACGCTAGAAAATGTGCTCAGTTTGGAGGTGGAGTGGCCAAGATTTGTTCACATTGAAGAAATGCATTCTTAACTCAGATGTTCATGTCTGAGATCATTTTAAGTTAACACAGCAGTAAAAACAGCAGAGCTTCAATTGCTGCAGCTCAGCCATAGGCTCACTTTGAACCTAACCTGTTGGAGCAAGCTGCTTAGCGCTCTGATAGCAGAAGTCCATCACAGTGAGTGCCTTTCATGTCTCTGTATGGAGTCATTCCAGGTGTTGGAGCGTTTCAAGGGCTTAGCCCAAACTAAGACCTAGATAACTTGCCTTCACTACTACTTCAGACTTAGTTTATTTGCTTGAATTAGTGAAGCTGAGTTAGGAAAACATTCTTTCTTGCTACAGACATGCCTTGTCTCTGTTTTCCTGTGTGGAGTTATTTTCAAAGGTTTGTGGAGTCAGAAACAAACTAGAATGGCAAACAACAAAACCTTTTCAAAAAGACAGTGAAAAATAAAACCCTATAGCTGCAGCAGTGCAGGATGTTATGAATCTAATGAGTCTGAATGGGTTAGGTCTCGAGGAGAAGCTGCAGTCTATCATGCAGTTTTTCAGACACACCTGGCGACCAACATTTTGGCAGGACTTTAGCTGTGGTTCAGTGACAGCAGATGGTTTGTCTTAATAATCAAATGACAGTGGAAAGTCTCTGGATTTTCCTTTCTTTTTATTTTCAAACTTCTTATAAAAAACTTCTGAAGAACTAAAAATATTAAAAATGTCATAAGCAGCTGGACTTTTTAGAAAATGTACATAAAACATGCTATAATATAGATTTAAGCCTTAAAATACCTTATTTACATGCTACAAAGGTTTAGAATGTTTTTATGTAGAGACAGTATCTATAAAAAAGGTGCTGCATGAAGGCAGTCATAGTTTCAAATATAACAGCACACAGTAACTAAAGAATTCATACATAGTTTGCCATGGATAAAGCCAGTTATGTTACTTAATCTTTTCCTTCACTTCTACAACAGCAGTATCTGGATGTGCATAGTATCTGCGGCTGTCAGAGAATTTGCTGCAGAACTTATCCCTTGAGGCAAAATTGCTATCCAGCATTTTGGCTTTTGTTTCTCTATACAGTCTTTTTTTTTTTTTTTTTTAGCCTTTGACATTTAATCTAAAAAACATGAACCCAGTGTGATGGAGTGTCATCAACCAGAATTTCCAGACAGGCTGTAAGAATAGCTTTAAGAGGCATGACTTTCCAAGATCATGTCACTCAGAGTGCCACACTCTGTAATACTGCTCACAGAATTTGGCATCTTTCCCATGCCTTACAGAATTCAACATTTTAAAGAGAGAAATAACTGTTTGGCAGTAGCAAGGCACCTGACACGATACGTTTTCTTTGTCTGTTGGGAGTTGCCTGTAGATGTTTTTTGTTTTACATATGGTTAGGTTATTGATGAGACAGTGGGAGTTACAAATGCTGTAGTAACCCACCACTTTCTCTGGGACAACTTGGGGAAGACAAGAAACTCCCATTTGAAGAGCACACACTGCTGAAACAACCAGCTGTCTCCCTCTGTGATTGCCCCTCGTGGAGGTGCTGCTTCCCCGAGGGCAYGCACAGCCCTGGGAGTGATTGCTGTTGTCTCAGGGGGCTGCCAGTGAGGGGTGGCAGTATAGCCCAGGGTCAGCTTACACAGCCAGGTGCATGCCATGCACCTCAAAATTAGGGAGGATATCATCCCATGTCTTCCTGCAATAGTTGCTCTCTTGTTTGCCCCTTTATTGCCTACTGCCTTTATTRCAGACATCTACTTTTTAAACTTTCTTCTCTTAGTCATTTCCTTTTTTATCTTCCTCCTGGGGATATCTAGGACTTAAAGTATGAATTATTCAACTTAAAGAGTTCTTTATTTGGAGCTTGACGGATTCCATACCTTCTACAACCTAACACAGAGTGAGGCCCTGTAATATCTCTTTTCCCAAGGAGTCTCCCTCAAAGAGGAAAGGAGATACTTCAGTCTCTTCTCTTTCTTTTCTATTGAACTAGAGTAAACGTGGTGGCAGAGGTGAGGAAGGAAGGTGAGTTAATGAAACAAATCTCTGTTTTTTTTCTTGGTTGCTAGAAGTGTTAATTGTTATTTACTAATATTAATTTTTGTATGGATTTTGAATAAACCTATATATCATATGTAATGGAGCTGAATTATTATTAAAATATCTCCTAAATGCTTTTATCTCATCTGATTTGAGGCTGAATAATTTTTAACTATGCATAGCTATTATGGCTCAGTTTCATTGCACCTAACTTTACCGCTTTGCTAACACATATGAATTATGAAGATATCTGCCTTGTGCTGCTTCCTTAGTCAAAGCATAGACCCTGGAGCCCCTGATCATTCTTTAGTTCGTCCGAGATCTGAATAGTTGCTCTGGAGCTGCTTCTGCTGTCTCCTTCCACTGCCTAAGTATGGACCTTACAATGACAAGGTGTTATCCAGAGTAACGTGATAAATCCAAATCTATGACTTTTGTGTATGCATATCCTTTTTATTGCCTTTGTAATAAACCTTTTACATGTGAGCCAGAGCAGCACAGCACTGGGAACCATATGTGCATGCACTTAGTTTGACCCAGGGTTTCTACTGCTTTTGCCATGAATGATGGTGTCCAAGCAAACTACATTTTGGAACCCCTGCTCTGTTGCTCTTCATGTTGCAACCATAGTCACTGCTGTGGATGTGGTGGGAACAGAGAACATTTTGCTTTTGGTCTTAGGCTGAAACCATGCAACTTTGTAATTTTTTGGATGCTTTTTCCTTTTCCCTTCACTGTAAAAAGTACACTGGAAAGTCAGGAGGCTTCAGTCTTCAGTGTGCGACTCTTTTATATGATTTTTTTTTTTCTAATTTTACTTTGCCCAATTATTCTATATGCTAAGCAATAAATGGTGGTGATGATTGCTGAGAAAAAAAATACTGATTTAGTGACAGCTGACAAGATGGGTAGTATTTAAGGCATAGCACTGATTTCAGGGAAACCTAAACACAACGGAAAAACTACCTTCCAGGAAGCTAATATTCCTCATTTATGCTTCATTTATTCTAAAATAAAGAATTCTATTTGCATTTCTCATTGTACTATATGTTCTAAATTCTTAAGTGGAGCATAAACAACACAGACATGCTTTGGGCTGTGTGAATTTCATAATGAGTTTCTTTTCAGTAAAGCTATTAAAGTTTGATATTAAAACATTCAAAGTGATTTAGGCATGTATCCATAATTATTTAATATAACTACATTTTTTAATTGGGTGCAACAAAAAGCCTCAAGAGGCCTAAAGACCTATTTCAGAATGTATGGATGYTTGTTTTTATCCCTACTATTGGATCTGCAAAATAAATAATCTGATTTTTCTCTACAGGGCCTTGACCTATGAGGCCTTCACCACTTGGTCTCCAGTAGTCTTTGATGCTTTTAATGGGGAATATGATCTTGGACTGAATATCTTGTAAAAATAAGATTCTGTTTGCTTCATCTCAGAATGAGGAAGTACAATAAATTCCCGGCAGTTTCTATGATATATCAGTTGTGTGTAAATTAAAAATAAGGAATATTAGAAATATGAGTACATCTTTCTATTTCATTTGAGTAGRAGGTTACCTAACAATTTATAGTACTGTGTCTTTGAAACCACCCAGGAAAAAAGAAAGATACTGTGTAAATTCCAAGTTCATTTATAAGAAAAATATTTCAAAGACAGTTGTCTACAAAACTTCTGTAAATTAAGGAATTATACCCACCCACATCTATGGAATCAAATTTATACTTTTTATTTATAATAAAGAGAAGACATATTAAAGATCATAAGATTCTTTAGGTCAATTCAAATACTGAAGGGCAAGTCTCTATTTTATACAAACCCTTTAATCTATTCCAGTTAGTCTTCCATTCCCAGTTACCATGAATTCATTAGCTTCCATTATTTACTCAAATTTCTTTCCTAATTACTGAAAGTAGATGGCAACAGTCATAGGATCATGGGCTCTGCAGCCATGGACTGGTAATGGCATTCGTCTTCGCACTGGTAACTCCAGTGAAAGTACTCACACTAGTAGAATTTGTACTCTGACACAGCTGAGTTATGAAACTGGTGCAAAAAATATGGTGTGTGTATATGTGTATATATATATGTATGTATATATACACAAATCTATTTTGCATCTACATTATTTATTTATTTACTGTGGTGGAGTCCAGCAGGTTCAAATATAGCAGAGGTTTCCATCATGTCAAATTCTGCACAAAGACAGAAGAATAGTCTTCTCCCAAACAAGTGAGATTAGAAGGGACAAATAGGGGATTATAAGAAAGCAGAATGGTTTCAGTTAGCCTGAAATGGAGTGTGCTCAGTACAGCAGCTCAGCAATTTTGTTGTAAGTGTCACCACAGCAAAAGTTTTAAAGGAGGGATTTGAAGGAGGATGGAAGTGGCCTTTTCAGAATATGTGCATCACAAGAGATAACACAAGACTTTTTATGTTGGTAAGTGTCCTGCTATGGCCTAGAAGTAGCCTGGATGATCTAGTAAGTCTTTTCTTTTTTTAACTTTCTTTTAATCTTCTTTTACATTTTTTATTGTGCTAAATGACTTTCTAACAAAACTGATGAGAATTCTTGCACAACTTAATTAACAGCAATAAAATAAGATTGCCACAATGAATATATTTTCATCAATTAGTTCAATCTGCCACCTATTTTGAAACATACAAAGATTTCTTTTCTTTGAATTTTTCCTAACTGCTAGCAGTACCTGTGTAAAATCACCCCCCAGAAAAGACAGAGAGGAAAAGAAATGCCAAAACATCTAGTGAGCCCCTGTGGGTCGTGGATAGAGATTTGTACTGGCACATTCATATACTGAGAATTTATTTGCCTGCCTTAATTCATTTACAAGGAAAAAAATGTGAAACCTCATTAGTTTCTTGTAGAGGAGATCCATTTGTTCAGGAACACTGTTACACTATTGATGAAGCTATGCATTTGCTTAATGAAGGATAAGAAATCTAAACCAGACATAGGACAACCTTCTTCTGTCTTTTATCAAGGTGGGTGTCCAGGCTCTTTGAACCTTGAGCTTTCAGTAATAACAATCCCAGCAATGCAGTTGTAATGTGCAGCTCTTGGTGAGATTTCAGTTCTGATTGCTGTAACGCTATCAAGAAAAAGAGCAGTAAAAAGACAGTTTAAAAAGCAAACAAAGCTGTAATGTTAGAATACCTGCTATTTATTATCTCCCTTGAATGCGAAGACATAGAACCCTGCTTCTTGCTGTGCAGAAACATAAATATTAGCCTGTAGGGTCTTTAAATTGCTGATGAAGCAGATGCAGCATTGTCTCCTCTCAGCAGTCCATCAACACACATGAGCAGAATTTCATTAGCAGTTGATAACAATTTGACATTTTGATCTGCTTTGGGTTCTGAATCTCCRTGAATGAAGTAGAGATGGGTGATCTAATAGTGATACAATTAGAAACACGCAGTCCTTTTGCCCAACCTCAGCTCTTATTTTAAACTGGAACCAAATGTGAACTAAACTTATCTTGGAAGCTGTTGGTTATTTTGAAAGAATCTGTTTCAATCTCTAGAATAGCAGCTCAATTTGCAAAATAGAAGTAAAAATCCCATGAAAAATGATAATTGTCAGGGATGTGTTTTCCCAGTTTGAAGACACTTAAGAAGCCGATGTGTATCCAAAACAAATCAGAACTCTTTCTCCCTTTAGACTTCTTAATTACTAGCATGAAAAAAGACTTTATTTCCCATGTCCACTCTTGGACAAAGATTACTGGGAAAGCTGGATAAAATAGTGATCTCTTAATTTCAAGAATTTATTTCCAATAATGGCTAATGTCAGCAGCCAAAATCTATGGTCCACGGAACCTCAAAGTAAGAAGTAATTAAATCACTAACTCTTGATAAAAATTTGTTCCTTCRCTTAACCATTTAAAGGTTAGTTTATAAACCTGGGTTTATGAACTTTCCCAAAGTCWTGACACTCCACATTTTATCATAATTCCAATATTGGATTGATCACAGAATCACAGAATCACAGAATCGCTGAGGTTGGAAGGGACCTCTGGAGATCATCTAGTCCAACCCCCCTGCTCAAGCAGGGTCACCTAGAGTACATTGCACAGGATTGCATCCAGGCGCGTTTTGAATATCTCCAAAGAAGGAGACTCCACCACCTCTCGGGGCAACCTGTTCCAGTGCTCTGTCACCCTCACAGTGAAAAAGTGTTTCCTCATGTTAAGATGGAAGTATCTGTGTTTCAGTTTGTGCCCGTTGCCTCGCGTCCTGTCGCTCGGCACCACTGAAAAGAGTCTGGTCCCATCCTCTCGACACCCTCCCTTCAGATACTTGTACACGTGATAATCACTTCTATAGATGAAACAAAGTAAAAAAAGAACCCAGAACTTCATATCAKAAACTACTGTATAACATTTTTCACTGTTAGATATTTCATAAAGGAAGATAATGAGAATTATTTCATCTGTCTGATATATCCTCACCTGATAATAATGCAAAAATCCTCTGAAAAGATACATTTTCTTTGGAAAAGTATTCTATGTCATGATGATGTTCCTAAACATCATGAAATAATGGTCTGTTATCCAGCTGAAAGAATACAATTTGCCTCCTAACCAACTGTAATTTATTGAAGAATTATGATGATTCAATCAAACCAATTTGACTTTTTAGCATTGCAATAATAATTCAACATTTTAGCGGGAATAAAGGCTTTGAGGAGATACATTATATAAATTCTAGTCTCTTACCCAAAATTTTATGACCTTTTTCTCTTAAAGTAACACAGCAGGATGCGGCAAATCCCTTTGTCCTAACTGTTTTAGCATCTAATTTTATATGCATTTTTTTTCCTTTGTGTAGAAAAGCCTGGAGTTTTCAAGATTTTCTAAGGACAAGTCCAGACTTGTTCCTGTTTCCCTCACAAAAATCTCCTGAAATAAAGCTGTTCTGTAAGATTGGCCCAGGCAGTGGGATCCCTGACTGGGAAATATATATCTTTTCCATATTAATAAGACTTGGCTCCTTTGCTTGGGTTCCGCCTATAGACAAACATGTCAGTAAATCAAGGTTCAAGTCACAAGTTCATCAGAAAACTGCTATGCCTACACCAAGAACAACAGAATTTTATGCGAAAGTTTAATCAAGTTTGGTATAATGTTGTAAGTGTAATATACTAATGTATAAGCCACAAAATGTTATACAATTACATTCCCTAATATTAATGTTCTTCAGATGAATACTATAGAACATGTTTAAAACATAGTTTGACTGTCATGATTTGTCTCACCACTCCACAGATTGAAAGTTACTCTTGGTGGTAATACCGGTCATTGTCTAATGGAATAAACTTAGAACTTATCTGACCATTATTAACTTTGGTAGAAAAAAGCTGCTGCAGAGCCTTTGATGAGACTAAGCAAACTTAATGCCTTTAAAGTGAAACAAAGGTTCTGATCTGGTAGTCCAAAACATTCAAATACGGAATTGTATTTTCTGAATTGATGGGGGAGATGAAAGCAATAGCTGGCCAGAATGCACATGTAGTATATATGGTGCCCAGCTGAAATGTTACACTGATTGTTTGTCAAGGCTGTCCTGCAAGAAAATAAAAATCACATGAAGGTGATTTTCTTGTGCCCTGCAGTCATACCAAGAAAAATGTTGCACCACAAGCCATATATTTTTCACTATGCTTTAGCAAAAGAAGCCTCAATATATTTTCAAAGAAACATTCAATACACACAATCATTTCCTTTCATTATTATAGCTAAGTGACACAATTCAGCATTTATCCCTCATGATATTTAGCTATAAATTGAAATTCAAATTCTAGCAAACCCATTTGAAGACTGACACTTCAAAAAAAAAAAATCCTAAAAAATAATCTGGTGCCATTCTAGCAGTGGCATCGCTTCAGACAGACGGTACCAAGTGGAATGAAACAGATGTTAAGCTGTGAAAAAAAAAAAAAAAAAGACAAAAAATCTTATATTCACCTATTGTAGATTGCCATAAAACCAGATCATAGAATTAGTGATGCTAAACTTACTGTTAAGTAAGAATACTCTCATGTGGTGAAAGTTTACTCTGGAGATCAGTGTATTCTCCTGAAATCTGGCTAGACCCTACAAACATGGTATAGTGTCTTCAGTGTGTCAGATCCAAAAGAGAGCTAAATTAAGGTGGAGACATTAATATAATACCTCTTTATGTAATAACATATATAACATATATAACATAACATATAATATAACATAATATTTATAATATATTATGTAATCTCTCCCTCCCAAAAAACAGACAGAGCTTAAATGTTAATAAGGACTACAGGAAACATAGGAAAATAATAGAGCAGAAAAAAAAGACTTTGGATTAATTAATTTAACCTAAACAAAATCTTCTAAAACTTCAGTTCCATGATATGTCTGCAATGAGAGTTTAGACAAAAGTTCTGAGTTGTTATTTATTAGGTTAATATTCATAATGCAAATTTCTGACACTAATTTATTTATATACAATACTGAAGGTGGATTTTTTTCACCACAATTGTTTCAATATACGAGAAAAGATGACAAATTAAGTAGATACGTGTCTGGCTGTTCTATATATACGTAGCTACTATATAGCTACTGTTACCACAGAATTTTAATGGCTCCAAAGGACTGCAGATTTTGCCTCACTATGTTTTTTTCACAAGTGGGAAGGATCGCTATCTCAGTGTAACAGAATGAGAGTTGCAGATCATAAAAATTAAGCTCTACTATTGTTACATTGTGTCTGATGACAGCTTTTCTGGTAGTTTAAGAGTGGAGACAGGTCYATTGTGATGGCTTGGTGTTGTAGAAGCAGTTAGAAGAAAAAGTAGATATTGAATCCAAATACACTGAATTCCAGTTCAGTACTCTTAAATACAGGACTATTTTTCCAGTATTGGGAGGTGTTTGAATTTTTATTTTAATTTAAACTAGTTTAGTTGCAGAGAGTGATGTAGATTTCCTATTTCTGGAAAGATGTAGACTTGAAAATTCTGAGAGTTTAATTAATTTGAAGAGAGCCCTTCATTAATTGGAAGTAGAAAATACTAAAGATTCCACAACAGTCAGGACAGAAGATCAAGATCCACTGACTCACAAACTTTCTATCTTATCTAAAGATGCTTCTGTTTCTCTGACATCCAAAAAATTATCTAAGGTCTTGATGTCACAAATGTTTACATACTTGTTTAATTTCACTTAAATAAAAAAATCCCTAATTTCATCATCCCACAAGTACTTTAGATATCAAAATAAGATGAGATAACAAGACAAGGTAGCGCCTGTTATTTATTCAGAAAAAGAAGTTTAGTTTTCAAAAATAGCAGCCTAATAATCAGTCAAATAATCACACTCATATCATGTTATCTGCCTACATTAATTTTGATGTAAAACATTCTGAATCTAGTACAGTGCAAGCCAAGACTAACACAGGTTGCAAACAGATCTGGTAATTTTGTGATGAGCAAAAATAGGGTGAAGCTGAAAATGAAACAAAACAGAATAAAGCATCAGATTCATTTTTACTCTGTCTTGATAAGATTTGGGGCCAGATCCCCAGCAGGAAAAGGTTATTGCATTAACTTCCTGCATCCCCTATGGCTCATCATTTGCAAATCCTCTGTGATGCCTGCTTTCTCCCTTTAAATGAGATACGTCAGTGTAGATATTTCAGTCCAGATCTTCTGCTGGTGCAAATTAGCATCGAATCATCCAAGCAATATTGTTTATATAAGCTGAAGATTTGACATTAACTTTTAGCTCCTGAACTGAGCACAGATTTGGCAACATATTTGTTGTGCAGATGAACATGAAAGATAAAAAGGGAACATTCTCTTGCTTCCAATGTTACACTGCATCGCTATAGTGCACAAATGAAAACAGATTTTTCTTTCCTTTAAAATTCAGCTTCAATAAATAAATCAGAAAATCAGAAATAAAATCATAAAAAGTCCAAGCATCTGTGAAATCACTATCATGAATGTCTTTTTTAAAGAACAACATGAAGGCTTGTTGAAGAACTACAGACATTTCCTCTTTTAAATGATAAGTTTAAATAAARTATTTTTTTACAAAATCTCAGTCTAGGTCAAAAGTACTAAATGGTAGATTATTTCCAATAGCTATAGYAGTTTTTTTTATGTAAAGCCTATATATGAGACAGTGGGGTGGGTACATAGTTGTTCATTGCATTAGTATTGTGAGGATACATACTCAGCAATGCTTAATTCCCCTGATTTCCCTTTTCTCTTGCAGCTTAGAGAAAGGCAAGAAGTAGTAACAAAGATCTGTTTGAGAAGGGAGTGCTAATACTCMATGTCATGCATTTTGGATTTCTTCTAGGTGCATTGGAGATACCAAAGCCAAAGATCAGCCTTTACTTAGTCCTTCTTTGCCAACTCTCTTCGCTGCCTACGTTTCCTTTCTGGGAGGCAGGGGTGCACATGACGACCCATGGTTCAGATTACCCAGAACACTGAGACTCAGGTCTGCTCAGGCTGATGTCTTCTCCATTGTCATGTCCCTCAGGTTCAAATAAATTATTGGATTTGTGTCATGAAAAGGTTGGCACTAAGTCATTGGACATTCTTTCATTTGTTTAGTACATCAAATGCCAGAGATGTTCATCAACCAAAAGAAAAAAAAAATTGCTTCTGATCACATTTATATTAAAAAAAAGAAATTTTGTTACATACAGAACAGATAATCAATTTTTATCTATCTGTGCAACTGAGATAAGAACATGGGCTATTACAAGTCATATCATTAATGGTGCTTATTATGAAAGCACTTAAAGTCCAATGAAGATTGGAACTGCATTATGCTAGGCAATAGAAGATAAATTCCTTTCATACAGTATTCATCATAAATTAACAAAAAATACACAGCATGTGGGAAGTTTTTAATAGCACCAGAATAAAATGATGACAGAAAGAATGAATTAATTTCCCATTTGTTTTTTAGAATGTACTTCTTAATGAAAGGTAAAATTCCTGGAAAGAGGAGGAAAGGTAAAGAGTGAGATTGCATGAAATAAATAAGAAAGGAAGTCCAGTGGAGTGAAAAGGAAATGAAGAGATTGCAGATGGAGGGGAAGGGAGAGTTTGGAGAAAGCAGCTGATTAACCCTGATTAGAGGATGCCTTTCAGAACTGTGGGAAGCTCTCTGACTTTCCAGCCACCTTAGAGTTGCTCATTATGCAGCTATTTCTACGAACCTAAGGCTAGTCTATACTGACATACACAAYAGAGAAAGCTAGTGCTGAGAGCTATCAACTGTGTGATATGGTATCATAGGTATAGCTGTGGCTTTCTAAAGAAACACACTGTATAATTAAATAAAATATGTAATTTGCTCCTTCTCTTGTCTACTGTGTTGGGTAAATTCTTTCAGCTCTTTTTTTCTTTGACTTTTTATACACCATAATATTTTTGCCACAGAACTATGCTATCCAAGGTGGTTTATATATAGTATTATAGCCAGGAATGAAAGAGAAAATGTTYGCTTACGGCACTATAGATTTTTCCCTTTTTCAGAAAAAATGGCTTGTCTCTTATTTCTGAGTTTTTGAATAAAATACCTGTCATAATATTTTGGATGCAAGAAGAACCAAAAAAATATACTTTTCTACTGCTACAGAGATACTTTTCTACAGCTCCAGGACATGATAAGGTGATCTTTCTTCAAGAATTTCTAAAAATGGCTAGAAAAATATGTCTTCATTTGTGTTTCTTCTGTTGGATAACACTGGAAGTGAAATCAAAGTGAGGATTCAATTAAACTAATTCCAGAAGTAAAGGTTTCAAATCGGGCTTTAGGTTCATAAAGTCTGTGATAATTCAGGAAATCTTTGATCCAAGCTTTACTTAATAGACACTATTTTCAAGGTTCATTTTTTTCTCTTCTTAGAAAGAATGCAGAGAAAGTATTTTATCGCTGTACAAGACTTAAAAATTGTCCATTATGTACAGTGTACATACAATGCTTTCCTTAACAGATACAGATTAGAAGCCAACTCTTTGTAGCAAATTTAATAAATAACCTGAACTGCATCACTACTGACATGTCTTAGAGTCATTATGTGTAATTGGCTAACGGTGTATTTATTCTTGTGCTATTGGATCACCCCCAGGGATAATTCTGATAAGTTTTGAATCTCAAAAAGGATTTCTCTGCAGAGGAAAATTATTATTTTTAAAGAATATAGACTAATTACTTTTATTTAAATATATTTCTAAAGTAATCAGTCTGTCCTGAGGTTTCACTGCAGTTTCAAGAAGTGATGAATACAGTGTTCTCTGGTGCCTTGTATTCCCCCCTTGAGCCAAGAAAGGTGATGAGAAAAGGAAATGAAGCCCAAAAACCTAGAGTTCATGAAATATACTGTATTAAAAACATATGTGGTATATACAAAGAGGATCTCTGCCAGTGCCCTCTGGTTGTGCATGACTATAAATGGCTAAAAAACTTGTTCTTAGGGAAAAGAATCAGCTTAACCTACTCACAGCACAGGAGGCTTCTTTCTAAGTGTAATAGATAGCTGGATACTGGAATTCTATTGCCTGAGTATAATGACAATTGTCATTTACCCAGAAAGAGAATATAGAGGCAGTATATTTCCATGATCTTTTAATAGCATTTTGTAATAAGCTAAAAAGGTCAGTACATACTGTGAAGGAGTTTTTTCCACTCTCCATTTTATCTGTGCATTTACAGACACACCTTTGAATATGTTTTCTTCATTGCTTACTCCAAAATGCCAAATTTTCAAAAAGGAATTGTTATGGTGGGGAATTTGGGAATCTCTGAACTGATTTTTAATGAGTAATGGGAAGAGAGAAGAGAAGAGAAGAGAAGAGAAGAGAAGAGAAGAGAAGAGAAGAGAAGAGAAGAGAAGAGAAGAGAAGAGAAGAGAAGAGGAGGAAAACAGATCTGAACCTTTTGTAGGAATCCTACCAATAACAGAAGATTTCAAAATCAGCCTGTGTTTAGTTCCAGAGTAATGATTAGCAAGGTAAAGATGTTTAGAAGTATTTAGAATAGATTTGTCCTTAGAAGCATGTAATAAAGCTTCAGAATTACTGTTTTCTGTTAACTAGTTTGTTTCAATTCCTGGTCTTGGAGTGTTTTATTGGACACATGTGTTTTTAATTAAGACATGAGGTCTTTCTGCAATTTTATTTGTGGGACAGTTTGGGAAAGCAACAAAATTTTAAGTAGACTACACTTTTCCAAAATGATTTGATGATTTCTTTGCATACTGAAGTTCTTTTCCTTTCTCTTCATAAAGGCTAACAAAATCCATCCTGGAATTATTAGATTAATTTGCAATGAACTGATTATGAGAGGAAAACAATTTAATAAAACATGCTTTATTTATTAGCATAAAATAGTTCAGTGAACTACAGGACCTGTTCTAAAGCACCTGTAGTTTTCTATTCACTTCTCTGTTGACAAATGTCCATCTTGTTCATTTCACTAGGCAGTGTGAACAGAGTGATGTAAGAGTTATTGGAAAGTCACTTGATCTCAGTGGATTTTAAATGCTAAAAACAAGAGAAGTAAAGTCAGTAGAGTTTTTGTTGCTGTTTTTTTTGGGTTATTTGGAATGTAATTATCATCTGGAAAAACAAAAACCAAAAGGATAAAATAACATTTTCTTTTTTCTTGAATAAAACATAAGTAAGCAAGCAAATTATAACTTCCAACCTGGGTTGTGAAGATAAATCCAAGCCTTAAATTTTGACAGAGGAAAAAAAAAAACCTTGAGACCTGGGAAAATAAGGCTGATGAGAACAGGAATGGAATCAGCTTTTTCGAAGGAGCTATTCTTTGTGCTTTAATAAAGTAAATGATGTGACTATTAGAAACTATGAAAGGGTGGCAAGATATCCAATGGAACAAAAAAAGTACTTAACTTCAATTTCTCTGATTCCTCTGGAACTGTCAGTTTTGATACTAAGTTCATAAAATAATACTTGGGAAGAATGTTTTTGGAATCTTTAAATTATTTGGCACATGGAGAAGAATTAATTTGGATAAAAAGCAGCATATAAAACAGCATACAGTCCTTAGCTTCTCCAGACCTTCCTCAGTAATGAAGCGTGATGACTACATGGACATATATAAAAAATAAATAAGAAGTGACTATTTATAATAATAATGTTGGGCCGGATGGCCTCTTGATAAAATTATGCTAGCAGAGAATTTGGCCCACAAATTTGATTTTGTTCTTGCTAAAGCATTGATTAATTTTGTTGCTGAAATATCTCTTTGTGACTCCTACAATGCTAGGCTTTTGATACTTTTTTCAGCAGGCTGAAAAGTTGATACTTTATGGCGATGACCGGGATTTTTAAAGAATGAAGGAAGTGACTATTTATTAAAAGCCAGTATTTATTAGAAACACTTGGAGATGTACCTTTCTTAGGCTCCTTTGAAAAACATTGCCTATGGGCTTGCCCATGTCATGCAATGAAATGTTGTTTCAAGATTCCTTATGACATCCTATCTGGGAAGTACAGATTTATGTTAGACTAATATATCAGCTGGACTGGAATGAAGGCAGTTTATGGAACTGCACTTTCATTGTTGGGTTTAKTTCATATGTCACTTGGTCAAATGTCCTCTTTTCCTTAAGACAGTATGAGTGCCTCTATGATTGCACATCATGTTTTTCTTTTTGGTATATTGAAACAATTCATGTACATTTTTGAGTAATACTACACATTATAATACATGGGGACATTAAGAACTAGGTTGAAGCTGATTCTTGAAATTAAATGTGCAGTGAGGAAGCGCTTGATACATTACAGTAGTGTTGGGTTAAAAAATATCAGAGATCACCAAGTTTCCCTAATCCAAAATTCATGAAAATCACATTTGTCCTTGGACAAAATTTAAATTTTCAATTAAATTTCCAAAAGGCATACATTTCACCAGATAATTTTATTAAGCTCTGTTGACTGAATTTTCTGACCACTTGTCGAATTTTCTGACATTTTTGCAGTGTTGGTCACACAAGTTTTGTCTGTTGAAAGTTCAAATAATTGTTGTGTATAAAACTTGCTTCTACATAAATTAGGAAAGATGTAACTGAAACTTTATCAGCACATCAAAAGCAGTAAAACTATTCCAGGCTAACTGTTTGTGACTGACCAATAAACCCCTACAATGGGGGAAGGCTCAGAGGAGATGGGCAAGGACGAGGTGCCCATGAAGCTCAGGAAGAATGTAGGTGTCACTCATTAACCACAGCTTTGGCACAGAAAGTTGACTTTATCTCAACACAAAGGGGACCAGAGGGTGACCTTTGTTTTAGATAAGCAGCTATKTTGAGTGGATCAGCTGACTACATCCCAGTTGAGTGGATCAACTGGTGTAAATGTTTCTTTCTGAGTTTATCAAAAGAGTGTGAATGTCTCCCTGAGTTAGCCAGACCAGCATGGGGGAAGTGTGTAAGTTGCTCAGCCCAACAGGGAGCATAAAAACTGAACAACTAACAAAAGAATTTCAAAGAGAGCAATGGGCTTGAGATGGCTTCAACCCAGGTATTCCTTCCTGGCAACTGGTGACGCCCAGCGTCATGACGGTGAGCGTATTATAGAGACCGGTAATGGGAATCGTATTGGTGTTGTGATTGAACTGTATATTGCAATTGCCATATTTTGCTAAGTGTATACACTTGTATTGTATATTGCTGTATCACTCTGCTAAATCAAAAATCCTGTGTAACACCAAAGTAAATCTTCAAAGTAAACTTCTATATTAAGCATTACAATCTTCATGTGTGGAAATATCTAAAAGAGTCTGGTCAGAGAATACTGGACTCTGACACCGCTACATTACCTCAAGTATCTTTTTGTTTTGTTTGTCTTAGTGATAGAGCAATGTGGAGGTAAATTATGTTCTCATACATCCTACACCACCTCTGCAAATGGAGAAAAATAATTGGAGTCCATGCAAAATATGTTCATATAGACTATAGTTTCTCTCTCATCTCTAAGAACTAAGAAAGTGATCACTAAAAACATCCTTCAATGCTTGATGGACAAATGTGCCAAGACAGATAATATTTACATATTCTAAACACCACTTCTATTCTTTCTATATAGTTTCCCTTGCAGACACTAGAACAGTATTAATACAATTTATTCTAAATGTCTAACTAACCTAGACTTTTTCTATTTTTAATGCATTTTCCTGTACTACCAGACACCAAACAAAACATTAGAAGCCTGATTAACTTATTTGTAGATGATCCATGATGTAATTTATAAGTCTCTACATTTTTTTCTCAGTAACCACTGTAAAACAACTCAGAATTTTTTGAATAAACTTCATAGATAATATATTCAGGTTTGATTTATTTTATCAAGGTTTTACAGAAGCAAAATGTGTCTAGGGTCTACAGGAAAAAAGCAGGAATTTATACAAGAATAAACAAATCATCCCTTTTCACACCACTGTAATTTCTTGGTTTAATAAAGTAGTGAAATTACCACAGAATAGGTTTTTCTAACTTGTTTTACTCATTTCAGTTCAGTTCCCTGAATATTCTGCTGAAACGTATTCCTGAAACCATAAGTACAGATCATCTCATTGAATTAATTATTATTCATCCAAAATCAGGACTGGTGCAAGACACCTTCATCTTGTGTTGCTTTTCCTTCCAATTTCAAGAAACGTAGAAGTTAGAGATTTGATGAGTCATATATTTCTGGGAGGATGGTAATGTAGCTTATATTATTTGTTGCTTCAGACTAAATTACCTAACAAGACACGTGTTTATTTTCAAAAAGTAGGGCTTTCCTGTAAAAACTGTGGCACAGTATAGTTTCTCTTGCATCTGGGTATTCATCCAGTATTGTTAGTTGCATAAGCACACCGAAGTCCACAAACCAGCAGGATCAAATCTCACTGTGGTGCACAGGGATGAATAAAGAACTAATAGGATAAAAATAAGCAACAAAACAGAAAACATTTATGCAGTCATATGAATCTATGGGGAACATTCAGCTTGGGCACTTTGTGAAATTCTGGTCCCTTCCTTCCGGAAAAGACACAATAGAATTGAAACAAATTCAGAAATCGGCAAAGAGGATGATCAAAGGCATGAAATAGCTTCTGATCCTGCAGTAAGAATAATTTAGTAGACTAAGATTCTTCAGCCTGGAAAAGACAGTCTGGGACAGATATGAAATAGGTCTACAAAATCTTGAGTGGTATGGAAATGGTGGATAGAATTATTATACTATTATACTCTGTCTATTCCAATTAAAGGATTAAAGGGCAACAAATGAAGCTTATAGAAGTCTGCTTCAAAGGAAACAAGTGGATATAGGGGCAAATGACAGATCTGTGGAACTCCTTGTCAAAGGATACTGTGCATGCAAAACATTTATGTGAGTCCACAGGGAAAGCAGCCATGTACTTGAACACAATTAAACACCAGGAGAATACTTACATTGTCTCAGTCAGTGCCCTCTGGCTGCATTTCTTCTCTTACTGCTTATAAAAACATTATATTCATGTCTAGTGTGTCCTTTYTTGGTTTTCTTCTTGTGTACTCCTTTCAATGGTTTGGTCTGTGCCATGTGAAACTTTGATGCTTTTACTTTCTGAACATATCAGATAACTGTTTTGTAACAGGAGAAGACAGCCATAAAATGATGACTCAAAGTGTATTTACTCTGTTTCTGCCAAGATTGCAGTTTTTATGCACTTACTTTGAACGATGCTCCCCATACTCCTTCGTCGGTCAAATAAGGGCTGTGTCTCACTTGGTCTGATTTTTTGGGGAGGTTGGGTCATTGCATTTGGATAGGTCTATCTGAATTGTTGCACAATGCTAAGAATTCTTACTTAGTTCTTTTTTTCTTAAAGAAAATCTAGTCTAAAAAGGTAACTTTTTTTTCATAGTAATTCGGAGAACTTTGGTTTGATAAACATAATCTGTGATCCCCAAAACACTTTGCTATGTAATGAACTTACTGAATTTGACAAAAGGGAGGCATATGACATAAAGTGAAGCAAGAAATTAAGTAGTCATGGTAACAAACTCTGACAGGTGATTTTATCTGCTTTATCATACTTCATGTTTACTCTAGCATGGTGTGTATAATACAGATTTTGGTAGAACTCAGGCAAGAAGAATAGACTTTGGGTATGTTCTGTTTGCTTTCCCATTTTTAAAGAACTGTCCTTGATTACGTCATATTTCTTCAAGACAAGCACCCGTGTATCTCATCTCCCAACATTTCTATACTTGTGCTTCAAATCTTTATGGAACTCCAGTGCACAAATCAAGAATAAATTTATACTTTGGTGTTCATTTCCACATTTTATACTAATAGTTGAGAAATATACCAATATTCAAAGTTATTCTAATTTTCTGAGTAGGTTTTCTTTGGGGTTTTAGCCTTGCCTCATTCAGTGGTGTAATATTAGGATGGATTAATATTAGGGGTCTCATACATAATCTCAGCAAATCTATGTCTTCCTATTATTTAAGAGTGGTTTAATTTTAATCTCAAGTAAACATCAAAATGGTGCAATGGATACTTAAAGGCACTGTTAAAATTCTCTCTCTCTCTCTCTCTCTCTTTTATTTATTTATTTTTTATTTTTTACAAAGGGTGTATTTTAACTGAGGAAGAAATGAATGGAATTACTATTCAGAAAATGAAATTATATTGAGGTCCTCTCCCCACTGCTATTTTGTGAGAACCAACTGAGTGGACCACTGGAGTGGTATTTCAGTTCTTGCAGTGACAAGACTGATATCACCAAAAGGCGAATAAGAGCTCAGAAAGATAGTAGGATTTGACGCTCTAAATTAATAGGCACATTTTGGGATTTTATTCTAATTTTATACCTGCTAAACAAAAGCAGCCTGGCTTCAGACGCTGTGAAGGGAACTTTGATGCTTCTCAGCAATCACTAAAGTCTCAATTGGGAGAGAAAACTCTCTAAAGGGCGATTCTTGGAAATGAATTATTCCAACAAGCTATATAAAAATCTCATCCATTCCTGATTTGTTCCTAGATTTGTATAGGCCTACTAAAAGCAGAAGTAAAAAACCTTTAGGAATCAAAGAAAGTTATGACTCTTGAGATTATGCAAAGGGAAAGGGAAAGGGGAAGGGAAAGGCAAGGAAAAGGAAAAGAGAGAAAACTCACAAAGTCACACCTGGAATGACTGAGAATTAATAAACACTGGAACTKTAAAAGTGCATTTTTTTTCCTGTCTATTCTTATTTATGCGGAATTCAGTGATTTCAGATGCCAGAGTAAAAAAATAAACCCGTCTGCATCATCCTTGCCCCTGTGTCACTAGACAGTTGTAATCAGTGCACAGACTGACATTCTTATCCTCTCCTTCATCAAGTGTTGCCTAGAGGCTTCCCAATGTTAAACAAGCCTGAAGATGCTGTGTCATTCCTCTAAGCAAAGAAAGAAGCAGAAGGCACTTGTGTGAAGCTAAACTTCCAAGGAATTGCTGGGCATCATAATATTATCAAGGAATTTGTGTAAGTTCAGATTTGGCACCCAATCAGATGCTTTTTGCTTTGAGAGCTGGCTTCATACTGGCCTTAGGGAATCAGAAATGTCAGGGGTGTGCTACAGTATAGCTTTCCTGCCTTTCTAAACAATGTCCTGTGTTAATCTGTCTGKCACATCTGGTAACTTTCAAAAACAGAAGTAAAAAAGCAATTCTAAGTAGCAAAAAGTATGAGAAAGAAATTCAGAAGCACCATCCTTCTTTTTACAGGCAAATTACAAGAGTGCAGTTGGTATTTTTCATTATTGAAACATGCAGCAGCTTAGTTTCACCAAGGCTAATTGATTTTCACAGCTGGTGCATAAGAGGCTAAAGTGTATATGAAATTTGAAAAGGCTCCTCGTCCAGCCCTGAAGCTTCTTGTATCTGCAAAACAAATTAAAAAACCAACCAAACAAACAAAAAAAAACAAACAAAAAACCTCCTTTGGAACTGGAAATGTTAATGCATCCAGGAATAACTTCAGGTCACTGGGATGCTAAGATACTTATTGATCTGTTCATGTTGCAGTTTACAAGAAACCATATGGTTTCCCTTAAGAACATGAAGTTTCTTATCTCACATATTTATTTGCATCGTGTTATCAAAAGCCGAAATAGGGTTATGTCACGTGTGGTGTATCTGTCTACAAAATACAAAATCTTACTGAAGAAGCATACTTTGCTATTCAATACAGGTAAAATAGATCATATAGCTGAGAAGTCTGTTATAACCAATCCATCATCGAGGAGARGGTTTGTCTGAAAAAGAAAAGACCTTTCAACTATGGAAGGGATTAATCACACACTGCTGTAAAAGTGATTCTTTCATAGCACTTATTCCTTTTCAGTGTATCAAATTTCTTCATGTGTGGTCAATCTTTTCCACTGATAAATAAATCAGTGGGACTGTTGGAATATAAGCATGTACCCCAATCTCTTCATAAAAGCTAAAAAAATTTTTGTGGTTGCTATTAGTTATTTAAAACCAATTCTCTTTTGATCCATGTGGTATCAGCTGTCTGTGTGACTCATATAACGGGAATAAAGATCTTTTTACCCCTAAAATTTGCAAAGAAGTTAGGGTACTGGCCCAATGTCCCCAGTATATAGCTATGCTATGGCTTTGCATGAAGAATGACTTTTAACAAGGTCTCATCTCCTCCACTTGACTTACTAGTGAATAACTCATACTAAATCTTGCCCTTTCCCCTTCGGTGATTCATTAGCATGTTTCAACATGAAATAATTCCTACACTGAACCTAATTTTTCCATAATTAATTAGTACATTAATACACATACTTCATGCAAATGTCTAAGTGTAGTAAGTGTATATAGTTGTTACAGGCTGCTTATTGAAACCAAACACGATGGTAAGTAATCACTTTGGGGTAACAACAAGTTTGGAAAGACAGGTTCAGAGGATTTTTCTCTGAAGTATGCTGCTATATTAGGATGGCAGAATGACTCAGCTCTGTAGGTTATTTTTCTAGGCAGTTAAAGAACTCCTTATGATGTGATATTTGGGTTTTGGTAGTTTGAGATGGTAGAGACACTGGCTGTTCTGTGAGTTTGGGAGATCTTTAGAAGACACAATGCATGAAATACCAAAACACTAATGGATAGGGTAAATGAGCTCTGAAAATCTTCACATTTTGACATATGGCAAATCACTACCAAGAAGCAAATCTGAGAAAAGGTATCAGCTTTGTAAAATATCTTATAAAACATCTGATACTCAAAAGGTACCTGTGATTTTGTCATAGAAATGTAACATGAATTGGCCATACATGCTGATCTTCTACCCAGATTTTTGCCTTTGAGAGGCAGAAATTCAGACACTCCTCTACCTCTCTCCTGTGAACCTCTCCATGGCTGGCTTCTCCTTTACTTAGACAAAAGAAAGAGATGCAGTTTGATGGTGGCCATGTCAGGAATTTTGAGGAGTGGCAGAAGACTGGCATTTTCCCTGTATTAGTCCTGCTGGAGCTCAGCCTCAGAGTGGATGAGAGTAGCTCTGTGCCATTCAGACAGTCATCAAGTGCTAGTACAAAAGTGTGGTCCAGATGAACATGGGGAGGCTGCAATGCAATGTGCAAGTTTCAGTGACATTTACAATAAAAATTACTTTCTGAAAATAAATTGGAGCTGATCATTTGCCTGGCACCTTTGTAATGAGGAATCCTTTATTCATTCTGGGGTCCATGAGTTTGCCTGAGGCACACTGAGCTTGATCCCTGGCAAAGTCCAGCAGCATATTGAAGCATCGCATACAGACATCACAAAAACTTAACATCCTGTTGCTATGGGGGTWTGAGGGAGTCTCAAAGCCTCATCTGATTAAAGGGAAGAGGACACAGAGGGAGGAATCTTGTTATCAGGGATATAGTCTTGGTATCTGCAAGTAACTGAAACAGTTACTTCCTCCTCTGAGAGATAGTGGAGGGGAGAAAGAGGCCTGGAAAACATTCAGACACAAAAAAAGCAGTGAGGTAACATTATTTTTAACAAGGTTGAATTGGGTGGGAAAGGTGAATTTGAGATTGCAAACATTTTGAGACTATAAGACATGGAATAATAAATGACTGACTTCCTCTTCTCAACAAAGCCATGCCTTTCTCTCACGCTCCATTTCCTTGCAGCTAATAAACTCTGATGAAATAGCACCGCATTTATATTTCTGTATTGTACAACTGTCCTTTCTCACTTTGACTCCTGTTTTGGCTAATTTGTCTCTCTGATTATGCAATTATAGGAACATTACACACACACTTGTTTCATCACTTACATCTCTCTCTCTCATGAAAATTTTTTTTTTAATTGACATCTAAGAAAAGTTATTACAGAGTCAAAATAGAAGAGGGTTAGAGGGGTGTTAGACTTTCTCTCAATTAAAATGTCAGGCAGACAAGCTAAACACAAGCACACAAAATGAAATTCTATTGACCCTCTGAGGCCTAATAATAGTTTTACAGTTTTGATGCCTTCCTCCCTCCCTCCTCTTCCTAAAGAGATATGTCAGAGGTCCTTCCCTGAAAGCAAATGATGGCTTCTAATGCAAGAGTTTCTTCTGTTAGGGTAATTCATGTACATCACATCAATAGAGAAGAGTAGTAATGTCTGCTGAAAGAAAAATGCATTTAGTATCATTTTAAAATGTGGATAGGGAACAGGTGACTTATAACAGATATTTTCCATTATTAGATTCAGTGCTTTGAAAACTGAACAACTCACAGTCACAGCTAACAGGACAAATGAGTATGGAGGTATATAATCTCAACTGCACAGGCACATATATATGTATGAATGTGGATACCAATACCCACTTCAAGGGAGTTTGCCTAGGAGACTTATAAATTGAACAGTACCATCTCCAGTGAGATGGGCCTCTTAGACACTAGAAATCTGAAACAGACTATTTTGTGAGTGATCTTGACAAAAGTTACACATTTTGTATATATGAAGGCTAAAGGTCTGAATGTATCTTAGAAGTGACACTGTTAGAGGCAGATGGAAACCAAACTAAAGACAGTTGGATCTGAATGTAAGTGTGGTTACACATGCAGACTTTTCATTTGAAGCCATTTTCACTCAGTGAATTGATATATCATGTAAAGTTTCCCAGCCTTCTGGGAGCTACAAAGGTATCATAAGAATATTTGTGTAATCCTGATGAAGATGACAAACTGTCTAAATTGTACTTTGTTTTTTTTTTAATGATATATAATGGAAAACGTTGCATGATAGTATGATATATTTTTCAGCTATTTGCAATATTTCTTCTCTTGATTAGTTAAAAATCCTGTTTTGCTGTTGTTGTCACGTTCTCTGTGCACCTTTTCTGTGCTATCACATGGGTATATGTCCTTGGGACATTTTGAAGAAAGCCTTGTTCTGTAACTGTTTGTCCTCAGGAAGGAAGTATATTTGGGTTACTTCCTGACTCTGAGATTCTTTCTTTCTGAAACAAGCTATTTCCAGACAGCAGTGTCTACATCAGGCTACCATGTTAACAGGACACAGACGAGAAAATTCATTTTCTTTCTCAACACCACAGCTACTCCAAATTTGACTCAATTTCATTCACTCAGACTTAGTGGCAAAGTTTATAGTACATTGAAAGAGCAATCACCAGAGCAGCCCTAAGTAGAGAATGCTCTGTRTCTTTCCCATATTGCAATAAAACATTTATCTCATAGGAGTACTGTGGATGGCCTGAACAAGTGTGCCTGGCAATTCATTAAGACATTGGAAATCTCAAGTGTGGGGTGTCCCACTGGCTCTAAGGCCTTTGGTTATGGTCCAGCTGTACCAGATCTGAGCTTCAAGGTTTGCAGTGTGAAAGCAACTCTGCACTTAAAGTCAGCATTGGGTCTATCCTCAATAAATAGTCCAATACATAGTGTTTCTGGGCAAATTATGACTCCAGTGGCATAAATGGCTTAGAAGCTCAAGTAACATGGTCATTTGGGAAGACTTTTCAGAGAATAAAAAAATGGGTTAGCCATTTAGTGTTCCAGCACTGCCATTTGGCAGAAGTGGCAATGTAGGAAGTGGAGGAGAGTGATCAGAATGTTTCTGTGCTATATATGTTTTTAGCTGCTAATTTGCTCTCTTGAATCTCTTACCATGTGTTAAAGCATATAACAAACTCTAGAATATGCTGAAGCTTAAGCTAAAATGGCACCAGAGTCAGGAAGTTTGAACTAGTTTCGGAGTGCAATGTTCCTTGAAAAAAGGCCTTCTTCAACTTCGCGTATGCTTACTGACATGTAACTAGTTCTTCTTTATAAGCTCATCTCAAATGAGTCGTCAGGAGAAAGATGGATTTTTGCTAAATTCAAACCATTCAATTTCCACAAAAGGGAATATATAACTGCATGTATACATACAACTGTAGCTCAGATGTAGACATCTATATTGTAAATATCCAGTCACCCTAGCCTCCTTTTATAGCCATGGAAAATATGGAGGGAAATAGACAGTTTAGGGAATGTCACTCATATGAATTACACTCCAAAAGTGCAAGATCCTCCTATGGATTATAGGAGTTGTCTATATGCTTCACTCAGATATTAAAATTATCTACAGTTCTAGATTTTAGTTTTTCTTCCCTCACAGGTGACCTGTGAATGCTAAACATCATCCATGTTTAGCATGCTTCATTTTAAAGATTACTCTCTCACAGGCGGACTGGGAAGTCAAAGCAAACTGCTTTGTTCTCCATTTCAAATGCGTATTCCCCTAAACAGTACATATGTTTAATAGCATCCAAAATGTGTCCTTGAAAATATAGCTTCTTAGATTCAATATTTATTAGGGAAGGAGGAGAACCATCTCCATTTTCATGGGCCTCGATACAAGAAATGAAAAATTAGATTCTCCTAAACACCATATTTGGACTTGGATTAATCTAAGGGAATCTGATGTGATATAACTAACATGCTGAAGGAGTAGGTGAGAAGACTGCAGCAAGAAAAACAGCTAGCACAAGGGTATACAGAGAACCATTCCTTGCTGCTGTAATTAAAAGAGTAATGTATTATAATCATAAACATCTCTTTAAATAGGTATGTCAGGTCATTAGGAGAGCACCTGAGTTTGATGCCGTATGTCCCCAAAAAGCAGAAGGGATCCTGTCAGTTTGGCATTATCCCAGTGAAATCTGCTTGTAGGCATTATTATAGCCTCCATATTATTACTGTTAGTTTACCTTCAGCTAGTAAGATATCATGAGACAGATGGTAATTAATTCTGGACAGGTCAGAAGGAATTACTGTAAAATGAAAAGAGAAGTGTTCTGGACATCAGGGTTCCTGGGTCCAGTTTTTCAGTGCCACATAGGAAACTCCTTGAAGGAAAAGTCATTGAACGTGTATATGACTCTTCTGAGCAACATGTAAACTGATTACGATACAACCACTTTACAGCTCTACTGTATCACAATAGCAATACGTATACATACAGTGATAGAGTCAGGTCTGTTAATACATAATTCTTTGAAATCTTTGAAATTTAAACAGTTTTTCAAAATATATTTAATACTTCTTGATAGCACTTTTTTTTTTTCGTTTTGGGGTTTTTTTTAGAAACATATTCTAGCATTTGCCCCAGGCAAGACCCTAGTTACTTTCACGTAGAAAGGTAAGCTGTTATGTAAGCACAGACGAGCCACTCTATTCTTGCTCCTTACAGTAGAAAAATACAGAAGCACAGCTTTTTCCAAACAGAGCATCTAAACTAATTCAGAACTTCTTTTGGTAATGCAACTGTTGACATAGTAGGAATGGTCACTCAGAATTGTCACCCTAATTCTCAGATCTTCATTAAATCACCTTTGCTGCAATAAGATGCATTCTTCAATATTTGCAGAGACATATGGAGATACATTTTAAAATTTCCTTTTTACACTGGTTTTATTCTCATAAAGAAGTTTATTACAGCATCTGCTGCCAACAGAAATCACAGAAGTCTTAGTAAACAGGATCTAAAGCAAACTGAAGAGTTCCCCTTATCCATCTCCTTGCTAAAGAGAGGACCAATGTATATTTATGCCATGCCTTTAAAACAAGGCAAAATATGCTTATGCAAGTCTCTCTGATGTATAGACTACCAGGTTGTCACTGTCTTAGTCACTTSGTGCCCCTCTGGAGCAAGATATTGAATTGTTTCTTTCAGCTGTGTCCTTTTAAGAGCRAATCCTTTACTCTGTATTCAGAAACTTACACCCCAATACCCCAAAGCAGTTTAGTAAGGCAACCTTCTGTGTGCTAATGGTCTCTCTTAGGCTTAAAACATTGAATGTTTATGAATGGATTTTCTATTCCATACCATTGTAGTCTTTCCTTGTTGTTCTTTTTTCAAATAAATTTCTATAAAATTCTACTAATTCAATGAATAGCTCAAAAACCACATTACAGACTGTATTGATACACTATTATATGTCAGACTAACTTCTGCCACAGTGATAGTGAATGGAGAAGACAAACCCTGTGGTGGAAATAAAAAAAAAAAAGTTTACCAATAATTAAGAAAGAAATAGAAAAATACAATAGAAAGAAAGTAAAAGTATGGAACATTTTGGGAAAAAAATAATTTCTTTCATTGTACCCATGCATGATGGGTTACTGTAAATGCTTGCTAATCCTTAGAGTGAAAAAATAAAAGCTTTGAAAATGTTTCTAAAAATAAAACAAATCCCTGTTCAGCTCATACTCTTACATACTTGCAATTAAAAAGTACCTTAATGTCAAAATAAAAAATGAATCTGGAAACAATTCTAGGGAATCTGAATTGGGGATATAGTTTTCAGCAAAACCTTGAATCACCTCACATAAAAAGAGCCAACATATCTCATGCTATTGGAAAGCGTGAGTCAGTTCTACAATGTTCTGTCATAAATTAGAAGCAAGGTTGTCTTAAAATATATTAACTGGACTGAAATTAGTCTCCTGATAAACAAATTAAAAAATTTTTATGGCTCATTTTAAATAGAGCACTGGAAAATAGCACCACAATGGGCGTGACCAAACTGTTATCCATTAAAGCCAACTGAAGTTCTCTCAACTTCAACATATTTTGGACAGAGTATTAAGAATACATTTTTTTTCCAACTCTGATGAAGTCTGTCTATCTGAACTTCTAAAACATTTGGGGCTAAAAAAACRAGGTGAATCTCTCAAGTAATCACCTGCCAACTTGACTTTTATTTCTGCTTGTAGTCTCAGTCATGAAACAGAAGAGACTAAAAAAGATACGAGCAAGCCTGAAAAGTTATTTGCATACATCAGAAAGAAAGCTCAGTTCAGAACTTTTTTTTGAGATCAGAAATTTAGCAAAACAGACAATTTTGAAGTTTCATGTTTGCTTAAGAGACTCTTAATATCACAGATGATAAAGTTAGAAGATTCCTTAAGAAGCATTCTGATCGCTCTCATTTTCAATAATTTCTGAAGAACAATTATGCCACTGTGATTACAGTTATCTTTTTCCTGATGCTGTATAGAAGTAAAGCTTTTACAAATATCTGAAAGAAACGAAGGAGAAAAAAAATTGGTTAGGATTCCTGAGAAATAAGCAGATCAGAAATTAAGAAAGCTTATATTTTTGAACATGGATATGAAAAAATCAAGGACTAATTCTAATGAGTAAGACAGCTCATRATATAGTTTTACTGTAATGTACACATATTGTACATAGATATGTTTATATGGATTTGTAGGGAGTGACGTTTTCTTTTCAGTTCAAGATTCATTTTGTTTAGAAATATTCAAAGCTGTAAGTTTCCCTCCTCAATACTTCTCTGTTCCTTTGTGACATCTTTCACAATAGATGTTTTTGACAAAGCAGGTTTACTGCTTTACTTATGGGATCTACTATATTTATGTTTTTGATTTTAACTTGAATATGAATCTTATCTTTATATAACTGATTGAGGATTGCTACACCGGTTAGAGATAGGAAGACATTTTTGTTCAACCACAGACCAAGGCTCATCCACCCTAATCCTAAAAGAACTCTTCCGGAATACAAGAGCTGCCAAAAACTGTCATGAGGCCTGGGCACCTTTGCTCTTTCATTTCTAGGGCTTAGGCGCAATTTGACATCGCGATTCAGGCATTAGCTGATGTGGCAAGATCTGCTATTCCAGCTTTTCAGCTCCCATATATCTTTCCTGATGCTCCTTAATCCTGACCTTAAACATTCCATTACTCTGCTCATTGGCCTCTTTTGATCAGAGAACAGTAATCACAGCAAATTACCTACTGGCTTTACAGCATTAACAGCCATCCAAAAGATATGAACAAGGCAATCAAATTACTACAGTTTATGATCTGCACCATGACCTAAACTGTGAAAAGAGACTTACATGGGTTTTGGCAGATTGGCTTATTTGGGGAAGTTTGTCTTATCTAAATCTGCCCAGCTGTGTTGTCTTTGTGGGAGAGGAAAAAGGGTATTCTCAACATGAGTTATTTTGCAATGTCAAGTTTTACTGAATACTAGGCAAAATGTGATTCTTACATGATTCATATGTTCAGTTAAAGACTACAAGGAAGTTTTTAATTTTCCTTGACCTGTTAACATGTTTGTAGTGAGAACTATAAACTGCTTTGTCTGCTCCGGAATTTTATCTCAAGATAGCTAACTCAAGATTATGTGGTTTTGTAAGCAATGGTCAGGCTTTTGATTGTATGAAGTAGAAGAAAGTAAGTGTTGCAAATAAGTCCGACAACAAGGTAATTCCCAACAAGCTGTCACTGGCACACCAATAGTCCATAAAATTGTGGTAAGAGTTCTGTAGAGAAATCATGGAGTCATTGCATAGCAAAACATACGACGTTTTCATTGAAGTTATACACTAACACATGAATAGCAACTTAGATTTGACAGTCATCCATGAAAAAATAGGATAGAACAATGGTCTCATTTGGTATGGTAATTTCTAGTAAAAGTCTTTATGGTGAACTCATGCATATGGTTGATAAACTATAGGAGAATCAAATCTCCCAGCTTGATTGGTCTATTAGTTACTACGGGACTAGGTTGATAAGATCTAAAGATAATACTACTACTCCCTTAGACAAATAGAAACCTAATTTGAAACTGGTAAGAGTCCAAGGAAAGACAGCTAGGGAAGGAAAAATTAGATCAATGTAGACAAGAATGTAATTCCAAAGTTTAATTAGGACATTCCTTTTTTAAAGTCACAAAGGCTATAGGGCCAAATGTATGATTGTTAACAGCAGGCAGCCTGTCTGTCTTTGACACAAGTTCTCTGGGTTACCCAGACTACAAACCACAGATCTCAGCAAAGCTGTGCATGCAGGGCATTGAAATGAACCCTTCCTTCCTTTGGGAGACCAGCCTTTAGCCCCACAGCAAGAAAGGTGAAGGCTTGGTGAGTTCATCTGTGACAACTGTGAGACAACAGTGATCATATCTGGCAGTCTGAAGTGGGAAAATTTGAGTCATTTCAACTGTTAGCAGTATTCCAGGCAAATTACAACAGGCTGCTTTGGGTAAACATTGTAAATTGCTCATGATAGCAGGARGAATAGGAACACGTTGTCTTTTTTCTCTTCCCCTGACCTACACCCTTCCTACAATAATTGTACCCCTTTCCTATTGCTTCACAAATTGAGATATCAAAAAAGAAGAAAATACAATCAGAGCAGACCTATAGATCTCCTTTTCAGACAACAGTCTGAACCTCTCTCTCCTTTGTCCATCTTACCAAGGAATATCACACAATATTGACTGTTTAGTGAGCCTTTAAAGTGGCATCAATCRATTTATCTTTGCTCTTTTAGGCTGGATCAAAGTGCAAAATTATGTTATTTCTGGGCATTGCTGAGCTTCCAACTGCTTAAATGTGGCCAGCAGCATATCAGGTCATCTGGATATGTTGAGACATGATAATGTCACCTGAGATTACAATACAGGCTTAGTTTCTTGTTTACTTTTCACATATACTTGAATGATTGCATTTCATGAGGTGAATATATATCTAAAAAATCATGTTTAGACTTACATATGTAAACAATTTCTGTTAAATTACTTATATGACAGTAGCACATGGAGACTTCAGATGAATTAAGTATTATAAGATCTTACAAGAGCTCTGTCCAGTGAATTTCTCCCTCAAAATCAAAGAGAGGAAGTAGAATTTTGTTATGTCTATGTATAAGAAAATTAAGTTATAGAGATATTAGAAGACCTGCCTGTGATCAAACAATGTGCATGTGATACACACAGGAGGACTCAGTCATGTAATTTAAGATCAGCTGCCTTTTCACTGAGCAGATAAAGAAAACATGTTTTATGCTGTATAGAGACAAGATAAAGGGAAGATGTAGCCTAGGCTGTGCCTATGGACTAACTGGCGTCTCAGGTTAGTGAGTCTTGCTTAAATATTTATAACTAAATTAATTTTCAAATTTGGTTTTAGGAGGGAATTTTCTCTAAAAAGCATTGCTAAGAATTACTGGTTCCATTTTAACTTTCTTTTATATGATCAAGAATCATCTAGGAATTTCCTCAAATAAAATTGCCATAGTACTTAGGACTGGGATTGGTAATGTTAGTTAAAAAACGGTAAAGTCCTCTCCTTTTCCACAATTTCATAACAGTATAGTCACAGGTTTTGATCGTTTGCTATCTATCTGAAGTTTGTAAAATGGTTCTGGAAAATGTATTTTTTTCTATGTGATGCATGGTAGCATATGAAGTACATGTTATGCAGACTGTTCTCTATTAACTCCTACTACAACCATAGGAAACAGTACAGACTGATTTTGGCTGTGCCTTAAAGAACTGTATTCCTAATTTTTTTGTTTTTTATTTTAGCTAATTCAGATATTCCCTACATTTCTTTATTTTGTTTAATGCCTCAAAGCTGTGTTTCTTCATTTCAATTTCCTACTGTATTCTTCTGTGAAAACAGTGTAATACTAATACAAAAACATCACAAAGGGTGTGGAGAGACCTGTGTACCACTAAGGTTTTCTGATGTAAGTACTGTCATTGTTTAGTACAAAGGTGAGCTTGAATGTGTTGTTTGTAAGAGTCCCTGTGACATTTTTCGAAGATAGGTATGACATTATCAGAATATGTGGCTATTCAAAGAACCCACTGAGGAATCTAGACAGACAAGTTTTCATTGCTCTTGGGGTTCACGAGCACTGTAGGCAGCATTCTGCTGCAGCGTAGCATAAGCCAGCAGGTTTCCTTGCATGCTGACTGCCAGAATTATTTTCAATACATTTTCTTTTCAGGTGTTTCATTGAAGAGGCTACTGTGGAGAAGATAAGACTATAATTTCTCCGATCTCAGTAAGGTCTCTGTCTTTCTRTTCTTCAGTTCACATCCCTTCCTTGCTTGCTTACTCCTTCTTGAAATAGTGYTTCTACAAAGCATTTGACGAGACAGTTTGATTAGGTTTATTAAGAGCTTTGAAGTGTTAGAAGTCCAGCAAGGTATATCTGACACTTGCAATAAAATCATAGTGAGACATAGCAGGCCTGGTGGCTCAGTGGAAGAGTACAAGGTCTGCTAATGAAGACAGTGGGAAAGCCAAAGTGATAAAACTGTTGATTGCAAATGGAGCATGGGTTGGTAAGGATGGCTAATAAATACACTTTGTCCTGTCCTCCATTAGTTGATACATTCTGAGGGTTTTTTTAATGATGTATATAGTTGCAAATTATGACAGAAGAGCTTGAGATATAGGTGAGACTCTTAAAACTTACATTTGCAAATGTGTTTCTGGTTAGGTATGTGTATCTTTTAGGTAAGCATGAGTCCTGCAGTCATACTTCAGACACTAAATAGAAGTTGCTTAGGTGTTTGTATACCATCCATTTGAACAGCACATCTGGATCAAGTCCAAAGCACAGAATGGGGTATAATTGCCTGTTTGGAAATTGATCTTGAGTGTCTTTACACAATGAGATATTACTTAGTCTGATATTTTACTGCTAACATATTTATACTGGATTTAAACCCCACATTTAGATACAATGAACTACAATCAAATTCAACTGAATTTGATATGCCATAAAACAGTCAAATGCACATACTCCTCTATGTGCTGCAGTGATGGAAGGATAAGAGCAAATCAAATCACATCAGCAGTTCTCAAATGTAGTGAATGCTGCAAAACTATAGAGATTCTGTGAGGTTTCCCTTCCTGAGGAAGTCAAAATAGTTTTCAAATGTTAAMAAGAAAACTTGAACAAATGAAACTTGATAACAAACCAAACTTCAAGACATTCCATCGTATTTCACCATAAAAGATGCCATGCTTTGCCATCAGTTCTCCACCTTTTGAAATTGTTGCTGAACTTTGTTTACAATCTGAAAGCATAAAAGAACCTACAATCAAATCTATGAAATTTTCAAGCTAAAGAATGCATGTTAAGAAAATGTGGGCTGAATTATATCAGAAGAATTTCCTTATGGTGTGGAGTCTATTAGATTCTGAAATAGTTTCTCAAGGGAAATTGTGGAATCCTAATAGCTGGAGATGGTTTAAGCTGTGGGGAAACAAACTTATACTATAGGGTTGGACTCGAGTTTAAATGTTGTTTTCAGTTTGTAATTTATATGTAGTAAGAAGGGAGAGATTCCCTGTCTTACTGCTGTGACAAATCACCTTGGAAACTTCAAAATTCATTGGACAAGAAATGAGTAAACTGTGTAAACAACAGTAAAGGCAGGTATGAATATTTTACAGTGCATGCTTGTTTAGCACAAATATTTCACAGGAGATAGCTACAGACAGACACAATTATAAAGTGAAAGTTTATTTTAGGGAAAACACTGAGGGTGCAAAATTTCCTAAAGTAAAATATCAGTAATGATCTTTAACTGACAAATCTACCTCATTTAACAAAACATTCAGTGTCCTTCTCTTTCTCCTGCTGCCCCTTTCCCTCTCCTTTATATTCCCTGGATACTTAATGCCTTACATAGTGGCCTGGTGAGCATATGTTCTTGGTTAGGGACCATTGTTTATGAAATTGTTACAGGTTTCAGATTTCTATGTGGTAAGCAGAACACCCAGGCCCCTGGCTGGTAGCAATTGGAGCCATTCAGAGGTATGTAAACATTAGAGTGAGGAATTTATGAGTCTACAGCTCAGCTGTGTGGAACATTGCTCAACTTGGATTTTTTTTTTCTTTTTCTTTTGTGTGCGTGAATAGTTTGCTTGACTTCAAACACAGCTGAGCAGTACCTGGCTGTAGATAGAAAAGAACAACATCTGGAAATAATAGCTGCTTAGCCATTAGTCAAAAGGCTGTAGTAAGGGCTGGAAGAATATTCACATTTAAACTGAGAAAGTTGTGTCTAAGTGAATCACCCAAAGCATCTTGGCCTAAGCAAATAAGTAGGACAAAAGAAACAAGGCGGAAGGGGACATTAGGGGACTACAGTATAGCATTTCAGTTACAGGCTGAAAATGTGAAAAGGAAAGAAAATAAGGATTCCTGATTAGTCAAAAATTGTATGGAAATTAAGGCTGGCAATTGGAATTATGTAAACAACAAAAAAGTTCCATGCACAGGAATTATGTCCTTCCTTTGCCATGCAGTGTATCCTGTAGTATTTCCCATGACAATAAGTGTATTCATTTATGAATACACTGTAGATGGTGGGAAAAAAATAATATATATGAACAAAATTCCTTTCAGCCTCCTCTATCATTTCACTCCCACCTCCTTGAACATACTTTACATTGTCACCTTATCTAACTGGCTTAATGAGTCAAAAAATAGGACCACTTTTATGCGATCATGCATAAGTATGGGCCTTTGGGTAGATGTTTTGTCATCATCACTGACAGAAAAGTAATGCTCAAAACCACACACTTATAAAGCAATAGTAGCTGCAGAGAGTGATGCAGTCAGCTTCATCATTCCATTCCTCAGTGATGTTAAGAAGACACAAACAATCATCAAAAGGATCAGTCACTGATTTCGGTAAGATTAGTCTTAGTATTAAAAGTGTTCAGMAGTACTTTGAGACATATGTGTTTGGGCTGTTAGAATTTGGTCATAGCATTTAGTTATAGCTCTGTTAAAGAGGGTATTTATTGCAATAAAAGGAAGTTCTCAGCAGAGTTTCTCTCCTGAAATACTCTTATAAGCTACTTAATTTGGTGTGCCTATTGCTGTCATCCCTTGCATTCTACAACTGCCTATAGACCCAATCCTTTCCTGTTGTTCAACTTGTTTCCTGAAATATATACTCAGGGAACTGGAGAGAGAAAAGGCATTCTTGGCACTTAGCACATTCCTCAAGGTCATTGGATAGGTGGTCCAAGGAGGTGTCACCTGTTGCATATCCCCAGTGTCCATGAAAAAGTCAAAATATGGGGTTATTTCCTTGATATCTCAATGCAGACCAGTGGTTAATACTCATCACRAAACTTCTTGGTGGGGACAATTATGTTAGCGTGTGCAAATGACACAAATGGTGAGACAGTAATTTGTTTTGGTGCAAAAATTGATCTGAAGTTTTAAAATCTAATTTTTGAACAAGAAAAAAAAAACCTGAGGTTTTCATCAAAATGTAATCTGTTCTCAAAGCAACATTTTAGGGTAGTCTGAAAACAGTCCTAAGTAACTTACAGGAGCTCATGGGGTAATAATTTATAACTCAACAGGAAAATGGCATGTTTCTTACAAAGATTTATTCTGACCTTATTTCAAGCAAAGCTAACAATAGAAAAAGCAAAGAAGAACAGACATACTCCCAGATGAAACTTGCAATTCTGCAAAAAAATGACAAGTGTTCTCTTCCGTGTATGATGGTACTTAAGCTAATCCATGAAATGCCTGTTTTCCAGGCCTGTTTTAGAAAGTCAGCTGAAAATTTGCAATATGACACTAGAAATTCATCTGATGATGCTTAATTTGCAAAACTGACTACAGGTCTCTATTTTTTCCTAATGTAGGTATTTGCGGAATTTTGTTGAGATGTTATTTGCTGCCATATTTGCTGCTATGACATTTTCTCAGCAGCAAAACTTGGAGAGTGTCACCCTGCATCAGTTCATCCAGCTACAGCAGTACTATGGTGAAAGGTCTGTTTGTGCCTTTCCATTCCATCTAAGACAGCAGCATGATAATTTGCTCTAGGCTAAAATTTGGCATGAGATTTAAGATACAGCTTTCTTTTTCCTAAAACTTTGAAAAACCCTTGGTTTCTGTTGACATTTTTCCTTCTCCTTTCTTCCCCCTCAAAAGAAGAGAACAAAAAACTAAGTGTCTTTAGATGTTTGTGGGGGCAGTTTTCACCTGGAAAAATACATTTTTTGTTTGCTTTTTGACTGCTTCTTGTCTTGAGGAAATCACAGAGGTAGTGGAAGAAACTCATACAAGCTACAGGGATTTACATGGATCAATTTCTGTTTGCGTTTACTACTGTATTAACTTTAACAAGTTACATTAACAAGCAACTTTAACAAGACAGAAGCAGCCTGGCTAACTGAACCTGAGAAAAAGGCACACTTAGCCTTGATACCTTTCTAAATGTACAGCAATACCACATGTAGACATACCGCAATACTTACCAACCCATGGCTGGAGAGCAATTTGAAATGTCTAATTTCAGCCCTTGAGTATATGACTGTGGAGAAGAAAGTTATATTTGAGTATGTTCTTTAAGTCTTATTCAAGCACTGTTAACACACTTTTTCTGAACCATGGCCCTAACTATGAGGAGGATGAAGGGTTGCCAGTTTTTCAGTACTCCCTGCTCCCTCAGGAGCACAGGGTTGAGTCAGGAATATTCTGACCAGCTTTTGTTCTTCCTACAAAGCCAAGAAAGAGCGGTTCCCATCTCACCCCTAGAGAAGGAGAGAAAGAGAGAGAGAAAGAATAATTGTGGATGATCTATTTGTAGTTTTGATGGACTGTGGAAGACCCATCTAGGACACAATGAAGTTGACTGGTGCTGAGGAAATAATTAAAGGATTCAAAGTTTCATTGACATGTTATTCATAATACACTTGATTTAAAATTCRTTTGGTAGTTTATTTGGACTGAGAAGCATGCAAAACCCAATACAAAGTAAGTYAGTACTTCGGCTGCTAATCTGCAGAAGAGCTGTTCAATCTCTTGGACTCACAGCTGTGAAAATATTTCTGGTTCAAAATTACATCATCCAGGCCTTCTGGAATTTAGAATAAATGCAAGAAGGCATGGTATCAGCAGTGCAATGCCTCAGTAGCAATTCAACAGGGAGTTGAAGTTTCATCCAGTTCAGTTTCTTATATGGCCTGCCTCACGGCCATACACAAAAATCCTTCAGAAGGCTATTAAAGAGCATGAAGAGTGATGTTTGAAAAAGAACTATATATCAGAGAGGTGTTACTAATATTTTTTGAAAAGAAAATCTGTAAGACCATTCCACTCAAGTTAGAAACAAAAGTAGCAATCCATTTATTTGTGTTTGCTTGTTTATTTGGGGCTGGGAAAAGATGAAACATGAATTATTCATAGAACGATGAAAGGAGGTTAATCAAAGTATGCCAAAAGAATACCCATGATTTACAAATTTCTMTCCATTTAAATAGCAATAATAATCATGAAAAGGAAAATCATTAACCTTTCACTTTACAGGAGACCTGTCCATTGGTCAGGAACACTTTATCCTTGGACAGACAGCCTTACTTTTGTCTGGATTGTTGTGTTCAGTTCTAGGTTCTTCGGTGACATGCATGACTGAGAAAACAATACACTGATATGCTATTTAATTTTTATGCTTCTCATTCCCTCCAAGTCAAGCCTAATAGTACATCATGCTCYAAAAATTGACTTGATATTGCATATCCCTGAAAAGACCAAATGAACCTTATCTCTCTTAAATAAGGAGAAATGATGTAATTGTCTAAACTTCTAAATGGAAATCAGAATGGAAATAGCTGCCCTGCGGGCACAGCCAGCCCTCCCTGTCCCTGCCCACCCCCGGCCCCCACCTCAACCCAGCCCGGGGCCGTCAGTCCCTGCCCCGCACGCCCCAGTGGTGCCGACTCCAGCCCTGCCATGGCCCTGCCCCTGCCCGCCACGGGCCCCCTGACCCCCACCCTGACCCTGACCTATGGGCCCCCACCCTGCCCAGCCTCAGCCCCATGGCCTTGCCCTGCCGGCCCTGCTATCCCCTTCGGCTCCCACCCCTTAGGGAGCAGCTGGCCCTTGCTGCTCCCCGACAATTGCATTTCTTCCTAACTGATGTGTTTCTTTGTAAGTCCCCTGAGCATAATTACCATAACTTTATTACCTGTCTTTATGAATAGCTAAGAGAACATAAGTCCTATTAAACTTCTTTCTTCTCAAGAACTTTAACTTGATAGACCAGGAAAGCTCCTGACCGAGAGCACTATTTATTGGGCGTATCCATTCCCTCTGAGGCTACTCCTAAGCTGAGGCCAAACCAAAAGACCCTTGCTCAGTTTTACTTACCCCTTACACAGGCACAACTTTCATTTACTTTAATGGGACTTTTCCTTGATCTGATTCCCCAACATTTATGTGATGCAGAGGAGTAGATTGCAGAGGAGGTGTTTGTAATGGCCTTTAAAGCTGTCAAGAGTCCCAAAGACAGTGATGTTATCTTAGGGAGAGCTTTTGTGCCAGGGTCATTTTATTTAGAGCATGCGGTCTGTCTGTGAGCGCATTAACTCTCTCTCTCCAGGCAATAGCTGAACTCTTCGACACGGTCTGTGTTTTCCTCCTTTCTGCTGATGTGTGTGCATCTGTCCTCCCACTTTGTGGTTCTGCTCCTGATGGGAAACAAAGTGATGTTGTTGTCAGATGATTCAAAATCCTTCACCACAGCAGTATCCTCTGTGCTGAACTGTACAATTAGCCTGTCAGCCTTGAGTGGGGACCTTATCTTATGCGCTCCCATAATGCTGACCATGCATTCAGCTAACAGTCCAGTGGTAAAAAACATTCAAAGCTATTCAGTACTCCTTGCCCTCAAGCACTAATTATAAAGTCAAACGGAAGGGCAAACACATTCCTGTGACAAACCACTATGTAGACAAAGGTGATATAGCTCCAGAAAAGCACAATTAACAAACTGTTATTCATTTCTTCTGAAAAAGAGTTTGACCAGAATGACAGACCAATCTGCACTGACTTTCTCAGCTACAGAACAAGCTATTGAAAGTCTGATAAATTCTGCTTTATCATCTTCAAGAGGAATGAATATTGTGTATGCTAGCATACTGTCTGTGTTTCCAAGTACTTGTTTTTTGTGTTAACCATGTGAACTTTACACTGTTGACAGGCAACACGCAACCCAGTCAGGGCTTCTGCCTAGCAAAATGTATTTATCTTTAATGAAATCTTTCTTGAAAATACAACTGCACTCCTAGACCTACACCCAAAACTAAACAATCCCCCACCCCCACCAGACACTGAGAGAGAAACAAGTTCGGATCTTCTCCTCTCCCCCAGTTATGTCAATTCTTTTCTTAATACTCAGCCTAGAAAAATTGAAATTCACTAGGTTTTTCCATACAAACTTTGAAATGAGGGCAATGATCAAAGAAGTAGGAGATGCGTATCATTCTGTTAGCAGTGTTTAGTATAACCTAAATGGAAAAAGAACAAGAATAATTGGATGTGCTGAATAGTGGCTGAAGGCAATTTCTGAAATATCTGTTGTTTTGTCCAACAGCAAACTAAACAAAGCCATACTGTCCCTTCCCGTATAGAGGAGAAGTTGCATGAACCTTTCCCATAACTGATAAGTATGGTCTGTGATGTTAGGTTGCATAAAGTTCTTGGATATCAATGAACTTGTACAGCTTGCCACCCAGTTTTCTTTGGCAATCAACTGATCAGAAGAAAAAGAAGCTGTAAATTATGGATGATATTTCATTCCTAACTTTGAACTTCCCAGCTTTTGCCATCTTGTGCCCTAAACCTCAGATCTTTTCTTGATTGTAAACGTATATGTCAAATGATATATAGCTGGTGCTGCATTTCTAAATGTGACTGTAATTTTATCATGGAGTTCTGGTGACAATGACAAACCACACAGGCTTCACTTTTGAAGCTGATGGAGTCAGGAGAGTCCTGAGATAAGATTACTGCTTTCCAGTGTAAACTTGGGTTTTAAGCATGTATGTTATAACAGATGGAGGAGAAATTTCAGAGGAGAGGGAAACTCAGCACTCTGATTTCTTTTGCCTTCTGCTACACAGCTTCTCACAGAGAACACTCTATAATCAAACTCTGCAGGAGAATAGGAATGCATTGCAAAGAGAATATATTTGGACACTGTTTCTTCTCTGCTTAAAAATCAGTTCACTTCAGTATTTTTAGCATATGACATTACTGAATACTAAAAAAAAAAATTACTTTTAAGCTGTCTTTATTGTGCACTAAATGAAATTGCATATATAAAATTAAGGACTTCCCATACATTAAGTGGAAACTACTGAAAAACTCAACATTTTGTCCCAATTATCTTCAGTAATCATGGCATCATCAAATATTCAAAGTATGTTGCAATTGCAGAAGGATGTCAGAGGCTGAAGTTTTTAATTCTCATGAAATGCCAGACTTTGTATCACTTTGAACAAATCAGAAATAACAATGCATGCTGATGGGGATTTCTAAAGTTTCTGAAGTACTCTACAACTTTATAGACTGATTTCAAATTATACATTTGGACAAATTCAAAATGTCTAGGTAATATCTCAGTTAAACATAAGAACCTCAAACATAAGAACCTCAGGAAATTGCTTCTGTGTAGATATTCTTTCATGATCTATTCAAACACATCCTTGTCTGGCATCATGAGCAAATACCAATGAAGTGCTATGCATTTTGTTTGCAACTGTCATGCCAGAGAAGATTTTCGAAGATAACAGCCCAGAATTTATGCTGAGAAAGCTTCAAGAATTGAGAGTTGAATAAAATTCTAAATCTAAATGATCCAGTGGCACGGCAAAATCATTTCTTTCAATTTCACAGTGAGGAACCCAGGCTGCAAAATCAGCAAACGGCACTAACAATGGATAGACTTTTTAAGCACATGTAGAAGATTGTCTCACTACATAGGTGTCCAGACAGAATCTATTGAATAACCTGTCTCCCAGGTTTGGACACTTGAAAGTTCACATATAAGCAGCAAAGAAACAAACTTCATTTTACAGCATGGGACCTTGAATAAGATATTTGTGGAAAAATAGTATGTGTGACTTCCATGAAGATCAAAGATGAAGATCATCCTGGGTAATATTCAGTCACAATGTATATTGTATGTATATGTATATGCTAGAACAAATTCAATGGAAAACAAAATCTGGTATAGGCATATAGGTCAGCTGAACATTACAGAGCTAACAATTAATACTAACCAGCCTGATACAGGAAAAAAAAAAAAAGAAAAAGAAAAGAACAAAACAAAGACTAATCCTTCCTTTATTCCTGTCACAAGCAGAAACCACAGAGAACATGAATATTATCTGCTTCTCTGTGGTCAGGAGATGAAAGCAACTAAGAAATACTGGTATTTTTGAGACAAATAAAGCTTACAAATATTGATGATACTTATTGCTATAAAGAGGAAATTGTAAAATCAAAGATTTTTCCTCTAATAATCTTTCTATATTGAACCTGTCAAGATTCGTATGTGTTTGTCTGTGTAGATGTGCATACATGCATGCGCGCTCCTCAGACAGGAACTTTTTCTTTCTGGAGGTTCTGCAGTTGTCATCACTAACTGCTCTCTCAATGCATTTTTACTGTGTTGTTCTATAAACACACATTACTTAGTTATTCTTGTCTTCCTAGTCGTATGTACCCACAGGAAGTATAAACTGTTATGAGATTTGATTTAAAGTTAATAGAACTGGGATGTGGTAGAGGAGAGAGCAYTTTTTTCCCTCCAAGTTCTGTTACTATACATGCAAATAAAGCAACTTACCTATCTATCTGAAACAGAATTCTCCAGTTCATATAAGTCAATTTTCTTGAAGTTAAGTACAGTAGAAGAAGCGGTCTGGAGGGTTTTAGTCCCCATAATTGAAAAGATGCTTGCTTGTGCTTTAGAGGTTGCTTCACATAAAGCAATTAACACTTCTAGAATTCTAATAATTTTCTGGAAAGGGATTTTGCTTGTATATGCTATATGTTTTGAGATCAATATATCGTTCTCTCAGTGAYAGATAGCTAAGGCTAATGAGTCAATTTTTTTTAAAAAAAATCAGTATTTGTAATGAATACTAGTTAAAAAAAATACTTTGTGAGAAAGAACTCTTGTTTTCTGTGTAAAGAATATTATCTCCAAAAGGGAAATGATTGGAACTGTATCGCTTGAAACATTTTAATTTAAAATAAATAAAGCAGCGGAAGTACTCTGAGCAATAACCCACCATAACAGGAAGAGTAAAGGTGATGACRTAAAAGGTCTCTCTTATTGCCACTTTCTCTAAAGAAAACAACAGTTTCGCTTCTCTGTCCTTCATGTCTCTTCATGCTTGCAATCTTCAAATCATCTATGAGAATATTAAGAGACTGATATCTTTTTAGTCTATTCTATTTCTTTTTTTAATCCAAGAGCCATAGTTAATTCCTGTGAACAGCTGTGGTAAAGTTCTGCTGGGAGTGAGAGCCAGATTCAACTGTCATTGGAAATGACCTGTACTGGTTTTGAATAAATTGTTCATGCATGTTTTTCCAACTGTCCTATTTAAACCTTTTCCTTTTCAGTTTATACTTGACAGTTTTCTTCTTCRTATTCTAACCTCTGCACTGTGTTCTAGGAAATCATTGTTGTCATTGTTTTATCATTTGCCTTTGGACAAAAGAAAATCAAGCAAGTGTACTTAGAGAAGTTGAAGGAAYAGAAAGTTCGTTCAGGCAAATGCAGAAAGCCGGTACAATGCCTATCCAACACCTTCAGCAGAGTGCTGTAGCTGGGCATATTTCAAATCATCCAGTTGCTAAAATAAATATTGAATTAAAGAAAATGTGCAAAACGTCTGCATCCCACTAAATGAAAAGTATTTCTAAAAGGATGAAGGGATTTTTTATTTATGAAAAGATCAAATCATTCAAATGGAAATTATTGTTATTTTTTAAGTCTTATCTAATATGATAGTGATGGAGGCAATGGCATTCCTGTAAAAGAATGCTTTTTCAGAACTAAGCACGACTGCAGGGATTTTATCTGCTCTGACATCTTTGTAAATTTGACAGCTGCCTTTATTATTAAAGAAGGAGACATTCTAGCCTCTGAAAGTTATAGTTGTATCTTTGGTGCAAGCTGAACAGAAAATGATCTTATCGTAAACACACTACAATAACAATCCAGGGCTTTTGTAATCTGCTGACATGCCCCATAAGCTTATCTGTTTCAATGCCTGCTGAAGGCTGTGTTTTTCAAAATATAAATTGATAAAATAAATGAAGAGCAGAATAGTTTTTCTTTCCTTGATAAAATTAGCAGCCTTAAATAGTATGTTTTAGGGTCATCCTGGTTTGGGTTTGGATCCTATGTTTCTTCACCTGAGACATTGGTCAGGAGGTGCCCAGATTCAACAATCTGTGATTAAATGCAACATGGTACATTACTGGCTTTGTATCTCTTTGTATCTCAGCATAACAACCTTGGGTTTGTGAACAATAAGGGACAAGATAATGTTCTATTTTTTTTCTTCCATATGTCAATGCAGAAAAGGAAAGTAAAATGAAAGAGAAATGCTTCCATTTATTCCATTATACTTTGTCATGTATTAGGATAATGTGTTGTACATCTCACCACTCTCACACACAAGCACAACAAGAAATACAATAGGCCAACTGTGGCTAGGTATACAAGATGTTTTCTTGTTTATGCCAAGACTTTGGTGTTTCAAGTGAAGCCTTGTAACAAAATCATGGTAGACCATGGTTTAATAACTAGGCCTCATCAAATGAGCCATCTTTTCTTCATAAATTTTGTCCAGATGAAACCAAAGGATTTTGTACATTTTCTGTGATTCATGGACTACAGTCATCCTAATTAAATCTACTTTTATGTGTGGGTTGCCAGAAATCTGAAAAGCCTGGACAAGGATGTATCAGTTCCTCAGACATGTACATTAAACCCATGTTTTCTGGAAGTGTAACTTGCATACACAACATATCCATATAGTATTTTCCAAGAAATCTGAAACAGAAAAATGACAATCCTATGAATAGTCAGGGACCCTCAAAATGTGTAGAGGTTTGATTTGGATCAGCATTTGAGTCTGGAAGGCTTCTAAAGGCTAGAATTATAGAACTAGGACATGGAAAAATGTATTGAGTCATTTAGTTTTCTTTTGTCCATGCAAGATTACTGCCTATGGCTTTTTTTTTTTAGGGTTATATCCACTCTCATTTGAATTTCTCAGGCCGGAAAAACTGCACTTGAGTTCTAAGAGCAGACTTTTCTTTTTGTAGTATTTCCATAATACTTTGCATCCAGGCTTTCTGAGAAGTTTTGTTTGTTGATGGGAGTAAAAATGTGGATGAATCAATGAACATGGAAAAGAACAGAAAAAGAAACAAGCCAGCACTTCAGCGATCCAGAAAACAATCAGTTTGAGCTTTTCTGAAAGAGTCCATTAAGAAGACAAAACCTTCCTCAGTTTATTTATTTTCAAAATAAGTACTCAATTATGTTGTTATGAATAATTTCTAGGGACTTCAGTGAAATGTATGTTCCATGTTGGGTTTGGTTTTATGGCTTTAACCTAAGTTCAGATTCACTCAGATAAATTCATATCCTTTCATCTATGTGTTTTCTCAAATAAGRCACTTCAGTTTAGCTTGGTTAAATATGGTGAGGGGAAATTATTTATAAAGCATGTCTCTATTTTGTGTTGGATTGTGCTTGGTTACCTTTAGCGCCTTGGGAAATGGAAAAAAATAATTACTGTGCTTCATTATATTCAATTCGGTAGCTTGAGTTTAGAGTTTAAATCAGACTCAGAAAAAAGTACTTTGTTGGAGATGGGTACTGTCCTAAGCAATTTATAATTAAAGATCCCAGTCTTTCAACATAGCTGGATCTTGACACTACAAAGAACTGTATTAATGTCTATTAATCTCTGCAAACTAGTGTCAAGAGGCTTAAAGTCATGAGACTAAGTTAGATGATACAGGTTTGTGATAACCTTCAAAAGACATTTCTCTGTGCTTGTTATAACTGAGCATGGAGTACGGCCAAACAATACTGGAGAGCTACAGAATCAGGTGACAACATGCCAATGGTCAGAAGCAGAAATAACAAGACGGAAGTGTTGTATTCTATTGCAAGACCTGAACTAAGAAACTACCAAAGAGTTACCCAAGCAGACTGAGGTTACAAGGCATGTGGAGAGTGAGAGAGACCAAAGTATTGCTATTTAAAATAGGATTATCAGCTAGACTATCTTGATTCTTTGAAAAGGAGTGAAAAGATACCATAGATATCGCTGTCCTGGTGGGCCATCTGACTAACAGTTTTCTGTCTATGGTTTTGCACAGATCTCTTGGCAGAAAGATTCAGGGAGGGATTTGGAAGAGGTCAGGAAAGTGACAGTACATATGAGTTAGGGACATAAGAACATAAGATGTCTTTCCTATTAGGTCCGAGCAGTGGTCCATCTAGCCCACTGTCTCCAGCAGTGGCAACAGGAGATACTGTGTAGAAGGAGCACATGAATCTGGCCACTTTCTGCAATCCATTCCTCTTGTAGCCTCTGTCAACATCCACAGTAGTTGCTAGCGAGTGCAGCCTTGCTTAATCCTTGTAGTAAGGTAACATCTTACTCCTTTTGAACCTACTGACACAGCCTGCATCTACAGCCCTCTATGGCAGCAAACTCCAGAAGTTCACTACGTGCTGTGTTAAGGAGGAATATCTTTTATCTGCTTTAAAACTACCTACTAGTTTCATCAAGTACCTTAGTTCTAGTATAGCATGGTTTGGTAAATAACAGCTTTATTTTCAATTTATTCATTACCTTCAGGATTTTGTAAACCTTGATAATATCCCCAATAAGCATGCTTCTTCAAAAGAGCTTATTATCAGCCACAGATTTGCAGATTCTATTGCTCATTGTTCACTCCTTCTCCGTGTCACTGATAAAGAAGATAAATAAAACTGGTCCCAGCACCTATCCACTGCATATTCTTCTCCATCCTGAAAAGCAATTATTAAACCCTACTCATTCCTTCCTATCTTTTAGCCAACTTCCAGTGCATAGAACCTGTTCTCCAATCCTATGTTCATTTGTCTTCTTTAACAGCCTTTGGTGAGGACCCTGTCAAAGACTTTTTGAAAATCCAAATGTGTTGCATTTATCTCCTTTATTTCCATGCTTATTTACACTGTTACAGAAGTGCAGCAGGTTAGTGAGGCAGGATTTCCCTTTACAGAAGCCATGCTAACTCTTGCCCAACGGAATGTGTTTATCTATGTGTTCTAAGATCTTCATATTTTAGCATACACTCAACCATCTTACCAGGGACCACTGGTCTGTAATGATCCCAGCTAGGATCTTTTTCTGCAGATAGGAGTCATCCTGACAATCCACCTGTCCTTTAAGCATAGTGGCACCTTGCAATGATAGGTTACACACCTTGGTGAAATATCATCTGGTCCTCAGGACTAATTAACATCAAACTTATCTATTTTGCATAATATTTTTCCAAAATAATCGAGCTCCTCTGGCCTATATGCTACAAAGAATGCTTCAGATGTGGGAATCTGTCCAGTGTCTTCATCAGTAAAGACCAACCCAAAGAGTTCATTGAGCCTATCTGCTGCCTGAGTGTTTTTTCATAACTTTGTCATCATGTGATTTCATCAATTCTCTGTCTGGCGTCCTGCTTTTGGTGTGTTTAGAAAAAGTTTTACTATCAGTTTGAGCATCCTTTCCCAGGTACTCTTTGAATCCTTTTTGAATCTTCTTAATTCCCTGTTTACATATGATCTCCATATTTTATTTGCTCTGCTGTTCTCCACATCTGGTGGGCTTTTTTTTTCTTAAATGATGACCTTCTCTGTGATAGCCTCCTTAATTTTCCTTGTGAGCTATTGTAGGATTTGGGGTTATTTTTAACCAATTTGCTTTCTTTTGAATGTGACATTCATTTTACTTGGACTTCCAACACAATCTTTTTTAAGTAGTCTTCAAGATGCTTGTTGGCTTCTTGCTTTTTGCAGTGTTTTCTTTACTAATTGCTTTGTAAAGTTTTCTTTCTTTTCTGAAAGAGAAAATTCACATTCTGGATTTGTTTGACCTGTTTTTGTTTTTGTTTTCCTGCTTTTAAACCTAATTTTAGTATGGTCATTACTATAGATACATTCTCCTACTAATACCTCTTGAAATGGATCCTCCTGCACTGCTCAAGACCAAATACAGAACATAATCTCTTTTTGTGGGTTATAAGACATTCTGTTCTAGGAAACAAATCTTTTATCATATCCAAATTGTTTATGTTTACATCTCATCCTCATCAGGCATTTTTCAGGTCTTTAGATAGGTAATCAGAATCTCTAACTGCTAGTACCTTTCCTGAATTTGCAACTTCTTTAATCTCACTTAATGTTTCCTGATCACTATCATTGTCCTGTCAAGATATGGTTTCATGCTCCTGCTACATTTTTATGAATAACATATGTGATTTTCACCCAAAAGGAGTCTACAATGTTTTTCCTTTTTGTCATAATACTTTGATGCTGTTGAGCTTTATATAATCCTTCACACACAGCATCACTAGTCACAGTGTCACAGTGTCACAATGTCCTAGTCTACCATTCCTACGAAGCTGGAAGCCTGGCAGCAGAGTATCCCATTGGTCATCCTCCTTCCACCGAGTTTCTGAGATACCTAGTATGTCAGGGTTGTTGTTTTGATTCCAAGCATTGTAATAATTCCTTATCTTATTTTCCAGGCTCTCAGCATTGGCAAGGGAGCACTAATAAGATTTGCCCTCAMTTCACTGCTTAACATTGCATATTCCAGGTGTATGTATTTATTATGATTATATTGTTTATTTCCCTCCTCACTTCTCGAAGGCATGGTGAGCATTAGCCATCCACCTTTGCAGACTGTGTCAGTCTGCAACAGCTGGCTTTCCTTTAACTTCCAGTTAAAGCCTTTCTAGTTTTAGTGTCAGCAACCTGGTACCACTGTGAGTAAGGTGCAGCAGGTTTCTTTCTGTTCAGGTTTGTCTTATCATAAAACATTCCACAGTTCCTAATATATCTAAATTCCTCCTGTCTACAACATTGTCTCATCCACACATCAAAATTCTCGTCTTCTATCAGCCTGCCATCTTAAGAAAAATGAAAGCTTCTGATACAGTGAGATATGCACTTGAAGCATTGAGCTCTTATAATGACATCCGATGTCATAAACATGAGTCAGAGAAATATCTGTGAAAAACTGATGTTAAACCTACTCTGGCTGGCCTAACTAGATTATTCTAAAACAAGGAGCTTTAAGTATATCAGGAATGAGAACAATGGTTAGGGTTTTTTTGTTTGTTTTTTTGTTTGTTTTTTTTTTTTAATAGAGGACTTTTTTTCTCAGAAAGCATTCATTTGAAGCCCATACTTATAGTTTTTATTTAGCAGTGTCCTAAATTCCAAAACTATGCAATGTACAAAATATTCCTCTGAAAATATTAGAAAAGATTCTTCCGGATTCCTGCCTTTCACAGTCATCAGTAATTTTTTTTTTCGTGACCTTAAGATATACGGTTTTATGGAACAGGTTTATTTCAAACCATTCACTGTTTCAAAATTCACTTTTARAAGCAGTATTAAGTAGCAGGTTTAAAAAACAACAGATGAAAGCCATAAAGAGTTCTTATTTGTTCTCTGTAAGATAAAAAGTCAGCCAACTTCTTAATATGGCACAGGGGAAGGTAGGAAGGGGAGGAAAAAAGTATTTTTAAACTTGAGAATGAAATCATTTGATTGACGTGTAAAATACAGTCTAAGTTCTAAAGAACTTAATAGGCTACAAGTACAAGTAGGAATTGAATTCATTTCTGTGTTCTGTCACATCTCTAGCAAAAATCATATGTTCCTTTTTATATAAGCAGGCAGTTGAAGAAAGCATTTATTTAAGGAAGTTGGAAAAAATTGGTCCAGCTATTTTATTGTTATTATTATTATTATGTGTAAGAAGAAAGAGAATTCATCATCACACAGTGCCCGCAGAGGACTTGCTCTTGAGACAAAGTCAGTAAGAATTTTACAGGTGCCCATCACCCCCCTCAAAACTGGGTCAACGCTCCATTTTTTGCTTGAATTCCCATTGGCTGCAATTTGTTTCCTCTCTTTTAAGAGAAAAGACTTTTTTTCAGTATACTATGAACTTTATCTGCTATAGGACCATATATTTTACTAACTATTCCATAGGTCCAAATTAACCCTTGATCCTCTTTGTATTTGATTCTTCCAGGCCGTGTTTGCTCAGCTTACTATAGGGGAAATATTAGGTTTCTAAGAAGTAAAATAGAATAGATTTCAATGTCTGGTGAGTTTTTAGGATTACTTAGTATGTTTTCTAATGCCACAGTCAGTTGAACCTTGCTCACAACCATTTTAGTTCGGTTCATTAGAGCAATCATCATGGCCTGCCTCGGAAACATTCAAGCAAAGGATTGCATTTAGAACAAACCCCAGCAGTACAAAACTAAAATCTTAATTAAGAGTGAATATTTTCAACTTCCTGTGAAAGCAGTGAGTTCTGCAAATGTGATACACCACCTGCCTGCAGCCAGGTGTGTTCATCAAATCTATCCAAATTGCCTGAGTCTGAGATTTATAATGGTGGAGACTAAGCTTTTAAATTTTTTATTGTGAAGATGATGGTATTTTATTTGTATTGCAAAAGCTTTCTCTGACCTGACAAAATACTTTGAACCAAAGGGCCAAACTGTGTTTGACATCTCATGTACAGATTGAACTATTCAGAAAAGGTTTGTGTTGGTTTCGAGACAACATCACAGTGGAACATATAGCAGGTTAAAAGCCAGCACAGTCTTATCTAAAGAAGAGGTATTTAAACTCTCAGTTTGTGCACTGAGTTTGAGAATGCTGGACAGAGTAAGCTTAACAGGCTATATGGTATATTTCCATGCAGGTGACTGTAAAATGATGGCCCAGATAAGATCTTCAGTTATTGACAGCAATTTTCTGCTTTTGTAGGCTGTTTGGGGCTGGCCATCCATATGAGTAAAACTGATGTTCTATCTTAACTATATCCACTCATTCTCAGTCATTTTTAACTTCATTTATTGGTGTTTTGACCAAATAAGTCAATGTGGATACCCCCAAATTTAATGTGGTTTTCATTAGCATTATAAATATGGATTCAGCTCAGGAAAGCACTCACTACACTATGGCGCTGCCATTCGTGCTGTGAAAGATTCACAGCAGTGATGACAGAAGTACACACAGGCCTTAATCAGACCCACAGCCCAGCTGAGATGAGCGCTGCAAAAATATGTAGACCTGCTTCCTCGAACCACAGCTGATTATGAAATCTATATTTAATGGAGTTACCTGTTTAAAAAATACTGAGACCCCCAAACAAGACAAGATGTTTTCCATTTACTCTCTTGCCAGACAGCAGGGATGCCATCAAGGTCTCAGTGGTCCCCTGATAAGGACCCTGGATTCTGCCATCCTTAATCGTGATGGTCACTCCTGTACCACAAGTCTTATGATTGATTTGTAAGTGTCAGTGTCATTCAGAGCCAACAGACATGGCAGAATTTAGCCTTCTTATCATTTTTCTCATCTCATATACTCATAATATAGTTTCCTTTTCTGACAGGTTGCAGGCAGACTTGTACCAACGAGCTTTCATCTCACTCAGGAATAAGGACAGCAAATCAAGGCACCAGATTTTTTTTTTTTCTTATTAATGTTATATCTAATTTCAGTCAAAAGGTAGAGACTGCCATGAGTCTATCACTGAATGATCCCAGGGTCCATTCTCCTTCAGCTAAAAGAGCCAAAGAAGATTTTATTTCACTGTGTGCTTGTTTTTGCAGGGTGACATGTCCAAATTCTTCAATTTGTTTATTCAGGTGTTGTTTCCTTGGAAACAGCAGCCTGCATGCTTCATACAGTTTAAAGTCTGTTCTTCTAATTGGGAAAAAGAAAATGCAAACAAGCATTATATAATAAATTGATAATATTTAATTTATAATTACTTGGGTGGTTTTTCCTTACTTCTTTCCCATAGTCCACATGTTGAGCAGCCATTCTACAAGAGAAGTATTAAAGAARTGATATAATCAGGAATCAGGCCAGGTGGGTTTGTCTGCAGAAAATTCAGCTATGAAATCAATTCTTTAAGGTTCATATTTACCGCTCATGATGGTTTAACACTGACTGAGTCTATGGGAGTTCAGAGGATGTGAGATGAAGACATGCTTCAGAGTTGTTTTCCACTATTTTGGTTCTAGAAGATAATTTTTGTCCCAGATTAATGTTTGTATTTAGCTGTAGTCAGAGAASTTACAAGGTGCCCTACATGGTGGTTTGTGCCATCAAATTAGATATCAAACTACCCTGTGGTTACATTCAATTTTTTACTGTCAAGCAAAAATGAACTATGCAGTCTGATACTTCCAGTAGTTTCTTTTTCTTCTGCATATATATATATGTATATATAAACTGAATAAACAAGGTCTTACACTTAAAGTGTAGCATTTTAATTTGCCTGCTGGTGTAAAAGTAATGAGAGATTTGGTAAGAGGGATAAAAAGATAGGTAAGAGTTATGGAGGAAAACAGTGGGTACAGATGGAAGCTCTGACACCGGGAAAGCAAATGGGTGATATCTGGAGTTCTTGCAAGAGGAAGAAGAAAGTGGAAGAAAGAAGAAAAATATGGTGTCATAGGTGTTCAGGGCTTTAYATATGGAGTGGGACAACTTTGCCAGATTCATAGTACAGATTATTTCTGACTTTCAGTTGGATTCCTTAGGGCCTTTCTCCTATTGTGGTTTTTTTTTTCTATTTTTTTCCAATTTTATCATTTTCAAGAACAAAAAACATATATGGCTTCTTTCCCAATAGTGATCTGATTTTCTAAATGCTTTCTTACTGCTTAATGCTTTGTTCTGTGACTCCCTGAAACCTAAGCCCCAGTATAAAGGCAACCCCACAACCGGTGTTTAGAAGTCTGAATCCAGATGTGTGGAGCAGTTCTACTGCATAGAGTCTGGACTAAGCGAACAGAAAGATAAATTTGCTTAATGTGTGTAAGGGGTGCTTGCTCAATAGGCATCATGATTTCTTAATGTAACATCAATCTTTTTCCTAAAATGTATAGAGCCCTTCTCTCATATGTCTTATTCTACTTACCTTGACTACATTCTACAGCTTTTAGAGTAGAACTATGTGACTTTCCCATCGAAAGTAGCCTGATAAGAAGGGACTCATGGCAGTTAAAACATCCTCTGTCAGATCCTAAAGTTGAAACACAGAAAGACAGCACTAATCCATTCAGAGTGCTTTACAGAAATCCTATTTCTTCTTCATCTTCTTTTCAGAAGAGTAAAGGTTCTCTCTCATCTTTCCTCTAACACTAGAAGGTGTTAATCCAGCATAACAACAGAGTCTCAGGATCCATGCAGTAAATTTTAGAAATTTGATGGCAGTTAAGAAGAGAGGTTTGGAATGAAGATAAAAGTAACTCACCCTAGTGATAATGGAATATGGACCTTTTTATTAGCTATCACAGGTCACTGTTTCCCTTCCACTCAAGGGTAGTAGTGACCTCAGACTGTTACTATCTGACAGCTGTTTAATGATCTATATAAAATGAGTTGCTAAGCTCACTGTATTTTCCAGTTCCCAGGTATATGAATACATACTTTGATATGATTTGGCATCATTTTGACAAGTTTTACCTGAGAAGCCAAGAAATGAATGTGACATTTTCTGACCTGAGAATATCTCTTCCAGATTAGGACTGAGGCAAATATGTGGAGAAGCTTGAAATAGCATACCCTGTATTGATTTTGTTCAATGATGACTTTACTTTCCAGATCTCTTGATAATAAAATTCTCATCAACTTTAATTTAATCTAAAAATTATTTTGAGAAGTTGATTTTTTCTTGGTAAGTGAAGGTTTTTTGGGGGGAGGAAGGGGAGAGAGGCTATTACTCTGGGGAAGAATGTACTGTTAGTCTTTTTTTAAAACAGAATTTTGTCCACGTAAGACAATCAGGCAAGCATATGATACCTGTTTTGTCAGGGTGTCAGCAAAATTAATTAGTAGYCAGAAGCAAAAAACTGAATGTTTTTGTGCCTTCCAATCCCCCAAAGTGGAAATCCATCCTTAAGTGCAGATTTTGCCCCAAAACATTCAACTGAGCAAAGCAACGCTTATTAAGCCCTTAATTGTGTAATTGTACATGTGTTCATGGTGCCAATACAGGATGGTTCTAGACATAGTCAAGCTCAAGGGTATATGGCTGGAGCATAATTCATTTTTGATTTGAATTTCATAGCTATCTGAGGGTGATCTTCCTGGAAAGATGTAAAGCAGGCAAAATTTTGTTCATTTGCTGACAGCAAAGATCCTAAAGTATTTTTTTCTGGTTGGGAAGTGTATGTGTATACTGCTTGATATTCTGCAAAAATTCCAGTTAGTACAATTAAGTCTAGGCTCCTGGTGCAAAGAACACTTCCATTACAAAACTGGATAGGATACACTTCTTATCAGACAGTTGTGTACTGTTGGAGAGGATTTTTCAACTATATATGGGGAAAAGAGAAGATTCAGCCACACAGAACTATTTTATTTTCATTCTGACTGACAAAAGTGAAAAAAGGCCATACCCTGAACACCTGCAACTTGCATAGAAATAAACAGCAGTTCACCTGTATATGGATCAAGTTACTTAAAATAAATACAGGAGAAAAAAAGGAAGGATTTTGTCCTATAAATCTCTGTATTTTTTCAATCATGGAGAATTGTAGATTTAAAGTATTATTTAAGGTYAGGGACATACAGGACTGAGTCCAGTGAAAGGCCACTAAGATGATTAATGGTCTGGAGCATCTGACAAATGAGGAGAAGCCAAGAGAGATGGGATTCTTTACCCTGGAGAAGAAAAGGGCGCAGAGGGGATCGTGTCAATATGTATAAATATCTTCTGGGGGGAGTAAATAAGATGGAGTCAGACTCTTCTCAGTGTAGCCCAGTGATAGGAGAAGCACAATGAGCAAAAATTGAAATACCCCAAACTCTGTCTGAACACAAGAAAAAGCTTTTTTATTGTGAGGGTGGTTGAACACTGGAAGAGGTTCCCCAGGGAGAATGTGGAGTGTCCATCCTTGCAGATATTCAAAACCTGACTGGATGTGGTCCTGGGCAACCTGCTCTAGCTGACCCTGCTTTGAGCAGGGGCACTGGTGGGACTAGACAATCTCCAGATTTCCCTTCCAATCTCAGCTATGCTGTGATATTATGAATTTGGCATGGTAGCTCTAATCCCTTGACTAATATACCAAAGTAATAGAAGAAGGAAAGGGAAATTATTATCTCTTTTTCTAGCTGTGATAGATGCAATTATTCTTAATCTTGATCTTCTGTGAATTTGTTAGATGTGCTCAGACCATTCCTTTTTTAAAGGGGCCCTCAGTTGGCAAAAGTCCTACTTTGACCATACTCAGGTCTGAGTTTCGGGGAAGTAGCTTAGTCCTGTTCCAAAAGAGTTAGTTGTAGATAAAAGCATAAATAGAGCTTCAGACACCTGAATGATTTTGGGCAAAACTGAACATCCAAAGGTTTAGGGTTAGTGAGAGTACATGTCGGAGGGAGCTCAGCTGCTAAGTACCCAAATTCTGTCATAACTTTCTCAGTTATGTTTCAAATCTGATCTTAAATTACTTGAACCCAGGTCATTTGCTACCAAACATAGTGTTTTAACCATTGGATGTCTGTCATCTACATACTTAGTGCTCTCATGGGCAGCTGAATAGAAGGCCTTTGCCTCTGTTTTTGTGTCCTACTAAATGGGTAGTTCCCAGAGAGAAGTAAAGGGCATGTCTAACTTCCATTATCCTGTTCAAGCCCATAAATAAAAGCTTGTAATTTTGCCCTAACTGTAGTAGACACTTGTGACATCAAAACTACCATGAATGTATGCACATATACATGTGCACAGTGTGAATTTAAAATAACTATAGTATTATAAGACTAAAAAAACTTTGTGTGGGTGTGTGCATGTGAATGTAATTTCTCAGTCATGTTTGATAGCAGGTTTATATACCTAGAAAAAATTTAAAAGGGAAAAGAATCCCCAAAGCCCTCATTTGTTTACCAAATTTTGTGAAATGCCAGGCTCTCTTAATGATTACTGCATGCCAGACTAAGACAGAAATGTCAGCTAGCACGCATAAACGGAAAACAAGATTATACCATTCCCTCATAGTCCTGCCAATGTCTGACACTGCAGGAATGCAAACAACCTTTACATTTTATGAATGTTGGCTCTGCAATTGTTTAGGGTGATGACCCTTTAGGTACATGGTCTAACTTAAATGCAAACATTCTCAGTTTTCCCTTTCCACTCACTGCTCCTTTTCAGCTCTSCTCTCAAATCTGAACAGTCTGAGCAGACACACCAAGAGGAACCTGTTAATTCTGTGTCCAGCATTTTGTTTTGGGGTTTGGATTTGCTTCTGAAAGAGGAGAAAATATACAAAATATGTTTGCAGAAGCATTGCTCAGAAAGAAAAATACCAGTTGAATAAAAGGGAGAGGGGGAAGAAATCTCCTGATATTGCCATTTGAGGCCTAGTGGCACTTGTCTTTTGGTTTCAGTATTGCTGTCTGAGATTGCCAGCTGGAATTTTTTGCAGAGAAATGAAAGCTGTGGCGAGCTGGCCAGACAGACAGAAAAGATAGACACATTGATTTGCCCTTTGGAAACAAAGCAAACAAACAAAAGGGAGGGAGACAGATCGCTTCAGTACTTTGCCCTTCAAAAGAAAAAAGAAGATATGAATGGTAAAATAAAATGATRTGGCTGTCACAAAAGTAATATCATCAACCTCTTTCAGTAACAGGATTATGGAAAATACTGGARGGGGGAAGGAGGAGAGGGAATAGTAGAAATAAGCAGTGTCTTTACTACAGAATGGTTTGATCTGTGATCAGTGACACTATGTTCTCAAAAGTTTTTTTTTTTTCTTTCTTTCTTTTTTGTATTCCTGCTGCCTCTAAATGCTCAGACACTTGCCTGGCACTCATCTGGCAAGCACTAGGTAGCTGGGGAAAAGGCCAGTGCTAAGATTTCCGGAAAGGCACAGTTTCAGTTTGGTTTCATTGGCTCTGTCAACCTACCTGTGAGAAGCTGAAGAAAATAATAAAACACCTGTTCATAGAGCATCTCCACTGCTCAAAGAAAGGCATCTGTGAAGAGTCCATTAGTGTCCAGCCTAATGCAGGTGAAGATCTGGTAACACTAATCAGATTCTGCAGGTTTGTTAATTAATTGTCCTTTATACCTCACGTCTTTCTTTGTTCCTCTTCTTCGTACTCGTTTGCTGTGGCACTCATGAAAACTCTTTGAATCCAGGCTTTGTCACTTGAAAAATAATTTGCATCCTATTTAAGGCTTTAAAGGTATGGTGTTCAAACATGCAGCTTATACTAATGAGTGTGTTTTGCCACTCTGTATATCCAACAGAAGCAATCAACAGTACTATTGATATTTATTCATTTATTTTGATGTAATTTGAAGTGCCTGCCTCTGGCTTTAGGCATTTTTAGAGTAATTAAAATGTGCAATTATGAACATGGAATTCACACAGTATATAAAGACGCTCAAAGCTGTCCAGTTAAAACCAAACTAGCAATTTCTGCATAGTGATACTCCCCATCTGAATGTTTGAGACACCCACTGCTGCATTCTCTCTCCCTAGAGATGCAGTGCAAATTCTTCTGGGAAATTAAGAAATGTCTCCAACTGATTTCAGAAGGCTTTGAATGAGGTGCCAAATGCATGTGTAAAAATGACTTGAACATGTGTCCTGCAATAGAATATGACCATGTTGGGATGAATCAGACCAAGAGGATTGAAAACAGTCATTAAAGTATCCGTCAACAAAGCCACTTAATTTTAAACCAGGTGTCTTTTATTTGAAACATTTCCACTGATTACAGTTGCAATTGTGTTATGCAGAGATGCTGATTCAGACAACTATGACTCAAGGTTTTAGAACTTTGTAAGTTAAAACCAACACTTGAACCCCTGCCTGGAAGCTAACACACCTCCAGTGAGGACTGCACACCCTGGGAGTAGTGCTAAGCTTATTCTGGCTTCTGTTTCCCAGGGATCCTTTAGCCCAGTTATATTTGTACTTTGCTGAAGAACTTTAAGCTTAAGACAGCCAAATAATCACCAAAGCTGATTACATATAGCAGATGCACCTTCTCAAACAAAAGAAAAGGTTTTTACAAGCTGTTTTGCTCCAGGGCTGTAGGTGTGTTGTGGAGGGGGTGTTGTATAGGTTGCTCTTGTTATTGCAAGCACAAAGGTCTTAAAACAGTTGCCCGCCTGTTGTCATAGAAGTGGCATTTCAGATGCCTTAGCATGTGGAAGACATACCTGTGGACCAGCTGATATGAACAAAACCTATTAGTGATCCAAGCCTCTCTATGGTGGCAGCTGGAGTTCAGACAGGATATTCTTCAAGTTATCTCCACTAGGCAATTTTATGTGCAGACAACTGAATCAAGCCCAGAATATCAGTGGAGAGTTTATCTTGGCTGCATTTATACTTGTAAATTAAGTGTGTCTTGGACTTTTTTTTTTCTCTGAGATCCAAAGTGATGGTGCTGTACTAATATCCATTTTATTAAACACTTTCCACCTCTAGAAGAGGCCGGAAACATGCAAACTCTCTGCTGGGAAAGGCTAACCCCCAGACTGTGTTTGGTAGAGGGCTGACTGCCTTGGGCCTAAACTCTGCCAGGGCCCATCACACTGCCCTGGGGGAGCAGGGCACCGGAGGCAGCCAGGGCGTTGGGCACTGCTGCGGGGATGGGGATGGGGTCAGGGTCTGGGTCTGGGTTAGGGCTGGGGTCAGCAGGGCCCATGGCTGGGCAGGGGCAGCTACCTTTACCTGGTCTAAATGGGAGCATATGAAGACAAGTGTTTACTGTACTAGGTCTGTTGGAAGATGCGTACAAGGGCATTAGAGCAGCAGATAAACACTGGAGTGCCCAGCTGATGTGACTTCATGTCAGTTTGGAACAAGACAGTCTTGCAGATGAGGATTGATGGCTATCAACAGCGGCCTTTTAATGTCCCCGAGTCTGCACACAGCCCTGCCTTTATACAGTCAGCACTAATTTGCCTGTCACTTCTCAGAGCCAAAAGCATTTGACATACTAATATTAAAATGATCATTCCACCACACCACAAAACCATTTCCTTTCAGGGCCAACACTGATAAATTTACTGTGAAACGTACACATAGTAACACGCAGTACAGTATGTCGCCTGGTTTCCAAAGGCCTGGCTAATGGGGAAGTGTGCCCTGCGTCGTTTTTTACATCCAGCACCCAGCTGTACAGAAACAGAAATTTACAATTAAAAATAACCTTTCAGCTGATTCCTTGCATAATTGCTATCTTGTTTTGTTAATACTGTGGCTGAATTATAACTTGCTGAAGCCCTGGAGATTTGCATGCTGGTTTATCTACCTGAATTTGCATYGACATGCTTTTCAGTCAAGTGAGTAACTAAATCCTGTGGCCTTGAGTGAGCCTGGCAGTATTTGCATTGAAAATCAGAAGAAGATTAGAGGAGAATGACTGTATGCTGTCTCCATAAATAGATTCAGTGATGAAAATTTTGTGCATCTCAAAACACTGCTGAATTTCATTGACTGACTGTAGCTGACATACCAGCAATGATCTGAAAAAGCAATATAATAAAAATAGGGACAAGACAGCCAAACCTCTGCTGCAATGCCAAGCCACCTCCATCGGGGCTGTTGGAAGTGGTCAAGTCTCACCCGAGTAGCGTTCACAYGTGAAAGTGAACAGATCAACGAAGTCATTTCACCTGGCAGGCTGCTTTCCATTTCCTGTCCAGATCCAGGTGAAATTAGAGCTTTTCATTGTCCTGAAGCAGATCCATACACAAACTAAACTTCTGAGTTTCCCCAAACTGTGGATTTTTTTTCTTTTTTCCTTAAAAAGGAACAGTTCACTTTGTAAAGCCTGTTTGCATCCTGGCTGTCACAAGGGTTCATGATGTCCAAATATCCTGTTAGTTTCTTTCTGTGGTTCGTTAGGAAAAATTTGTCAAAGCATTTCAAGTTAAGGGCGTACTTATTTATTTCAATGTTAATAATCTTCTGAATTCATTAAGGCTTGTCATCACCAGACAGAAATGGACATACTACTTTATAGGTCAATGGTATTTTGTTTCACGCAGGAGCCAGTGCTGGATGCTTTAAAAGAACCTGCAAGAAAGCTCATAAAGGAGAACTACTGAATTAGTTTCCCTCAAGGTAAGTATCTAGTGACAGTTTTTACTGTTTTTCCTTATGCTGTGATCTATCCGGGTTTATAGTATCCCTAATTTTGCTTAATGTAACTGAGGATATTTTGAAGTCTGAGCATGACTTAAGTAAGTTATACCCATAAATCTGGAACTCCACAATGAATAGGAGTATTGTCCTGTGAGCCCTTGAGTGCTTTCACAAGAATATTTCTACTTGAGCATAATTTCTGATTAAATCAACTCTTCTTGTTCCTTGAACTTCTGAGAGCTTCTCATAGTTGACAGATAGCAGAGAGTAAGAGCAGATGGGTTTCATTAGAYGGTCTAAGCCTTCATCTTTTAATCACCTGCCTCACCCAATCTGAGGGGGGGAAAGGGCAGATGTATGAGAAATCTCCTTTCTGCTTCTCTCTCTCCCCAGTTCTCTGCAAGGCATCTGCTAAGACCTCATTCATCACTGTGAAAGCTGCGAATGGATTGCTGTGTAATACCCCAAGGTCTTGTCTGCTGTGGTGGTGTAGTACCTAACCTCTCTTCCGTTAAAGGAAAAGCTACATGTACTTTTGTCAACCTGTCAGCAAGCATTTCTCTCTCAATACTCTTTGCTCAACCCCAACCCCACCCTGCCAATGTCAACCTTCTGAAAATGTTTTATTTTGAAGAAAGCCCTAGATGTGGTTCTCAAGACCATGCATTCTTTGTTTCATTCCACAGTGCACAGCCAAATCTGGAATATATACGTGTGTGTGTGTGTATACATATTTGTGTGTGTCTCTTGAAAAATGTGAAAAAAAAGTGGATCGTATGTGTCCTCAGGGTTTAAAAAATGTCACTGTCAGCCACTAAATTTAATTTTTTGACCACAGTTTTAAGGGAGTCTGCAGTAAAACCACAACCTTCCTTCTCTGTTTTTACTTCAATGAAAAGTAGTGCAGAGAATCCTCCAGGAGTGAGAAATAATATTCTCCTTGGGTTGCTGAAGAGTGGCAAGTTAATTCTTTCCAGAAGAGTCTTCCATTATTCTACTACTGTTTCCTGCTGCATGCTAATTTAGAATTCTCATACTAACTCACATTTAACATTAATCACAGTTTTTCAGGCAAAAAAACACCAAGACTGATGGCTGGTTAAAATAGATGCTTGAAAGTTTCTTTGATTTGAGGCCAAATACACCACAGTTCCCTTAGTTTTTAGCCAGTTTTTATCCAGATTAGTTTCTCACTGAGCTACACTTTTTTCTTCTTCCTTCCATGCCAGCAATATTCTCATCAGAATTTAGATCAACTTTGAAAGAATAAAATCTTTGCAAACTTTCAATATTTCCACAGAGAATTTTCTAAATAAGCAACAATTTTGTAAATAAAAAATCACAATCAGTTTCATAAAATCAAACAGTAATTTGAATATAAATAGCATTTAAGAATAAATAATGAACACAAACGTTGTTCAGGCATTGTTCAGGTGACTAATTATATTGATCCTATGGATTGTATTCAACTTCTGTTGAAGTTACATAAAGAGACGTGTTCTTTCTTTTAAGAGTTTTTAAATAACACATGCTATGGAAATATCCAAAATTGAATCCCAAATGCTTCTTCATTTCACGAAACTATGTGTACTGAAACTCCAAATGAAATTTTCTGTCCACATTGCACTGACTTGTTCGGGAATTGGTCAAAATGTCCCTAAATCTGGGAGAAGTGGATTTGAATTCCTGATTTGAACTTAAATCCACTTTTTTTCTGCCATACTAAGTGTATCTTTAAAGTAATACAAATGCAAGAGAAAATGATGTTTAACAGCAAGTTAATTGATTTATAACATGAGAAAAGATACTTGCCTTCAAGACAGTCTATTCCTCAAGCCATCAATGAACCCTTCTCTGTGGTATGGCTGCCAAAGCAGCTCAGCATCACCTTCTTTTTGTGGACATGCTCACAAGATGACATATTTATATCCTACAGGTATTCCTGGTGGTATATATTAATACACAGCAGAGATCCAAATTTTTTATGAAGAATTTCAGCTAAACCTGGCTGAGTGGTCATAGTCCACAGCTGCTGTGTTGTCTCATACCTGGCAGGTATGAGACAAGGAACTGTGAGCCCAGGCTGGCAAGTGAAGACATGTGAAGAGCAGATAATTCAATAGTGCTATAAAATTAAATTGACCAGAAATTTTTTAAGATACAGTAATTAGATTTCTTACACAGCTACTGAAAAGCATGAAGGAGTTTGATATGAGCTAGTTGAAGCAGTAACACTTCACACTGAGTATCTCTGATAGGCATTTCATTTCTGTGTAATAAGACAGTTATTGCACGTTAAACAAATACTAGCAGATTGCTTAAAAAACAGGAATAACAGTTGCGTATGGGCTATCTAATAGATTTCCTACAAAGCAAAACTTCTTTAAATATCTTTTTATTAGGCTGTTGGTATATCACCACACCACCTAACTGAAGGAACCTAATGCTTCGCATTTGTTAAGACAGGTATTGCAAATAGAAGGCAACTGATTGCTAGAATTCCTAAAACCATGTTTATTAGTGCACAGAGTGAAACATCTTAAACAAAGACTATTTCTCAGAAATTTGAATATATTGAAGTGGAAACGTATACAGCCTGCTTTTCTACTTCTCTGTTTCTCTTACATGGGATAGTGATATTTATGTGATAAGTGGCACTTTCAGTGTTGCCTGGACCACTTTAAATTCCCTCTACCTTAAAGTCTGTTGGGATTGCTTCTGACATTTCAAATAGCAAAATGTCTTCAGAACAGTTTGATAAGAACATCCATTTCTGCTCCTTCCCCTGTCAGTAAATTTTGGGCAAAAGTGGATTCATTTATTTTAAACTCAGACTGGTTCTTATCACCCCTACCACCAGCAATATCCCTGTTTTACTGACTTTGAAAAAGCTGGGACAAAGGTTCAGGGAAGTTTTTCTCTGAACAAGAATACTATCTGGTCAAAGTTAAATGAGCTGAATGTAAGTTGTGTATGTTTCTCATTCAGTGTGTTTCCAATCCTTGTTGGCTAATTAGTTCATTTAAAGAAGAAGAATTCATTGACCATATGGACCATGTTTATGCGGTGAAGAGCTGGGAAGGCAGCGCTGCGGTACAAGCATGTAAGGGCTGTCAGCACACAGAATTCATCCTCCTCTGTTGCGACCCTCGCAGGTGCTTGTCTCTTGTACTCCAGTTACTTACCCATCTAGAAACTGCCAGGGTAAAGACTCCCAAGAGAAGCAGCAAACTAGGAAAATATTCTCAGACAAAGCAGAGTCACTGCATATGCTTCCTTCATTATCCTCCCTTGGAGGATATTGAACTTTGAAATTGTTCAATATGCTTTTATGCTTTTATTGAAAACAACCCCTATGTGCTCCCAGTTCTATCCTCGGAGCGCTTGTGTCTCTGTAATGATTTTGCTTTTATAAGAATTGGATTTTCAAGATACGGTGCAAGATGAATACTTTGATATAAACCATGGGGCTTGCTTCTGAGTGTCCTGTGCTCTCTGTTCAAATAGCTATCACTGGTCAGAACTATTGATGAAAGGGATGGCCAGATTGCTGGGATAAAATTAGAACTGCAAGGCTGAACTGATGACCAAAACTTAAAGCAAACAAACTTTGTCCATTTCTTGGCTTTCAAACAGTTTAGTAGTATTTTGAAGGGAGAAAGAGAAAAGTAATCTTTCATAGTGGACCGAAAAGAGGATTTGAAAGACTTGCCTTTTTTTCCTGCTGCTTCTGCTAGATTGCTAGGCAGTTGGGGCCAAGTGATTTTAATATCTATGCCTCAGTTTCCCCTTTCTAAAATAGAGCTGTTGATACTAATAGAGCTGCAAAAATTCTTAATTAGCTATAGATAACAAACAGTTATGAGAGGCAGGCATTATTAATTTAGCAGTTACTTTTCATGTTTCTTGAAAGTTTGTACTTATTACGGTATCTCTGAGACAAGATGGAAGTAAAAGAACACCTTGTGCCAAAATCTAGCTTTATAATATATCCTGCCTGAGAAGTTTGCTCTAAATTTACATCAGCATAAAGTCATTAAGATGCTGTTTAGGAAAATAATAGTGCTAGTTATTTGAGCTTCTAAAGGGTGAACTGAGCTAATTTGAATCTAATTTGAATTTACCAATGGGTACTATTGGGTAATACCGATGCGCAGACAAGAAGATGAGCCACATGATCATCAAACAGGGAAAAGTAAGCATTTGCCAGGTACTCTTTGGTGGATTTCTGTTCTGCTCCTTACTGACAGGGACAGGCATGACAGCATCCTCCAGGAAGGAGTAGCTAAGAGAGCAGTGACCAGTGAGATTATAGCACCGGAGTAGACCTGCATGTCTTTCACTTTTCCAAACAACTCAGCCAGACAGCCGTATGCTTATCTTCTGTATGAGGCACCAGACCTGCATCTACTCAAAATTTTCTTCCTCATAGTGTCTGGAGTGACTGGGGCATACCCAGACTCTGAATTACCTTCCCAAAGACCAGATGTTCCCACCCTGGATCCCACCTGCCAGTGGGATCAGCCTGTCAGTGGCTCACCTGTCAGTGAGAGGCTTGCTTTCGTTCAACAGGATGGCTCACCAAGAATGTTGCACTTTGGCTTTGAGCTGCAGTGGCAGAATCCAGCTTTTGCTCATGCTCATCCGCAGGATTTCAAGCAGACGGGACTTTTGCCTTTTCCATGCGGCTCCCATCCCTGACAGACAGTTTTTGTACCCTACAGCTAATGTGGCTTCTGTGTTTTTCCAAAGCGCAAAGAAATAAGCACTGCTGTAAGTGCAAATGGAAACTGCTGCCTATTTCACATCCTCTCCAATTTGAGGCAGGACCAACAGGGTTGAAGATGAGAGTACACATGTTATGACTGTTTGAATTTTCAACAGCCTATGGTTAATTCTACATAATCGGTTCCTGCTTAAGATAGAAGCTTGTGAGTATCCTTTATAAGACATGGAAACAGATAAAGAGCTGGTGCAAGAAACAGAAAACAGATAATGTTAGTAAGAGAAACCATGTCTACTCTGAGGGAAGCATTAAGTGTGTCCCACATGGATTAAGACTCAGGTCTCTACTGCCTTTTATCCATATAACTGATCCAGACAAGTAGGATCAAGTTTAAGTGGTTACATTTGCTGATGCTGACTGGAGAGCAGCAAACACAAAGATAGCTTCCAGAGATGTTGAGGAGGCAGAAATCTGCTTTAGCTCTGGGTTACAGACTGACATACTGTATTTACGTGTTGCAAACAGCCTGATTCTGGTCTCTCTCTGCTTTCACTCTGATACAACACCATTGATTCATTGCAGTTACTTCTAATTTACTGTCAGCTTCTTCTAGTAGTGACAAGAAATGCATATAAGTTTAGCATGAAAATACATTTTTGTGGAAGAATGGGAGGATGGCAGAAAGACACTTAGACCTTCAAATCAAAATATAAACAGTCTAGTTTATGTCACTGAAGTGAAGGATTATCTAAGTTGAAAGTGAGAATCTGGGCCCAAAGAAACTATAATATGCAAAATTGGATGTGCTGCTATTTTTTTATATCCCTATTTATATCCCTATCCCCCATATCTATCCAGTCAGAGGACCAGTAAGTCTCACAGAGAACAGTTTGAGATAATATCGGGTGCCCCCTAGATAAGTTACAAAAGTTAGTAAGAGCTCTATGGCATCTTATATTTAGGTAAGGAGATCAACAAAAAGTAATTTACAGCTAGCTGTTTTGGTGACCCACAACACAGTAAATTCCTCCATGCAGGAAGACAGATTTCCAATTTTTTTAAGTCAGTGGAGCTCAACAAACAAACAAAAAAACAATTTGTATCTGGATCCTGTACTGAATGAAAACAGATTAATTCCTGGAAAAAAAGATCCAGCTAAATTATAACTAGTTTATAGAAATGCAGTTAGACCAAAGTTATGTTCAGTACAAAGTAAGTACAGTACCTACTGTAGTTAGTGTTACAACACTGAAATTTTTTGAACAATAGCTAAATTGAGCAAGACTAAGTCTTCTGGGTGTCATGGAACAGAAATGTTCTGAAGACATCTGGACAGGAGTTTAAAAATATTCCTATTTCAAAACAGAAGAGATACATAATCTTCCATTAAAAAATGAAGGAAATTACCAGAATATCATTAGTTCAGGCTATGAGAAACTATATTAATATATGCATTCTGTCATTCTTCTATATGGACAGTAACTATCATTATAAATTTGGGATACCATTCTCCGGATTTTCCTAAAAATTACAGTTCAAAGTGAAAAAAGGTCAAGAAAAATTCAAAAATTTGCAAATCGGAAATTTAAAAAAGCTTTTCAGAAATCATCATTTTCTAACAAATGAAAAAAAAAGTCTACTTTTTACTCTGATGTCTGATGGTTAAACAATCTAAAATAGCAATTTGGTATTTTTAATGTTTGTAGTGAAAGACTGTCCATATCAGAGAAACTACTTTCTAAAAGTACCCATTTCTATTTAGTCAGAAAAAAAAAAAGACTGAATGGTTATTAGCCATTAGCACAACCTTCCTTAGAAAGTGTCACAGTCTCCATTTCTTGAAGTATTTCTACGTGGAGCAACATAAGCAGCRTTTGAATGGGATAGCTTGGGTATTGTAAAAAGTCTAGCCACATTGGTATGATGCTCTCTCTAGGACAAAATGATCAATTGGCAGTACCTGTGGAAAAACAGAGTACGTCTGGGTGATAATATGTTATCCCATGTTGATACACAATWGAAGTACTTATGACATGAAACTGGATATTTTTCTTAAGATATGCTATGGCTCAAAAAAAGTTATGGGCTTAGTACAATATTAGAGCAGAAAGTTCTGTAGCCTATTCTATGAACTGTAATTAGAAAACAAACAATCTCCTGTTAGCTTATGTGACTAGAGAGAAACAGTGTAGGCAATAGCTCGAGTTCATTGATGGATCTGTATGATAAAATTTGATTTAGTGATATGCTTCTGTTCTGAATGACAAAAAGATAGGTGCATTTGTCAGAGCTACCAAGCAATCCACAAATACTAAATTTACTTTAAAATACTTCTGAAAAATAATGGAACACTTGTATAAAATAGGGGAAGAGAAACAATATAAAATCTTTTTTTTTTCAGCAAAATAAAAACTAAGACAGGGAATCTGTGGGGAATTCTCAATTTGAACTATATCTGTGCATCATGAAAAGCCAGATGGTTTAGGGACATCTATGCATGGAATGAGAAGAATATAATCTTCTAAACATGCCGGCATAATGGATTCTACAGGTTTGTAGTTGCTTTTCAGCTGCAACTGGTCAGCACTAACAATAATCACATTGCAAAAAAGGTAACAAGCACTCCAACCAAAAATTTACATCAAGATGAAATTTTATAGTCTCAGCTTATAATTCCATCTTTGTAATATGTGCAGCTGTGGATAACAACAATGCATCAGATGGTAATAATGCCAGAGTTAAAATAAAGATTTCCAAAAACTGCATATTCTGTTTTCTAAAACTTACAGATTAGTTATGGGGCTTTTCCAGGAAAGTGCAGCTCAAAGACGGATGGTGGAAACAGTCTATGAGGTTTTGATGTATGACAAGCATGTCTTTCCCTGAAACCCTGCCTAAGCCCTTATGGAGCGCATGTCTGCCTGCATTGCTGAGAATCCTATGGTGTGGATTGCTTGTGTTTTCTTTTCTGACACCATGACTATTGAACGGAAAAAAAATCCACAGAAGATCAACAGGCCACACTCAAGGAAAAGAAACTAGCTGGGAAATGACCACTGGTGCTCACAAGACAATTGTACGTGGGCAATGGGCAGAAACAAATCACAGGAACCAGGCCTGAGCATCGCGCTCTAGTGCAAAGTGTTTTGTGGGGAAAGCCTAGAGCCATGGCTGCAGCTGGTGAGGAGGAGGAAGCGGACCACCAAAGGTGAGGTCGGTGCGGCAGGGAAAGTCATATGGTGGTGAAGAGATGGAAACAGCAGGAACTTTCTCTGATTAATTTCTCCAGCCTTAGCTGATTGCTCAACTAGATGCCACGACCATGTGTGATTGTCTTCACTCGCTTTTACTAGTACGAACTTTGCCACTGTTGTCTTGTTTATGGCTTCCAAAAGCCCAGCTGGAAGAGGAAATAACATGGTTACCATTCCAAAGGCAGTGTAACATTTGGGTTTGAGCAAATAGCTTTAAATAAAGGTTAGCAAAACTGATCTAAATGAAGTTCAAGTTCATATTAAATAGAAGCCCACTGAATATTTGGTACTACCTAATACTGACTTTGTAAAGTAAAATCTTTTTGTTACTGTATTTGATGTTTGAGTTCATTTAAACTAACTGGACAAAGCTAAAGCAAAATCTGAATTCTCTCCTTTTAGAGAGAAAAATCTTATCATCACAGAAAAAGACTATTTCTTGAGTTTGCTACCACACATAAGATTCTCTAACCATTCTTAAGTTCCTGAAAAATTTAATTTCTACTGTTATGCTCCAGTTTTTGGATAAAGGAGAAAGGATTGTGAAAGTAATTACTGTATAGGAACACATATTTAGTCCAAAGAGGAATGAAGTGATATTCAGTATTACCCAAATAATGATTTTCCTTATTCTTCCTTTTAGTTGTTTTGTTCTCTTAATAGATCATTTTCCAAAATACCTGAAACTTAAAGCCTGTTCTAAATAACTACTTTTATTGAATGGTGGGGTTTTTTTTCCACATTAATCTAACCTGTTATGTAAATTTTCTCTGGTATTTTAAGCTAGTCTTCATTCTTCATTGAAGTGATCATTTTGTATTAAGCCAATATGGGTTGTCTTTTGAAAATGTTTCTCACTGAAATTGTTAATATCTTTAACAATTTTTTGAGGATTCTTACCTTAATAATATATGAGAATATATGTCTCAGACACAGATAATATCTCATGAGTGTGAGAAATCCAAAGCAAATTAACAAAAATTAGTTAACATTATTGTTTGGATCCCTTGGGATGTAGGATACTGAGATTTGCATCCTTGTCCTTCTTTTTATCCCAGTTGTGTATCATTACCATGAAGCTATTACTTATTTTAGTAGGCAAAACACAGCATTGCTTTATTAAAATATAATTTCTTGGTTTGATGGTCAAGCTGCAATGTCTGAAAAACATTCACTCTATTCAAACATGACCAAACACATTGCTTTAATTTCTCTCTTCTACAAATTTTTCTGCCCAGACTTGACTCCAAAGCATTTTACCAGGTAATTTTTTTCATCTCCCATGTCAAACCTACAGATAAAGTGTTACATGCTACTATACACCTATATGCCTTTTTTCGCAAAATGAAGGAAAACAACTAATGCAAGAACTAGTCAAAGAAATTCCAGATAAACGTTTAGATGATATAGCAAATGCATCATTTTCACATTAAAATCTGGTATTTCTTTGATTAGTTGCCTTGTTAGTACTTAATAAGCAGTGGTAAAAGTACTTTTTTAGTTTAACATTCTTCTAACTTTTTTTTAAGTCTATTTGATTCAGAAGCATACTAAATGATTCCTCGAACAGGTACAAGAAAATTAACAGATATGACATTCAGGTGTCTTATTAGCCTTTAAACATTTTGCCCTGTCCAACTTTACACTTGTGAGGACCTAAGGAAAACTGGTAATGTTGATCAGTCCAATTGGTTATATTCCACTGAGATGTGTTCAAAACTGCAAGTACAAAGAACTGTCCTAGTTTTGATTCCAAGGTCTCTGTAGGAAATCGCCTTACGATAAACAGGCATGCAAAACTTAAATGTGACAATGCTATCACCACAGCTTTCTCAAACCTCGTGAATTAGAATCATAATCTTGTGTTAATATAAAAATATGTTCACATACATAATCACAATTGTGTTTTTAATGAAATAGGTTTCGAAAATAAATCTGTAAATGTAAATCTGTTGCCAAACTACTTTTAGCCTTTAGATAGGAATAGCTTTTCATAGAAAAATCAATTCAATATGTTGATGGGAGACTTTTGAAAAATGGAGATTGTTTCTGAAGGAGATGCTGGATTACAGAAGTTGATTCAGAACTTTAAAAATTACTCTATACTGTTAGATATCTTAACTTTTAGACAAGCTGTAAATTGAGATAATCTATTACTCCTAAAATGAGTATTCTCAGAAGGAAAAGAACATTAAACTAATTTCATATATCAGGATAAAAAATAAAATATTTTCAGAAGGTAAAAACTATTAAAGTTATTGAAATTATAGAAAGAAAATAAATATTTCTCTTTTCATTTTGATTTGGAATTAAAAATAATTGTGATTATCTCCACTGAGAGGAAAACTTCTTCTTTTCTAAGCCATGCCTGCCTATCTGTCTTAGGAAAAGAATTCTCACTTTTAAGGATTAATGCATCTTCCTGTTTATCTGATTCACAGCCATCAACAGACAAGACAAGGGAGGACACTTGTCTTATTCGGGGTGAAACAAATTGTGAGCTATAGTTATGTGTATATCAGTGTCATATGTATATGACAGTGAGGAGAATATTGGATAAACAAATAAAAAGATTTTCTTATGGCTGTCAGCGGGTAGAAAAGGGGTAGACTTAAATATATAGCCAGCATAGCTACTATGTGGAGGAGAGGTGGCTTACCACATTCTTGCAGCCAATTTGCAGCAATCCTAACAGCAAAACTGGATTGCAAGCAGATGAGGATGTTCCCACGGCCAGCCGCAGTGAGCACCCTGTGGAAAAGGGGTGTTAAGCCACATATCTTCCAAACCCTATCACCCGCCCAAACCGTAGCCTGACGCAGGGAATGGTTTCCTTCTGTGCTTCCTTAGAGGGCTTCCCTTTTCCCCCATTGCTGCTTTGTTTACAGGCACAGTGCAACAGAGCTCTAATTTTTGTGTATACTTCTTTTGGTACCTGAAAGAGGAAGAATGAAAATCTTTCACTTCTCTTTTCCCTCCCAGCAATGAAAAAAAAAAAAAAAAAGTCTTAGTCTTTACGTGCACACAGTTAGAACAGTTTGGTCTCTGAACAGGAATGGAGAGCAGCACAAAACACTGTATCAGGCCACGGACTGTGCTATCTACCAACGCCCCTTTGGAACCTCCCACTGCGTTCTTGCACTTGCAAATTCTTATTTATTTTCACAGTTGGTTATGAAAGCTGTCACATTTTTAGTATTAATACTGCTTCAGCATTTGCTGCCTTTGGGAGTACTACAGCCTATTAGAGCAGGAAAACATGCCTCAGAAAATAAAAACTTCTGCTATCTATACCAGAAAAACATAAAGAAGCAGCAGAATGCATATGAAGAGCAGTAAACAAACATATCAGAAATCAGAAGTTATTTGGCTGTAGTGGAATCTCCCAAGAGAGAAAGGGCCAATTTTAGGGCTGACCATGAAGAATTCCTATCCTCCCTTTTAAGTAGAAATCCTTCCAGAGACTGTGTAGAACCCATCTTGAAATTCCCATTTAAAATATTAATGTTATTTGTCTGAAAAATACTCAGTAAGGACTTCAGAATTTTACCTATGGAAATCTGAAAACAATGTATTAAAACTAAGAAAATATTTATTCAAACACTAACAGAGTGTATGCTACTAGATGGAGCTGGAGCAAAAGCACTTTAGCTGTCTTTAAATCAACACTCATTTACACCAGAAGGATATGGCTTAGAGTGGCTTCAAAAAGCTTTATCTTCTGCTTTCAAGAAAAAAATATCTTGGTTATTTTTCCTAAGATCTTTGCTTAAGTTAAGATTTTCCAGCCTCCATTGTTCACTTGTTCTCATTTTCTTTGAAAGGTTCTTTCAGCTTTTTAATTCCATTCCCTTTTTCTTCAAAGCTTTGAATGCCCAAATATAACACATATTTTGCAGAATATTTAATAATTACTTAATATTATAAAGCATAAAAAATAGACAATTAGAAGGAGGATCATGGAACAAAAAAGGAAAAAAGAGAAAGGAAAAATAACTGAGACRTATCTCCTTTGAGAAAGAGCTGGTAACGTTACAATCTTACATTAGCAGTCTTAATATTTTTTTGTTTCCAGTGTATTGTTGGTCTCCTTTGGGCAAAGTACAATAGCTTTCCAGCAAAGCAATGCAGGACATTTTAGAATAGAATAGAATAGAATAGAATAGAATAGAATAGAATAGAATAGAATAGAATAGAATGGAACGGAACGGAACGGAACGGAACAGAACGGAAAAACAGCTTTTGATATAAACTTATAGTCCTATAATAAGTATAAATGGTTTGGAGACTGTGGAAACATTCAAATTACTGGACATGTAAATGTGACAAATGTAATCTAGCTGCAAAACAAAATCTCATTTACTCGTGTATTTGTTCTTCACAAGAATTGCCGTAATAGCTCTTTTTCAAACTTAGCTGATTCTTTTGCTCATATGCTACTCCATATGATTTTTCCATTATTTTACATTTTTCTTTATATTGGGTTAAATTACCCAAGGAAAATGCTTCAAAACAAACTCCAAAAGACTTCTGTGTTTGAAGGCTGGCAGAGAATATATACACACATACATACACATATAACTCTGGATGCTCAAACATCATCTTGTCATCTCCCAGACTAATACATTCTGACCTGTCTCTGTGATTCTGTAGTCTGTCCAGGAATGTGTCACAAAAAAGAGAAAAGTATATAACTGCATTAGAAATCAAGTAGTTTGTTATTGTCTAGTACACTCTATTTTTAAAAAAAGACTGGTTGGATTTTCATAAGGGCAGAAGGTATTTGGCTGTTCTGTTGGATTCTTTTCTTGCTGTATTGCAATTACTAGTCAAAATAGTTGGGCACATTGCAATTGGCCACAGAAATGTTTTCAGGAGACACAGCATTGTTTAACATTTCACTTTAACAAAAAACACAATTATATCTGTCTGACCACACAGAGGACAAGGATAACCCTGCATTTTCATCTAAGTAGCCTATTTGTACTGATTGAGCCTGCTTATATAGCAGAGGTAATTATCACCGATATTTTGTGAAGTCACTTCTGAAGCAAAGATAGGGGTTGGAATTAGGTCTTCAAGATTTTACCTATCACTCTCTTTAAAGAGCGTTCTGAGTCATATTCTTACATGCTCAAGAGCCATGGATGAATCTTCAAAAGATCTCAGTTTATACAACTAGTAGCTATAGTTTCAAAATTATACAATGCACAACAGCTACTATAAGGAAAAGGCCCTATGAGACCATGCACTAAGTAGAGTTCTTTTGAAAATCTGTTTATGAGTGAGATGAACTTTCAAAATATCCAAGCTATATATGCTTTGGTTGTCCATCACTTGTCACTACAAGTGATACATACTTACCTATGTTTCATAATTTTTGTTTAGAAATRCTTGTAAGTGTTTTTAGACCTTATGATTAAAGGATACTATAAATACCATGTATTATTATTTTGCTGGCCCAGAAGAAGCAGACACAAGCATGCAGACTCCATTAGATGAATATGAATTTCCCTTACACTTCATTAGAACGTCAGCATATTTAGACATACAGGGCAACAGAATGGACCATATCACATAACTGGAGARCAGACAATCTGAGGGAAATTCATAAGCAAAGCATTTGCATTTTTCCAAGTAAGCTGGCCCTGTTCCTTTTTTAGACCCGCTACTGAATTTGTCTTGGTCAAAAGTCTTTTTAAAGAGACTTACATTGTACTCACAGTAGGCAGCATGCTATCAGATATTTTTCACTCACTTTAACTTGAAATAAGATGTAAAAAAAATACTGTTTGAAATAGTTGTCTTATGGAAAAGGAAAGAATATTTAAGCATATGTTTACAGTTCAAGAACTATTACACAATTTTCAGGATTATATTTAGATAAGTAACAAAACAAGAGAAATATCGAAATGATCTTTTTTTAATCAGTTACAAAAGGACTTAAATGCTTATATGTGCTTTTGAAAACAAAGTTTCAGGTGATATCTACAATACAAAATGTTTTTATAAGAAACAGAAACAAAAACAAGTTGGTAGATATTTTGTCACTCACCCATCTAAAATTCAACCTTATTTTTTGAAACCAGTRTAAGCATTACATTGTTCTTAGCTAGTATTGAAAGGAAAATATCAAATTTTTGTAAGCCCTAAAACTGAGGGGAGGCATTGTAAATAAAAAAGCTATCATATATCAAACCAGGGATATGAATGTGTTTATGGCTTATATATGAAAAATGTGTGATATGTATATGTGAACATCTTCAGTGAAATTATTTGAAATTTTAATTCTTGAATAAGGTGATGGAGATTTAGAACTGGGGCAAGTCTATAAATCTGAGCAACAGGTTTGTAGTTGCTGATGTGCTATAGTAGCTCCTATGTGCTCCCAGAAGAGTTTCCAAAGAGAAACTTCCTAGAAGCAGGACAAACTGAGCAAGTTGGGTCCTTGTCCAAGGTGAATAAAAAGAAGAAGCAGGGTGGGGAATTGAATTGAGGCTGGCTGAAGGGGCAGCAAGCCATGTGCATGAGAGGAGTTCAGTACCAGGGTTTTCTTCCACGTGGGGAAAAGCAGACACGACTGCCTCTAGTCTGGAAAATCATGAAAATGAGTTTCCCAACCCAATAGTAATTAGCTGATTTCCCCCAGCCTCGACTTAACTCTCCTTCTTACAGTATATATTACAGCACTGTACTGAAGTTCAGATCTCTGTAACTTTAGACCTTTAGCTTCCAAGCATTTAGACCATCACTATGCATGGAGGTATCAACCTGAGACAGCTGGTAAATCTGGAAAAGAACTTTCTCCCTTGTATATCCAAGGATCATCACAACAAGGAAAAACTCTTCCAATGAGATTTCCAATCTATTCTTAGAGTAAAATTTCCAGGCAAAAAAAGAACGAGTAGCCAAATTTTAGGAAGTTTCTTTAAAATCCTCTGTAATTTGCTCATCACTCGATCCAGTTTAGGGTCAGTTTGGTCCAGGAGAATCGTGGAAGGGTAACAAGTAACTGTGGGCCAACTATCTGGTGCACAGGTCAATGACACATTTTCTGTTTTAGGTTTCACAAATCTCATGCTGGCTACACAAATCACTAGAGTGATGAGAGTATAGTTTTAGAATTTAGCCTGTGAAAATATAAATATTCAGTGAGGGTGCTATGTACTGCCCAGGCTATAAGGATCTCAGTCCAAGCCAGAAAATGTAGCTCATTTCATTGCAAATTCACTGGACAGAGAATCAGATAGGAAAAAGAAGGAACATTGAGATGGTAAAAAAGATCTTTATTTATCCCATGATCAGATCAGTGGTGTGACTATCCTAGTGGAATAATAAGGGTTTATCTTATGTCCCCATTGTTCAGTACAGAGACAAAAGCAACATGTGACTATAYTTCAAAGAAATTCAGCTCATATTTCCATTTTGTGTGTGGGTGTGTGATTTGCTGTGTAATCCGCATAAGAAAGGATTCTTTAGCTTCAATATGGAGAAAACTGAGTAGCCTTTGTTTTGCAGAATATCAGATCAGATGATCCATGTTTAATTCCTGATGTAACATTCACATGCCCATGTTTGTCTTTCATGAAGATCAGGGGAACAACTATTATAAAAATCTATTGAACAGGGAAACCAGTGATATAAGTTTGACTTGCTTGTGTATAAGCGCGATGAGTATGAATAGTTCTCCCTTGTCTTGGAGAACGATTAATCACTAATCATTCTGCCCTGAAATAAGCTGTTCCCAGCTTTTCTGGGAATATCTGCAGAGAAGACTCATAGGCAACCCATGGTGATGTATCTCTTCCCCACCACTCCTGGACTCTCCCCTCCCCTATAAAAGCATCACTTCTGCAAATCCACTGGTTTCATTTTTATTAGATCAARTTTGGCTATTTAGATTTGGCTCAGGATGGGAAGATTGATTTTCAAATGCATGTCTCGACTAATATATTCAAAAGTACAAGAGAAAGAAGCACATGAGTAGAACCTGTTTAACCTCTATCTGTATCTTATATTTCATATCCTTTTCATATTGTTCTGTGCTATTGGCTAGACAGCCAAACTCTTTGGTGCCACTCAATAATTACATATTTAGTTCAGATGTTCTTGACTGGAAAATTTCAATGGATAAATTCACACTATTTCAGTTTTTTTTTCTATTGCTAAAGATGTATCTAGGGACCGATAGACCTTAAAAGAAATGTCTGAAAATAAGTGATACATTGTACATTACTTGAGACTTGTGTTTGTAACCTCACCATGGYATGGGCTGTACAGGATGATCACACCCATATCATTGATTTCTCTGGGATTTAAGGTTCCTCAACAAGTAAGAATGTTGATTCACAGAGATATGTATCCACAGTAGATCAAGTGAAATAATGACACTTTAATTGCAGAAGTCTTTCAAAATSGTTTGTGTTTCCTTTTCCACATCAGTTGAAACATCTTAAAGAGGTTTCTCTAGTTTGCAGAAATTCAGGTTTTCCATGAATAAATATAATTTTTATGTCTTTATTATTTTACATGCAAAACAATTCCTCTTGTACTTTATACTCTTACATAATTAAACTACTTAATGAAGTAGTTGAGTCCACATAGTATTTCAGCTTGTTAGAGCTTCTGCATACATATTTTGATGTAACATTACTTTTATTAATAAATCTGCTAGAAGAAAATTAAAAGCAGTTATCATTACAAGTGTATATAAAACAACAGTTTAATTCATTGACCATTGATTGTTTAAAACCTCTGTATTACCCAATGCACTGAAACAAAACAGGACACAAAATCCATTCCCTATATACACATGCATTTGATGTTGCTGGTTTACATATTTGTGAGCCCTATCTCATTTTATTTTATTTTATGAAGAAATTTTATTTTATGAAGAAAAGTGGTTCTAGGCCAGTCTGAATGCAAAGTCCAGTGAAGTTAATAAAGCTGATTTAATGGACTTTGGCTAAGGCTTATAATTTGTATATCAGTTTAAATAGGTAACTTACCTTGCAATCCTGCAAGATAAAGCTCTCTAAATATATTGAAGTTCATTATCACTGCAGTTATATGTTGAACACTTACTTTGAATTATACAGAATTCATTTAACTACTTGCCAGCAACATGGAAGTTCTCTGAAAGGAAAGGATTTGAACAAATGTACCGAAATAAAGCCGTATTGTTAGTTTACTTTGACTCTCTATTTTTGCCAAGGGTCTGCCCAGCCTTTGAGTGGGTTGACAGAAAGTCACTTATGACTTTCAACATTTAACTAGAGATTAAGTTCAATAAATCCACCTGGACGTTCAGGCTAGTTAGCAGGCAGACAAAGACACCCAGGAGGCCATTCAGTCCTAGGTGGTCTGAACGGCCCCTCACAATTTGCTCCATTGATTACAAAGGGAGACTGTGTTGACAAAGATCCTAACTTAGGTGACTCAGCTAAATGCCTGAAAATGCACCAGAAAAATGTTAGTGTTCATGTGCAATAGATGACATACTGGATTTTGGAAAACCTTTTATCTTTCCCAGGTACTGGCTATATATACTTGCTATCTATTGTTGCCTCTTGTAAAAGATGCTGTACATAAGCAGCTACCAAACAACCCTGGCAACATTAGCTCATATCCTAGTCTAAGAGGTCAGAACCTTTTCCAGGAAGACCACAAATTGTTGTAATATGTGATAAAGTCAACCGTGATGACCCGCTAGATCATGGCTGAATTTTGGCAACATACAACCCGCACAACAAAAACTCATAGCACTCAACCAGTGCCATACTGGACATGAACCTGGTAAACATCATGCAACTCTGTCTGTGGAAATCAGAAATGCTTTGATCATCAGGGAGTGACTTAAAAAGCTTTCAAAATATCTGTGTGCAAGACAGAATACATAATTTCGCTGACAAAGCTGCTTACTTCAGCACTGATGTTTGCCAGATCCTGCACTGTTTAACTGCGTGTTGTAATAAAACAATGTAGGTACTTCTGTGGATGTGTAGTGATCCACACGTTTGATGATACTCTTATCTATCATAGCAGGACTGTATCAGATTGCAACTAGTAATGAGAACTTCCCACTTAACCTGATGAAGAGTAAACAAACTTTACCACTCCAGCTGGGTTAAGTGGGTTGCCTACTGTGGTACTAGAAGTTTCATAGAAAAGATGTCACCGGTGAAACCAACCAAGCTAAGTGAAAGAGGCCGGTAGCACAGAGTATATGCCTTGCAACAAACACAAATATTAATTTCTTTTGATTTTATTTCATGAAAAAAAAAGAAAATTGGAGAAATCAAAAAGAAATCAAATGATGCAGGATTAAGTTTGACATTTGATGTCTAAAAAATGCTTGTATCTTAAAACATGGTCTTTTATGTTAAAACGATACTGGTTTTTAGTATGCAACATCTTTATGTAATATTGTGTAAGAACTTAGAATATTATTGAAGTTTTGATACAGAGCATTGCATTTGCAAGGCGCTCAGAGAAAATTGATTTGGAAGTTATGAGTGTTTAAAGTTTGTAGTAAAAATATTTTTCTCTGTGTTTATAAATAATTTTAAATTAGGCTGGTTTTATTTAGTTATAAAGCATACAGATTACAATAATAATATCAATGTACTGGACTAGAAATACACTGTTTATAACCATTGCATGTGAATAAAGCCAATTCTGCTTGTTAATTGAAATTCTAGAAATTCCAACATTCCAAAACTTAAAAGGGAACTGTGTACTTTGTCCCTTTTCTTTAAACTACTGGCAACCATATTTATGGTATATGGTCATTAATTTCCCTTAATAATGTTGTTTCATCTTGATATCTTAAAGGATTGTAGTTACAAAGGTAAATAATTAGCCTGCAAGAGACTACATTGTGTCATTGACTCTAAACGGCCCTGTGAATTTCACAGAAAGTGGTACTTTTTATAATGTTGACTGCTGTGCCATTTAAAATGACATATAAATGTGCAAACATATACACACAGGCTTCTTTCTGAATCTCTTTTTTTCACTGTCATTTATTTTTTATTTAATATCAGTGTGCTGAATCTAGAGAAATAAATAAATAATACAAATGAATTTATAATAGTTCTTTGGTAAAGACTGCAGGAACATAAAAGGATGCTATAAAGAAGAAAGAGATTAATTATACTTCATAGTCAAGGAAGACAGAACAAGAAATAATTGCCTCAAGCTTCAGTGGGAAAAAAATGTGGGCTAAATATTAGGACAAAAGATTTACTGCTGGAAGAATAGTTAAACAATAGAATAAGCTGTCAAGGAAAGTTTTGTTAACTGCCATAATTGGGATTATTAATGGGTAGAACAGATGCCCAATGAGCAAAGATAGGTTACAGATAACAACATCCAGTTCTGCCATGATGTAGATGGATCTTAGTGTCTAACAGATAGATTGTGCAGCGGATATATTGACTCTTACTGGGTGAAGCAAATCTCTTCTGTCCAAGACCCTCTCGAATGTATGAAACTTCACCTGGAAAAGCTCACTACCAGAATGAACCAGCCAGTTGAAGGCTTGGTAGCCAAAGTTCCTGACAGTGTTCTCTAAGCATCAGTAGTTTCTTCATTAAATGACTCGCATTTGTATCTGAAGGATTTACCATTTTTTGAGACGTTTTCTATCTCTACTGCAGTGCTGGTAGTATCATGTTCATTCTGAAAACTTAATGATTATAGGATTATATACTTTATTCATATCAATATAACAGAAAATGTGTGTAAAAGGTTTATGGATTTGGTCCAAATATTTTTATTTCAGTTGTACTGCAAAATATTTCCAGTCTTTTTTATTTATAGTAAAAGAAATGCTGATAATATTTTTTAAAAGAGTTTTTTTTTACAAAATCGTTGGAAACAGGAACTAAGTCAGGAATTTGGTGGTTAAAACCTCAGGAATTCATTTATACTCTGTATGTCCTGCAAAAGAATGTGAAAGCTTCATGGAATAAATTTATGTTACTGAATTTATTAGAAAATTGTTTTGAGGCATAGAACACCAATTGTATATCAAATCACCAATTACATGTTCAAACCATTGTCAATAATGTCACTTAATTGCATGCTGGGGTATTAAATTCAATCCAAATGGTAAAATGTGCATTTGAGATTGATTAGTTTATTACATAAATGCATTAGCTGGTTACTTAAAATTGATTAGTAAGGTTTTAGTTCAGTGCAGGAAATTGCTACGTTAATCCAAGCACTTCTCTCTTTATTCTCCAATTACATAAAATACCCCACATAGCACTGCAACTGGGAAAAAATTGCATTGGCCTTGTTCAGAAATTCTACCCATAAATCACAAGAGGCCAAAGATGGGATGTTGCATGAATAAAAGTTCGGCTGTTTGGCTTACAGTACATAAGCATGCTGGAAACAGCTCACAACAGAAAGTACATCATTCATAGCCCTATTCTTTTACTAGGAGCGAGATTCAAAGAAYCTAAGTAGAACTGTGAATTTTAAGTGCCTTCCTGGAAAAATATGATCTTTATAGAAAGCCCTGTTCAGCATACATTTGGTCCTGGAAAAGCAGTCAAATGCTATAGGCTCTTTATTTTAAGTCCCCAAGCTGCTCATCGTTATGTATTTCAGCATGTATGGGAGTACCTCTGTTTTGACAGGCTGAGCAAATTGCAGTTAAATAATGGCTCAGCCTGATCAAAATAGAGAAACCAGGCACAGCTCACTTGTGCCTCTGTAATCTGGTGGATCTTAACATACACTGTTAGGGTCAGGCTTTCCATAAAGTCACAGTAGCATCCAGTACTTTCCTTTAAAACTTGGCTGGGCTGACTGCTGGTGCGTTTGCACACATTTTAATGAACTAGCTTGAGGTGCTTGAAGACATTTTCCAAAATTCGGAAGTCCAACATGCTGTGCTGTCCTCAACCTGAACTGATGTAATTTCAACCTCCAAAAAAAAAAAAAGGACCCTATCTAGCCAAATTGCAGCCTCTGTCGTCATAAAGAATTTCCCAAACTTTTTACTAAAACTCCTTTACTTGCATGAAGAAATGAAAGATACCTGGATCCAAAGAAAGATAAAGAAGGGAATAGGGAGACATTCTTCAGACTAATGATCATCTACCTCAGTGAAGTCCTGCAATTTTCTGCCCATTCCCAGACCTCTTTGTCGTTGTTTTATATTCAGCAATAACTACAGGAAATACCTGCTGCAACCACCTCCTTCTCTTCCTAGGATCATACTTTAAGAGAGAGGAATGAACTTTGCTCAACTCTTTAAAAATAGAGATAGATATTTACCTCTGCAAGAGAGTTCTGGATCTCAAATGGGATCTCCCTGCAGACTTCAGCTGCTCGGAGGAACAAGGTTTCAGGAGTGCCTTTGTCTTCACTGCAGCTCTACACTTTGAAATAGCTTCCTGATCTCCATCATGTTTTGGATCCCATCTTGAGTAGCCTAACACTCCCACATATTTTCTAGTGAATCTAGCTTCCTCTCTGGGTGTCAGATGCATTACAACAACTAACAATTGGGCATCAAAACTCTTTCTAAATGCTTAACTAATTAATCTAATTCAGTGTTTTTCAAGATTTTGTTTGATTGTGAATCCCAACAGAATTTTTCTGTGGAGTTAAGGACAGACTCCTCTGGCAACTTCATTTATGAAGACTGAGATATGAAATAGCTGAACTTTTATTAACTTGCTTTTTAAATTCCTCTTAGAAATTGTCCATGGACAGCAGGGATCCACTGATTACATTACAAATGTATTGGGATTAATCAATCAAAACAAAATTGTCACACCCCCACCTGATGGCTTTTTTTTGGTATACACTTTGTGATTCCACTAGATATATTATCATTTACAACAGCAGGAGATGTGACTGGAACTGTCCTTTGTAAATAGGCTGCTATTAATGATCTTATCAAGGATCTAAAACAAATCCCCTGGCATTTCTTCAACTTTCTCACCATTCTCATATTATATCAAACATATAGATCAAGATGCAGATCTCTTTAGACCCCAGTTTACCCTGATGGACTTCACCTTCTTGTGTGAAACAGGGAAACATTATCCCATTAAAGGACAGACACGTTCAGGGCCTTATACTGCAGAAGGAGCAGTCCTGAGAATACAGGGATCTCTGAAAACAGTCCATCTAAGCTTACTACACATAAGCAAGCACAGTAGCCACTTCCCTCGATGCTGAGGTAGATGATTAGCATTAGAAGGTCCATGAATTAAGGTATGCAAATTCAAAGGAAAGCACTGGATCAGGCACTATGTGATCTAATTAGTTTTTTTAGAGTTGCAGTTCTTACAAAAGGAAGAATAACTATTTTGAAAAATATCCCTCAGAAATAATCCTTTAAGTTCTTAAACAGATTTGATTAATCTAATTTCCTTTATTTACGAATATTGCAGAAAATGAGTCTACTCCTTGGAATATTTTGTGAAATATATGGTTGTAGTGAATGCTGCAGAGTAATAAAAGAAAATAAGTTTGGACTTGCTAGGATCATCACTGGTACAAGCATTTATCAACAACCTGGTTCCAGGTCCAGCCTACCCATTCAAACAAGACCGGGAGATAAAATCAGATATCTCACTCTGCTATTATAATAGTTTGAATATTAAATGTCTGCAATTAATACATCATTATTTAGCTACTTGCAAAGAAGTATTCACTAATCCAATCCAGGAAATGTTTTTTTTTTCAGTGGAAACAAATAATTAAATCAAATCACAGCTAAACAAAAAACAAACAAAAATGAGAAAAAATGATTTGAATAAATTATTGCTTACAAACCATTTAACATTAATAGGTCGTATAGAGTTCATTAAGCTCTGAAGAACCAAAGAAAACAAAGTATAGCAAACTGAATCATAAGGATGTGTTCAATTTTCTTAGTGGAAATAGATTTGAGAGCAGTTGCTAGGTATTCTCATGTAAACACATGGGAAATGCTGAGCTTTTGTTTTTGATTTTATTTTTAAGTGAAAAGAAACCAGCTAGCAGTAATGGAATGTGTAAAAGTTTAAAATTACTAATTTTACCTGTATGGCTGTAAGACATATTTTTATTGATTTACTCCATCTCCCAAAAAACTGAATTCTCCTAGGTTCCTTGTTTTGCTGTTTTAAGATATATGAAGATGTGAGAAAAGGGGATTTATTTTTATATCATTGTGTTGTTCCACTAAATTATTTAAAACAAAGTATAGTACTTTATATTTGGTGTATGTTACAGCACCTGCTCTATTCCTCAAGGAGGTATCACAGTCTGCTCATCACTGCATATTCAGCTCTTCTGACTGCACATCTACTGAGTTTCAATAGATTATAGCAATGAATCACTGAAAATAAGCATCGCCTAACTGTTTTGAACTTTGAAATGGTCCTAGGAAGCTTTTAAAATTCAGAAATATCACCATTAAAAATAATCAGCAACTTCTTCACACATTTGACTAAAATCAGGGATTTGGAACTTCTCAGTAGAGTTAGTTACATCTTTATTGCTATTTCCTTACTAAGTTACCCTCCTTTGCTTGATAAGAGCATAATTCATGAACCTGTTGATCCAAACTGGCCTAGAAATTCTTTGTTATCTATAAGTATTTGCAAGATAATATGAATGAATAATTTTTACTCTATGGACTGCTCAAAAATTTTCAATCTTGGCTGTTCATTATATGCCCTGACTTTTTAACCTGTTAGGGTTAGACTGTGTTCATAGGCATACCCCTGAACACCAGTGACTTCTTGTCTGCAATACCCACGGAAAAACTCTAGCTATGTTGACTCATGAGTATAAAGGAGGGAGCCAAGGTCCTATTCAGACTCAGCTCTGCTTCTTCTGTCTGTAAATGGTATAATAGTACTGCACTGCACACTTCATCATATTCTCCAAATTTAATAAATCATATTTATCAAGCAGAGAAAATTATTGTGTGAGGATTTTGCTTTTGGGTAGGATAATAGTAATTAATAAGAATGTATGTAAGTCATTATTTATTCAGAATGAACCCTTGAAGAAGTTATTCGTGTTACAATTCATTCATATTTTGGAATTCACAGTTATTTGGATAATCCAGCTGTTGTCTGAATACTTGTGAGTGATAAATAATGTAACATAATGATCACAACTCCAGCTTGATACTACTGTTCTCAAATACATCTATATATAAGTTTGGGGATTTTGGTTTCTTTTTTTTAAAGTGTTGGGTTTTTTTCCTTATTTTTATTACTTTATGTATGTTCTTTATTTCTTAGCTAGCTCAGTTATTCAATTAGTAAAATGTGGCTTTTAGATTCTATGTAACTCAGGTATTGGTAAAAATCTTATATTGAGCTGGTCAATGTGGTATGAAGCATTTTTGTAGACTCATCGATAGTTAGGTGTGAGATGGGGTGAATTYATTTTATTCTTCATTTTCACCATCCTATCTACAAAGTTCCTCAGTGAAATTCTTCCATATGCTGGATTGCTTTCACTTTTCTTTGATCAAGATTCCATTTTTTTCTTTCCAAATTATTTTTGTGTTTCATGAGCATATGTTTGATTCATAGAGCCATAGTCAATCTACTACCAAGAAGGTGGTTAAATCGGCCCATGTGGAGTTCAGTAGTGCTGCAGCTAGACTGCTTTCCAGACCAAACCTATCTGATTTAGTTCAAAGTCAGCTAACTCAGATATCTCTACACTGTTTGAGTCTGGATTATGATGATCATCTAACCTGGTTTCCCACATAGCACAGAGCAGTTATTTAAAAAGAATTCTGGAACTTATAGAGGGGGAAAAAATCTTTTTTTGTTTTTGTTTTTAGTTCCTGGAAAGTCATTCCAATGCTTCCTTTTCTTCAATGTGGGCAAAAAAGGCGAAAGGGCTCACAACAACACAGATCTCAGTTTTCATACACTGAAGCTTGGGTTGTTAGCAAAATGCACTCTCTATAACTAAATCCTTTTTCCCATGAAGACACAGATTTTCTTATTTTTTGTCATTTCTTTTCTTCCTTTCCCTTTCTCTTTCAAAAAATAAAACAACCTCCCCACCCCCAACCCCTCCTCCCAAATACAGCAAAGCAGTCTCTGTCTATGGCTGTGTATGTGTTTTGTCAATAATGAGACTACGGCTTCTTGAGCGTACAAGTGTAACATATTGATGTTCCACTATTCCCTCCCATTTTATATTTAAAACATTTCTCCAAATGATTTGACCTGTCTATGTTATTGCTTTCAGCTTGTGAATTTAGTCCTTCTAAACATGAAAATGCAAACAATTTTACCTTCATCCTGCTTTCCTAAGAATCAGTATTTTTGCTGCTTACCAATGGCTGGACTTTGCAGCTGATACAAACACATCTGGTTAGCTTTAAGAAAATTACCCCTGACCTTGGACTTGGTAGGAATTCTAAACTCTTTTTAAAAGGTAAGGATCAAACTATTCTGAAAGAATCTATTGGAGGATAAAAATGTTCCCTGTATACTCCTGGTGAGGTAGCTCTGTGAACATGTCATGATGTGTCTTATGAATAGCACCTACGTTCTTAGTACCTCAGGTTCATATGCATAGCACTGGGAAGGTTCTTGGGATTTGCAGTAGAATAGAAAACAATTGAAAGACAACAAGATGTATCCTCTTTGAACTGTACAAGCAGCATAATATTCCATGTGTATCTAAGAACTGGAGAAAGAGACRTAAGGAAAAGAGCAGACAGAAAAAGGAGGTGGAATATTTACAGTCCCTAATTGTAAACACATCTGAGGCAATGTGTTTGAGCTTTCAGATAGAAGAATTAATAAGAGGTTGGATGTTAGCAGCTAGGTCTACCATCATCTGAAGTTTGTGAGTTTAACTGACAGTCTGAATCCAAAATAAATAAACATTCAGCTTTCAGAACCAGGATCACAAATATTGTTACACTTAATTTGTGGTATAAATGATAATATTGTCAAGAAGAGACCAATGACAATAATGATAATAGAACCTGAACTTGCTCTGTACCACCTAGATCTTGTCTGAAGCACATTGTCAATGTTTCTGAATATGAGTGGAAAGCTTTCTGTACCTCTGATTTTGCTTCGCCTGTTCTGGCAGCTGATTGTCTGAATTACCAGTTTAGTGCCTTTGACAATCACCATATTCACTTTGGAAAAGAAGTAGAGTAATTCTAGGAGATTATGAAAAGGATGATTGTAAGTTTATAACAGGGTGTAATAATTGAAAGCCAAGCCACAGTAGCCTTAAATCAGAGAAAAAGAAGGATAGACGAGAGAGCTCTATAGAGTAAATCAATTTTACTGCTTTAGTTTATGTAAATAAATGAGAGAGTTCTTTCTAAATTGTGGAAGACATGTGGATATTTTAAATAAACACATGAATTTAATGCTGTTAAAGAGAAGGAAAGGCAGTTTGCCAAGAAAATGAAAAGCTTGAACTACTCGCTGTACAAATGTAATGTGGCTTTTAATTCCTTCACTTTTGAATTAAGACATATGTTGCCCCTTGTAACTCACACCATACCTGTTGAAGGCATCCGTTATCTGGTTGCTCTTTAAAGTGTGATGGGGTCTTGGACAACCTCTCATTGTACCTATACAGCACAAGGAAGCCTTATGGATGACCAAAGGAAACTAAAACCCAGAAGCGTTTATTTTATTCTATGACTAAATTTGGTTGCTACTATTTAAGCTGAATAGTCCCTTATGCTGTTATTAATCCAGCTGGAATCCTGGGACGAAATCCTGTCTGCTTTGAAATCAGCGATAAAACTCTATAAACTCTATGAGCATAAGCTATTTGGAGAAAAAATAAAGAAGGCTTAAAAGCATAATAAATAATGTTTGCTTCATGAGAAATCACATGAGCTTCTGATTGCTGGTTTTTAAGTCTGTCCAACCATTCTGCCTTTTAAAATGTTATTTTTAAAATGAATACCCTTGCATTTTAGATATATGACGTCTAAGGGATTCAGTTGCATGCTCAAAATGCCATGGGAAGTTAGAAAGAAAGTCAGGTGCCTATCCAGACTAATCTCTCCATAAACTAACTATTGCCATCTGCATTTATTTCAGCTTTGAAAGCTTTCATCAAAGATGTGCCCATGTCTAAGGTCACTCTAACATCTCTTCTTGCTTTTTTCTGCTCAAAGGATAGAGGGACAAATAAGAGGAGGAATTCTAAATTTCTGGAGAAGAATCCATACCTTCTCCAGAGAATGCATGCTCTCTAGACATCTCTGCAGCAAAAGAAATTATCTTCAAAAGACAATGTTTGCAAAGCTGGTCAAAAGTGAAGGGGAAAGCTAGCTATATATTTTTTTTTAATTGGAAAATGCTCCACACAACAGATCTTAGCTTGTGAATTGCATCCAGATGAGTTCAGCTTCTTGCCAGGAAGGAAATTTTTTTAGGGAAAACTGTGACAGTTGAACTCTGGTTTTATGTGGCTGTTCACACATGGTAAAGTAGCATGGCTCACCCTGTCTTCATTACAAAATTGAGCATGGTTTACCGCAGTAGAGTCAGGTTTAGTAAATTAGACCAACTAACTTTCATTCATATTCTTAGAAAATACTCACATATCATTAGAACAAAGTAGATCTGGAATGTTGTTTATGCAAGGAGGTTTCTCCAAATTTGAGCTGTTCTTGAAGGAAAACAGGCTGTGCCAACACAGCTTCTTCAAAACAAAGAATTTAACTGTTATTTAGGAAACCCTGAACAGTAAGGCATGGGATCACAGTAGAAACAGAAATGGTTTGTTTGCAAACTTAAATATTGCAGGATGAACAGTTTGTCTTTGCTTCTGCAGGCTAGCTATATAAAGTATTTGAATGATGCATCTTTCACAAAAGCCTTCTGGACCCAAATACAGAAACAAGCTTTCAGACAAGCAACATAAGGTGGTAGGACTCTCTAAAGACAAAAGCATTTAGAGAGAAAAAAGTACAGGGTGAAAGGGGGGGAGTGTTATGGTATATTTGCTTTATATTTAGCACTACTTAAAGATTGGAAGTAGTGCCCTTGAGGTGGAAGTCCTGTTTTCRTATAAGAAATTAAACCATATGTAGTTCTTTAAGCATCCAGCCTACTACTTTCCACTAAAATACTTAACTTGAGCTGGAGTTGTATGGGGTAGATTATGTCCCAGAACTCATTTAGCTATAGTCCTCCTTGCTGAATCAGCAGATAATTGTGCTATCAGAAGCACTAAGTCTACCTCCAGAGCAATAAAAGTAAAGCAGGGGATTTAATAAGAGACAGATATAATTCCATCAACATCTGAGACCCTCTAGAGCTGATAGTATACATGAACTTGAGACAGAAAATGTATAAAGATGTCAGTGGTGTAAGTGTGGCTAATAAAATATACAAAAATTAGTTAATTTCTTTGTCTGATCCTGTTCTCAATAAGACAATAGAAAGATCCTTATAAATTTATGTATAGTACGAAGGGAGGATATCTGTCTGCAAAAAATTAGCAGAATCCCTGCAGCTGCAAAACAAAATACCAAAATGTCAGTGAAGTTAGTAGATTATAATTACCCTTGGCATAAATAGACATTCTAATATCCCAAATTCAACCGATTTGAATTCTCATGCAAAGAAAATGACTATGGCTAATTATCTACCATATTGTAAAAATAATGGAGTGTAAAAGGCTTAAAATACAATCATGTTTGAAATACCATATCTGAGGATCCAGCTAAATGAGAATCTGCTTGAAATACTATGCACCTCTTGTGTTATATATTTTATGCTGCATTCCATTCCTCCTGAAATCTCCTCCTGTGTGTGGGGATTTAAATCATGGTGCAATGTTGTAACATATTAATTGTAGAGCCAAGAACCAATAACTGTGCTAATGTATGTGTAGATGCAATATCACAGTTTCCCAAACTAAACCATAAAAACCTTGGCTTCTAATACTATAGATGTATATGACAGTAGATATTTTATGTAGTGATTACATGAGATAGACATATTACATGCCTTCTTGAAATAACATTTTGTGAGTTCACAGCTGAGCCTAGAGCTGGTGATAAATAAATCAGGATAAATTCATTACCATTCCAAGCAGTAATCTGAGGGTAAAGCTCACTGAAGTTCTCAGTTCTTAATACCACAAATTTTCAGTAGGTTAAATCACAAAACTGTATGTGGATTACACAGTGCCCAAAGGATTCCTAAGGGTAACTGTATAGAGTTTATATAGACTCAGAGTTCCCTTCATCTGGTTATAGAAATAGATGGCTATAGAAATATGCTACTGGATGATACACTTAAACAATCCATTGAAAATGGAGAGTAAAGTAACAAACACAACCACATCAACACCATTGCCTAGTAGCTTAGTCATGAGTAACCTATAGCTCAGTTGTGGCATTGCTATGGCTACGGAAAGGAATACTCCATGAAAAAACTGAATTCTTTTAAAATCAYGGTAACATTATAAAAAGCCAACAATGCACCATTTCTACCCCAGAATTACGCATTTGCCAGGCTAGGGAAAATGTGTCTACTATTTTTGATATTGGCAAGTCAGATGCTATCTGAACCAGRTGCTTTTCATACATTTAAGAGAAAGAAAGATCCAGTTATTTGTTTCCAATTAAATAACATCTGTATTTTAGCAATATAGAAGCTTTCATTTTAGCAAGTGGCATAATAATAGTATTATCCATTCTGTATGCATATGATCATTACATGCAAGTTTTGTCTGAGCTTTTCTTTCATCCTTATTGACATCTTAGTATGTTAGTAATAAGCCCTAAAACAGATTCTACCTTTCCCATYAATGAATTCCTCTTCTGATTTTGGGTTGCCTTCTGCTAGAACATCAGTTCAGATCAGTTCTTGCTTTTTCTTCATATCAGCTTCATTGTGTAGAATCTGAATCTGTGTTCAGACTTCTGGAAGCAGTACATTTAATGACCAGATTGAACCAATAGACATTAGATACATTTGAACTAGGGAACCAGGTGTTGCTAAGGAGCTCTAGAATGAGCTGGAGCTCATTCTTGGAGCGCAATACTGTTTTTCCAGGCCTCTGGTGTATAACTATCATTTTGCACTGTATAAAGTGAGTACTCCCCAGGTAAAGTCAACGAACTCAGTAGACCAGAATGAAGCCCTTTTCTTGCTGCCTTCCCATCTTGCCTAGCTTCTTCCCCTTTGTTTTCAAAGGAAAATTCACCCCAGAATAGTGTAAGGATTAACACAATGCAGTCCTATAGGAATGAATATATAAACCCATAGATTCTCAGTCTAGTAGAAAAGGTTTGATATTTTTGCTCTAGATTTGTACCTTTTTCCCCTATTTTATAACATTTTATAAAAGGAGTATTCTCCCTCTGTCTTGCTGCTGCTGCTGCTGCTGTCGTGAAATGGTCTTCAGAGCTATAGAAAAAGTAATTTTGTATTAACTTCTGTACAAGAGGGATATTTGTGATGGGGGGTGGAGAATAGATAGTATGCAAACAGCAGCAAATCCATAAAGGCAGGAATTTATTTTTGTTTAGGATTCCAATGATGGGGAAGAAAACTCATTGCATCTTTCTATTTCCATAGTCCCTTAGGGATAGCCAAAATCTGGTTCTGTGACTAAATCCTACCCTCCTTCTGCACTATTTAAGGAATCAGAGTATGAAAGTGCACCTCAGTGCTATTGCAAATTTATGTCCAGAGAAGGATACAATTTCCTATTTTTGGAATCATTCCACTTGATATAAAGTCTCTAAGCTTTCCTTCCATGTCTAGACTATAGAGCAGTCCAAAAAACAATCCTATACTTTGTAAGATTTCCAATTCAGATTTCACTTTGGCAGCTGACCCTTTTCTTAACCTGCCCTGAACCAAAATCCCAGATCCAAGCTACCAGAGCAATATTGAATCAGTATCACCCCATGTGTGGCTTGTTTCCCTCTTTATCACAGATTCTTTTTATCTGTCATTCCAGAAATCCAATTTATGCGCCAACTTTCCAAAAGACATATACATCCAGATATAAATGGGCGYTGGGCAGTGACCTATCTTCTATTCCTGCCCTGATGCGTCTGTAAGGGATTGCTGAGCACTTTTTTTTTTTTTTTCCCCATTGAAGCTTCTTGGGAAGAATTAAGAGGACAACAGACTATCTGGGAGCTCAGTGACCTTTGAAAGTTTTTAAAGATAAGCCTTTGAGAAACAGATGAAAAGATAAGAAAAAATGATACTAAAGCAAAAGCATTTCCCAGATGATTAAAAAATGATCATAGTCACCACATTGATAGTGTTGTGAGAAAGAGCATCTAGATCATAAAGAAGACAAATGGGACTAACATGGAATAAGAAACAGATGTAGATAAAGATTTACACATGTAAGTGAAGGAGACTTTTCTTGCTTTAATGTTTAGGCAGAACAAGGGTCTCCATTAACATCTTTTATGGGCTGAGAGGACTAAGGGGACTGTGATTTAAAAAGAAAAAGACAGTGAGMAAGAGAATGTCCAGCTCTGAGCTGACTGTGTCTGGTAGTGACAGAAACCCCCGTGTCTTAAAAGTTAATGTTTTTCTGATGTTTGTTTCCTGTAATTAGTGAATTTAGCGATGGGGACTGATAGTCCTAGGTACTAAACCCTTTTATTCAGACTCTGAAGGAAGTATAGGCAAATTCAACGTATCTACTGAACTTCCCTGTGAATTTTCATTAACCCTGACAGGAAATTAAGTCCTAAAACCGTGAGTGGGCAGTTCAGTTTTCAAAGTCCATTCCCTCTTTTTGGAATCTGCCAGATAGCTCCCATTGCTCAGGCAAACTTTAAGATCCAAGCACCTCCTTATGTTTGTCTTCTAAATATTGGCATTGAGCTATTCATCTGACATCAGAACTACCATCACAACAGCCCTTGCCAGAATACTGGAAATGTTTTCTTAAGGTTCAAATATATTTAAATAAGTGGATCTGTTTAAAACAGAAATCTCAGATGGCAGTGTGTTGTCCAGCTGCCCTTCCACAGGCATCAAGTCTGCATTTCATTGAACCTCCCTTCAGATTAAAGAGCCTTGCTGCTTTTACCAGCCCAYGTTGAACGCTGTTACCTTTTCTGATAGATAAATCAGGATGGTTTTTAACAGATTTTTTTTTAATGGTCTAATYATATTATGAGGTCAGAATAGTTTGGAGATTTCCGGGGTGCTCTTTTCTGAATGTTGATCTCCTGTGTCACGGGAAACTTTTCAGCATGTCTGCATACTGGTGTGAACCTTACCAAGAGATCCCAGCTGATGGAGTCACTGTCAGACTTTGTCATTAGGTTGGTAAACTAAGCAGATTTCCTAATATCTCAGTAAAATGCAACAATGTGTGTTTTACTGTACTCCATTATGCAAAGATAAAAATGGAGGCAACTAAGAAAGCACTTGTTCAGATTATTATCAGAGATGTTCAAAAACTGAGCCCTAACACTAAGGGATACATTCTGCTGTTGGGTCTCTGTACTATTTACCTCTGGAATCCCAAAGCTTTATCTCTGAAGTTTTACTCTGCACTTAATTCCAACTCTGTTCAGAAATTTTCTTCAAATAAGGAAATGTAGACAAAATGATATAGGGATAATGGCAGCCTCTCAGATATGTGGTATCATTTCCATGGATGGATTTAAAGTTTATGACAGCATATTCAGCTGTGGGRTGTCATGGCTGAGTGCAGGAATGGAATGCTGATTTCAAAATAGATTGATAAGCACACCACCATCCTCCTAGAATTGCATAAAACTCAAGAAAATATTGTAAAACTCATTTTTGTAGGCAAAAGGAGATACAAAAGAATACTTCACTCACTTTATCCATATGCTTCTTGCATCCACAGATGATGTGGATTATCTCGATTAGATGTATTTGTCAAAACAGATCAGAAAACAATGTCAGTAACCTTCAGCAACTTGTTAGGAACTCATGAAGATAATGATAAGGAGAGGTTCAACTCTCCTTGAATTCRTCTGAGAGAGAGAATTCAACTAAGTATAAACTTCCAAGAAAAAAACATCGGAGTGTCTCATTAGGAAAAAGTCCAGTCAAATAGACATAACACAAACAGACGACAGTACATTTTCAAACACTGATCCAGGATTGCTGACATGCCGACCATCCAAATGCAATCATGAGATCAGAGTTCAAGCTGTGGGTTGTGTGTGKGGGGGATTTCAGCTTACAAGTAGAAGTGCACTTTCCTTTCGACTAAAAAATCCACACTAATTGGGAGTGCTACTTTTAGGATGCTTTTGTCTCACTCTTCACCAGTGTGACACTGCAAACTGAAGGGACAGAAAAGAACACTGCTCAGAAGGAGCGATGCTGCCTTGTCCAGGTATCTTGGACTGTGAACTTCAGAGTTAAGCTTGCTGGTAAAGCTAGAACTTGATATTCTGACATGTGCCTAATCTTTCTAAGCAGTGCCTTGCCTAGTTTATAGTCACAACACCCAAGGTTCCCCAAAAACTTCAATGGAAATGTTCACGTACAAAATTTTTCAAGCACATTCTTATTAATCACCTGCTAACAGCCAGCTGTGCTCCACATTAATCTAACATTACCAAAGAAACTGTAGCGACTAATCACATCTTGCAACTGAAATCAACTAACTAAGCTGTGTATGATACATATTTACCTGCTCCTTATTGCTGTGGAGGAGCCTCTGGAAGTCTTTTCCAGAGGAAGATTCAGAGTGAGAGCTACTGTAAATACGCTTAATCATTCTCTGAAACATAATGACTTTCTTTCTGTTGGCTATATTTGCAACTAAGGTAGATTTACATATCAGCTATGCACACACCTCTTATTCCCAAGCACTGAGAGTGTGAAATAACTTAATAGCCATAATATAACTGTGGTTAATATCATGTGCTGGATGAAATATATGCCTTCATGTTGTGGAAATACTTCAGACAGAGAAGCAGAGGTGAAAGCCTTCGCCTAAAAAGTAGAGTTGAAAAATGCTCAGATCTTTTCTGGTGTTTCTCCTGATGAATTTCATATACTAGAAGATTTTAGGCAAAATAAGGAACACAGGATCATATTCTCCAAAAAAGAGTAAAAGAAACCTATGTTTTGACCTACTGAGGTTTCCTGATAGTTGCTTGTTTCTAGCCAGATTTTGGAAAATATAAATTGCTTTGGAAAAAGTTAATATACCATATTTCTCTCTTATGTTTGATTTTCTATAAAACAGAAATCATAATGTATGCTTGTGGTAGCAAGAATAAATGCACTGTCCTAGCTAACAAAAGCTAATATATTGATCTACTATTTACAGACATTTTGGAATGAGTCGACATACCTATTACTGAGGATACCAAAGGGGATTTTTCTAGTCTATTTTGTTCTATTCCTTGGTTATTTTTTTGCTTGGTTTAAACTCGAGAGTAGCTTTAACATCCAGGGCCCACAAATGACCAGCCTATTCTAGAAATTAAGAACCTTTATGCCCTATTTTTAAGCTTAAATTTAAGATTTTAATATCTTTTGATTATGAGAGGTGTTGTCCAAGATGCCAGTATCATTGCAGCTTTACCACCTAATCTCAGGAAATTCAGCAGTTTGCCCTTTTTAACAGGGGAGAGCTCAGGACTTTAATAACTTACACAGAGAGCTTGACCCACAGCTGATGTAGATAAGAGTATCTTTCATGGAATCAATACAGCTGAGCTTTCTGAACAGCTGAGTTTCCAGACCCAGATCTACCAATAGATTTAAGTTCACAAACAACCCAAAGAGCAGTGCAGGGTCCTAAACTCCTATATGCAGTGCTTTTTCAGATGCCTTAGATACAACACTTGGCCTCTGGCTGCCATTTCAGAAGGTATGGGTCTAATGGATCCCAATGGCATATCTGCCATCTCCCACAAATGTCTTGGATATGCTATGCTATATAAAACAGAAATAAATGCCACTGTTTAGGCAACTGAGTCACTTCTCAACATCATGGGATTTCACTGTCCCTCACCTGTAATTTGTAGACCTAAGATGTAGATAAAATACATGGGAACAACCAGGACATTCATTATAGCATTGTCAGTGTATGATTTTCCATGTGCCAAATAAGGGGGATTGTAGTTAAAAATGTAGTCTTGTCACTTGTATCTTCAATTTTACCCATCTATTACTGGTTCACATGACTAGACAGAGCATGTATATGGAAACATATATTTGAATGTGACATTATATATCACAGAGGAACCAAAAAAAACCAACAGGACCAACTGAGTTGACATTGGTATGAAGATCAATGTAAGTCTTATCTAAGTGACTTGAGTCCACCTTTTTTAAGCTGCAAACACTATTTTTCATAGTCAAGTTATTCAGGCAAAGCATTTCTGAGAAAAAAAACCTGCATTTTTCACATCAGTGCTGTGGCAACCTGGCTTGCAAGTGCCAGTGTAGTTTCAGAAAACATGAAAGGCTGCTGGAAACCACAGCCCTGAGACTTGGAAGCAAAGGGAAACCCTGATTTTTATGAGCAAGCTGCAACTGAAGATACTCGGTACTTTAGAAGAAACATAGAAAACTTCACATAAAGTCTTAAGCCTTTGACTTTAAAGGTGGTTTAGGAATGTTTGAAAGGCAAACTTTCGTACTATATTTGTAAGAGGATTTGGCGATTCAATTTATTACAATAATATTAATAGAATTTTAGTTGTCTGTATGCTCAGCTTCCTTTGGAGATGTCTAAAAAACTTTTGGTGTGTGGAAAATATCCTGCGATGATAATGGTGATGATTAGTGTGTGCTACTGCTATAAAAAGAGAAAACTGTTTCAATCCTAGACCATAAAAGCCTTGGAAAGGCACTTCATCATTGTGTTGCAACTCTTAAGGATCAGAAGGAAAAACATAAACTGATATATATGTGTGTATCTACTCAAGGGATCAGTACTGGCACGGAATAAAGTGTTTTAGCTAAAAGATGAATGTTTTACTTCATTTTTAACATATCTTCTTAGTTATAACTTTTGGATAGAAACTTTTCAGGTTCAAAGCAAATCTTTGCATCTTGCAGAGGGGACTGTATGCATGCTAATCTTGGGGGGATACATRTTCAAAGCAGAGTACAATACACCTGCATTTAAAACAACTGTGTTTGTGTTGACAAATCCCATTGAGGATAGTACTGATTTTTTCTAAATTGCTCCTGTAATGCTAAATGTCTCTGAACAATAAGAAGATCAGATTATCAAGAGATAAAATACAGAGATGGTCAATGAAATATGGACACAGACATAGACGCATACACACACTGAAGGAAATTTGGATGAGAAGTTTATCCTCTCAAAAATATTCCTCAAGGGGAGGCAAAAAAACTTAATTTCTAAAAACCAGACTATTTAAAACAATAATAATATATTAGAATTCAGCATCCTCTTTTCCATCCTTTTTCCCTACTTAGGAGCTCTTGAGTTGAGCTGCGAACCTGCAGACCCAGAAGAAAAGGAAGTCTTCAGCTCCCATGTGCTACTTTAACATCCTACCAGTATACTAGTAAACACTACAGAGGACTCGACTTATTCCAGCAGATACCTCTTCAAGCACATCTCAGAATAACTGACTACTTGTATTCATTCTGAATGTTTCTTTATATGGGTAAGTTAGTGACAACATCATGCATGTTACAAACAAAACCAACCCCTGACTCTAGGAGCTGCAGCTTTACAATCAAGGCAATAACTTCTAGCTGATGAAAGTTGTCACTATACCAGTTAATTTTCTTGGACATTTCTAACTATTTTCTTTTCTTCAGAAAAACAACCATCCAACGTTTCACCCTGCACAGTGACAATAGGATCACAGAGTAGAACTGTCAACCTGGGGACTGGTAGACTTGCAAAACAATTTTCATGCCATTTTGAATGAAAAAATCATATTTCCTACAAAATAAACAAGAGAAATTAAAACCTTCTACAATCAGAATTTGGATTTCCTTCTGTCAGAAAAAGCCTTTAAAATTTCTAATACATAATGCAGCAATTCTAGCTCAATTTGATCTTGGTTTTTAAATTTCAACCTAAAAGAAGCAATAGTATGATAAATTTAATATATGTTTATCGTCAGGTCGAGGGAAAAAGAATGGATGGTTCCTCAGTCTCTAGAAGTATGTAGTTCCCTTACCTGATAAAAGAAAAAAAAAGCAGCAAAATCCGTATCAAGATCAAGCAATGACAGAGTCGGGCAAACAGAATGCTCTTAGAAGAAAAGGATACAACTATTGATGTAAATTTTATGAAGTATAATTGAAATAGGCAATAATTATCATTTTTAGTTATGAAGATTGTTTTATTTTGCCTCTCTGGCAGAGGATGAGTAAAGTGCTCACCACATCTCATATATTGAATATTAACTTAGTAATGYGTAGTAATTCAATTTCTTTCAGTTATTTCCATACTCAGAAAATTAAGATTGTTTTTGAGATTGCCTTCAGATAATAAGCTCATAAGCCACCTTTCCCCTGTCTACATTGCTAATTGGCAAATCAAAGCCATAAATGTGTGATATCAGGGGATTTGCTAGGTTCCCTAACATCTTGTGAAATAGGCTGTCTGGGAATCATTCTATAAGGAATTGCTGGAATTTTTTACGCCTGAGCATTGCAGAAAGTATGCATGATTATCAGAGATCTTCCAGGCCTGAAGGCCATTCTCCCGACAATATCATACTTAGGAGTTTGTGATATAATAGAGCTTGAGTAGACACAGTCAAAATGTCTAGGAGTCAAGCTGCTTTTAGGTTTCAGAGGCATCAATGACAGTATCTCCTCATTCCCAACAAAAATCAAGAGATTGAGAACCCTTCAGGAAATGCCATTACTGGCAAACATGAAAGAATTGCCAGCATTAATTGCCAGCAGTTATTGCTTGCACAAAAAAAAGCCAGTCAAGAAAATTCATATCGCAAAATTCAGTGAAACAATCAAATGAAATTTGCATAGGATGTGGCATGCAGAGATGTTACGGGTCAGCTGTCCCAGAAAGGATCCTCAAAGGCAGGTGTCTGCACATGCAATATGCAATAAACAGTCACCACCAACCACCAGCTCAGACTGGGCATCTGTTTTTATTCCTTTCTCAACACTTGTGATGTGTTCATTCAGAACAATGTGACAAATTGCAGTCACATTTTTAAAAACATCAAAGTGCAACAAAGCACAATATGAATTGCGAAATGAATAAAGAAATGAATGTCCAAGAAACCATACTTTATTTTTAAACTGGTAATAGTTTTAAAAACATTATTTTCATGTTGTCATTTACTTGAGACATCACTTTCTTTACAAGACACATATCTTTTGGGGAAAAGAAAATAAACAAAAAACCTCTGGCATTCTACACTATTAGAGAAAGTGAGTATTTTCAGCATAGTCCTAGATAACTCCAGGTTTAGACCATCAGTGTTTAACATATAAGGGGTTCATTAAACAGTGATAGGGCCTCTTATCAGAGAGGTAAAGTAACTACTGAGGCTTTTTACTAGGACATTGTATTCAGCAATTCATAAAAGTCAAATACCTGTGTCATTGCATATTGGGCCATCAAATTAAAGTCCAGTGACCATCAAAACATAATATGGTCACTTCAGTGGTCAAAAATAGTAAGAAAAAGAGAAAATAAAACAAGCTGGAATAGGAGTTAAACCTATCAGTGGGTTTGAGGGCTTTGTTTTGTTTTGAGAAATTTCTAGTCTGTGAAAATGGCAGTGTCAGAATACAGAATATGTCACTTAGGATGTGTGTTTTCCAGCTAATCCTCCTTTTCCATGGCATCCCACGCCACCCTAGAGACTCTGTGGAAAACAAAAAACAATCTTTCTTATTGACATTGGAACAAAGTAAGCCACTGAGAGATGCAAGGATAGCGTATGTTACTTGTTTACCAGCTACAGTTACTGTATTAGTTTCATTTCAGGAGTTATAGAGGACTCTGTGTTAATTACGGAGAACATCATTGGAGCTTGAGGCTTTATATCTATATACTGAGTAGAAAATAATGACTAAACGGGATGGATGGAACCACCTGTTACTCTGCAACTAACTCCCAAGATTTTATTTTGTGAAAAAGCCACAAAAGCTAGCTTAAGGTGAGGGTTTTTTTCCTTCTCCTTTCTTTCCAAATAATTCATTATTCTGTCAGTCACAAACTTAGCCTTTAAGGAATTACTTCATAAACTTAATTAAACACATTAATCCTTTAAAAGACAAATTAATTTTCTAAGTGATTGGTACAGCCAAGAGAGTTGAAGTATAAATTCTGCTAAGCAGGTGTATTCCATCTTTTTTTTTTTCTTTCTCCCCTTTTAATTATCTTGTTTTGATTCACATTTCTTTGTCATTTCAAATATAGGAAATGTTGATACATTGTCAAAAGCTGGCTCTGATTATAGTTTTGGGGATTTAAAAATATCAGAATTAAATTGTTGGGGACACCTGTAATTATTTGAGGTAGTATTGAAATATTAATTGCCTCATTTAGTCTTTTTTTTTATAACAAAAAGGGATAGATAATGGAAAGGTCAGAATATTTTAATTTTATGGTGACATACTTGAAATTTCTCAGCTGGAATTCAGCTGTAGTCTGTTCAAGTCAGTAAGGAAACATTTCAGAGTTTACCTGATGGGAGAAGAGTTCAATATGTACATAGACAATTCCTTACTAAACATTAAAATTTAGAAATCACCACAAAGAGTCAAGTTCAATCAATACATTACTCTGTTTTTGACAGAGTGACCAGCAAATAGCTTGGAGCAAAGGATAAGAAGCCCACAATGGGTGTTAAATTGAAATTATAAAAGGTACAGCTTATTTTAAGCCCTGCAATGTAAGGTTTTATATCATGTCTAAAATGTGTTCTCATTAGCTACTGTAATTCTGTGATCCTTGATAAGGATGTCAATACCAAATATTTCTTGAATCTTGTTATGGTCTTGCTTCAATTGCTTTCTGTAGAAATCAAATTCATAGCTGAATCACACATATGAAAATGTGCAGACTACAGGCCTAATAATTTGTAACTGCAAAACTGCAGGTACTAACATTAAGGTTGATATGGAACCTCCTTAAATATGTCATATGATGCCAAGTACAGAATAAAGAAATTGTTTATTGTTTATTTTGTATTTTTGCCATATTGAGGAACTTTACATTAATGCTAATAACTTTTCAGACATGACTTTAAGAACTTCAGGGATAACGCCTTTTTCTGTTACCCTTCCAGCAACCCGAGAAACAATACGATCCACTTACCGGTTTCTTCACTGAGCTCCTGAGGTATCTAAATTACAGCAAATCTCCCCACAGTCCTGTAAGGTCCTCAGTGAATCAGCTGGACTATGAAGCACAATGACCATAAAAACAGAGTCATGAACCCAGTTACTCTGGCACCTTTTTGGAGCTGTAAGAGAGAGGCGCTACAGCACTATTGCTTAGTGGTGCTGTATTATTAAATCATCTTAACTTGTGCTACCAGTAACACTTTAACTACAATTCAAGTTCAAAGATCCTAAAAACAAAATTACTTTTGTTTGAATAGCCTGAATTAATTGAGAATGCAATAGTTTTCTAGTTTAATTACCATTTCCATTGTCTTGGGCTCATAGTACAGGAAAAAAATTATTAACAAACTCATTTCTATTGTATGTATTTGTTTGTTTTCTTAAGAAAAAGTTTAAAATCTAGGGCTTTAAATAAGGTCATATTGTCCCCTTAGGAGTGTGCGCAGATATCGTTAGTTTTAACCTTAGTGTGCAGTTTGTATTTGCTCTTTAGACCTGTTATTTTGTATCTGATCCTTGCCATGAGCTTGCATTTTAAGTATACTCAACTGAAGATCCTGTCGGGGGACAGTGCAGKAAAGTTTTAAGTTGAATAACTCTCTTGAAACATCAGTGTTAACACTGTAACTAGATGATGCAGAATGTTAGCATATTCATCTTGGCTTTAATCTACGAAAACTTGATCTCTTATACTTTTAGGTCACCAGTTATTAAAACATGGGTACAAGGTCTTGTTTTCACAATACATTCAGCACATTTTCATACACTGTGGCTATAGAAATTCTGTGGATAATGAAAATAATGCAGTTGTGAAATATTCACATTCATGAATTTGCTTTTTGGAAAAATTCATCTTGAGAGTGTGCTGGTGGTGCATACTGAAGTTGTATTAAGAGGTGGCCTATGGTTACTTCAACATTGATGAAGAAATGCCCATAAAGGGACTTTCTAGACATACCGCTGGCTTGGTAAACATTCTTTCCACATTGCCTTACACTATTTTTTTCATAACAATCCAGTTGCTTATATAAAGCTGATAAATTTGTCACAACATGCTTAATAAATCATTTTCTAGAGGACAAATCTACTGCAATCAAGAACAATAACTAGGAAAAACAAGGTCCTGCAATTCTAGGGCACATAAAGAAATTAGTTAGGATCTTCACCAGGGCTGAGTGGTTAGATGAATATGCATTTTTCAGGTTTTACAATATCTTTTACAATGATGCCCACCTTAATCAAATAGTTTTAAATTTTCAAGATCATCAAATTCAGCCTGCTGAAAACTAATAATACTGTATAAAAAGTCACAAACTGAAAGGATTTTCAAGTATATTTTATTCCTCCTGTGGACAAGTAAATCAAAAGTTGCTGCTGGCTGCAACAGCATGCTTCATTATCTGTTTAGCCTGATGAGCCATCTGGGATTACTGGACTTTCATTATTCTCAGCATTCAATTTTGTGCCTTTTGTTTTCTGCCTGGATTTAGACCTAATTTTTCAGCTAAGAAGGAAAGGATAATGTGAATATCTTTATCAACTACAGGTTTTCAGAAACAATTTGTAGCAGCGGATTACCTGATGTGCTATTGTTCTAATCAAAATTGGCAAAATTATGGAGAACCTACCGTGTTTTTGAAGCGAACAGATCGTTATCCACACAAATTATTCTGTATTATAGTAGGCTGCATAATGAAAGGAACTTATATTGCAAGTTTTTTAAACATTTAACTTTATATGAAATTTCTAAAATTCATCATTTAATGTTTTAGAAAATTCTAGAAATAAGAGGAGAAGGAGAAGGAATGACAGAATTGTTTCCCACTTCRACTTTTCTCATTAAAAAGTTCATTAGCCTTTTTCTAAATCCTAAGGCATAGCCTGGAAAGCATATGTACTCCTAATTCACAGAATTCCCTAAATTTCCCTAGAACTAACAGTGTCACATACAGAACTTATATCAGAGCTTGATTATTACCATTCCCACACTCAAATACTAAAAACATGGACGTAGGCCATGAAAATCATGAGATTAAACAGTAATAAGTAGATTTTAAAAGTTCTATTTTTCTCCTTAGGTTGATTCTTCAGGACACGCTTTTTCACGCTTTTCTTTGAAACCATGAAGAATATAAACTTGCTTTTAAAAGCAAAACAGAAAAATCTAGTTTCCTCAGATTCTGTGTGTCTACCTGGAATATGATTCACTTCTCATTTGGTAGAAAGAAAAATGGAAGATGATGTCACTTATCCTTTATATACCAGGCTAATGGTCAGAGCTCTTGCTGTAGGAGCCGATTTGGATTCTGGGACTTCTCCAGTCAGACTTGCATCTCCTGGGAGCAGGCCTTCACTACAGGCTAGAAGCTCTCACTCCTTTGGAAGGTACCAGAATAGTCAAGATTTATAACACTAAAATGGGAGTAAGAGGAAACATGATTCTGTAACTCATCTGTGAGTCTGCTCCACTGGGAATGGTAGGTACCAAGTTCCAGTTCGAATTACTAAGCATTTTTTAATGCCTGTGACTCAATGACTACTTACATGCAMAAGTAGTTTCTGTAAAGAAAACAAAATACGTATGCACATGTATGTACATGGGAAAGTACAAGCTTCTACTGCTTTTGGACAAAGAAAGGCCAATGAGAAACTACAAAAAAATTCTGTCCTTGGAAATTCTATATCAGTTATAAGATACTGCCATTTTCTGTGAAGATGGAGAGTTAAGGAAGTTTGTGTTTGTCCTCAGCCTTCATCAATAAACAGTAGTACAAATACTTTAACATCTTAATAATTGCCAGGCTAAATTAACAGATTGATAGTGCTTTGATTTATGATTTGGAGAACCCTACTCTGAGCTGGCCTTCAAGAAGATTGAATTGTCTCCCATGTTCCCTGAAAGTGAGTCAATGACTATTTATTCATTCCCTTGATTAGAAGGCTGCCCTGAAGCCAGATACAAGAGGCTCCCATAATAAATGCTTTGTTTTGCTTTCTGGATTTAGTGCTAAACATTAAAAGGAATTGGAGATTGATTTTTGTGCAGGGACCAGTGCCAGATAAAACAACAGGCAAGTGAATGGACTTTTTCATAGAAACAAGCTCTGTTATCATGAGATGGCACAGACATAGCTGAGGTTTAACATCACTGCCATTGAGCTACTTGCAGGATTTTTTTAAATGTCTCATCAGCTATTGAGTTGACACCTGAGATCTCTTCTTATTTTAGCTTGCATAGAAGCCATTTTGGTCAAAAATAATGAGTACTAAATTACTATTCTGCAACTAATAATCACAGTCACATTTTCAAGCACTGACGGGGGAATACTTTGCCATGCAATTGTATTTGCCTCCTGCAACACCATGGCTAACACACATATACACACACACACGTACATGCACACACTCACGTAGTTGGGTGGGGGAAGGAAAGATAATTAATTTGCTAATATATTACTGATTTCATATTCCTCTCTGAGGTCCGGTCCCCTCCGTGTTTAATATCCTGATGATTTAGAGGCATATCACAAACTGATTGCTCACAGTTTACCTCCTCCCTTCACTCCTGTTGTGGGATGCTTTTGTGTCTGGCAGAGGAAGCAAGTGGTTTCAGTAGCAGCTGATAAATTGGCCAATAATGTGGGTAATAAATGCAGTTGGTAGTCACTTCTCTACTCTGCAATTTACATGTCAGGCTTAAAAAGACTCTTCTCCTGTGTTCTGGGACTTAGAAGCACATCAAGTAACATTTGCTAATGGAGTCTTTGCTGAGAAGAAGCCAAACTTGATAGATCGATAAGCAAAACTATTTTCTCCTTGATACTAGTTTGAAGAGGATGCTTGCTGAACAAAATGAATTGTTTTCTATAACAAAGGACTGGACCTCCACCAAAAATTCTCTAGCATAATATATTCAGGAGAGCTGATTCTGCTAAACTAACTCAGCTGCCTGGAGACTTAGTGACAGAGTGACTTTGATAATTACAAGCCTCCAAAACGGTGTGCAAAATAAGGATAGCTGCTAAGCAGATAAAAGGAAAATATTTTGAAAAGTGAGAAAAAAACAGCTAATGAAAGGAAATTTATGGAATGACAGTATTTTGAGGAAGAGGAAAGCAGAAGTGGCTTGCTCTGAGCTTTCAAAAATAATCATGTGTCATTTGTAAATTGCCAGTACGCAGGTACCAATGAGGACTGTGTTTCCTATATACATACATACATGCACACATCCTAAYTGGGCCTTGGAGGTTAAATGATAAGAAGCGAAAATCTGGGCATAACTCCCTCAGATGGCATCTCTTTGATCATTCCTCTAGACACAACGCATTCTGAAGTCAGTTTTCCTCAACCATATATATATATATATTTTTTACTTATTGCTATGGCACTGTTTTACAGAACTTTTGTCCTCTTTCTTTGATCACTTCCCATTCAACAGGAAGGCTTCAGGCTTTCTCAGGTTTTCCATCTCAAAGAGATTTGTTTTGTTTTGTTTTGTTTTCTATAAATGCACTGACAGTAGTCACAGGAAAGATGGAGTTTAGCATAAAATGTTAGGAGATTATTTTGAGTAGGTTAAGACTTGTTCTCTGAATTTTTTTTTTCATTCCTTCTTGGGCTGTTAGCACAGCCCTTCTTATAAAATAATGGATCTATGAGGGACTCATCACATCAGTTATATCAGGAATATAAACAAATTTTAGAAATTAGGTTTTTTAATCAATATTTTACAGAAATATTTCTAACAGAAGACTTGTGGGGATATACTTTCATAACTGACTGTGACTGACCAGTAAACGCTACAATGGGGGAAGGCTCAGAGGAGATGGGCAAGGACAAGGTGCCCATGGAGCTCAGGAAGAATGTAGGTGTCACTCATTAACCACAGCTGTGGCACAGAAAGCTGACTTTATTTCAACACAAASGGGACCAGAGCGTGGCTTTTGTTTTACCTGGTCAGAGAGTATTGGACTCTAACACTGACCTGTTAATTACTTCCCCTTTCAAAACAAGATTTATAGAATTAAAGATTTTCTAAGGACTGGACCCTGGTTGTTGGGTATAAAGGAGGTAGAAGTGCACAGAAAGTGAAGCAAGCACAATACAGAACTGGGGAGATGGAATGGATAGTAAGAATAGGGAAGTGTTTTGGGAGAGTTTGGGAAGGTGAGGAACTCTGATGGGAGAAGGTATGAGGTCTTGTCTCCTGCCACATATATACTTGAATGCCTTYGACCCGAGTGCAGGGATTGCTGCTGTTTTTATTATTGACATCATCTGACCAAACTACATTTGGAAATTCCACTTTTAGATGACTGCTTCTAAGAACTATGAAATAAAGGCATGGCATACATGCTAATCAGTTCATCATTAGAAAATCCTAGGTTGTTCTTTCTTATGGTTTAGTCCATGTGCCTTACAGCTCAAGCTTTCATTAATCAGGTCTTTTCCTTCATGAATTTAGGGTAGTTTAACTGGAACTGCTCGCTTATTAAACAGTGCAGCGCCTGACATTCCGGAGTGTTTTCTGTTTTTGTTTCTTTCTTCTTTACTTCTCTAAACATATTTATCAAAGATATATATATTTTTAATTGTAATTTTACTTTAAAGTCCTTTCGTATTACAGAGGAGCTATAAATCATGGTGCAGCAATGAGATTCTCACTATTCCTTTCAAAAAAAGCAAACTTTCAAGTTCATGAGATACTGCTGATAAATTGGTCCAACACTGAGCTCTTGTCCTCTAAGTTGAAAATAAAATAGGACTAACGAGTAGAAACAATATTACGTCTAAGTTTCAGTGCTAATAATCACATTTGTTTTATTAAAGTCTCTATCTCCTCAATAGAAAAGATTTTAAATCTCTTTACATTTACACAAAATTAATTTTTAAAAAAGCCTCAAACCAAAAAACTGTTGTGCCTGTTTACTGGTGATATCAGAAAGACTTCAGAGATTCATGGTCTTTTCCTGACTGAGTAGAAAATCGAGGATAAAGCTAAGTCATATTAATTGAGCAGAATCAGATAACTCTTTTTTGCCTCTGTCAATTAATAAATGGAAACGACTTTGTTCCCAAAGTTGATTTAACATCCTTTATGCTCATTAAATGCAGAAATTCTATATTCAGGAATTCCTCATTATCTTCAGTTATCTCTTTCCATCACTATTAAATGCAAGCCGGTATAAAACGGCACAAAATTATTATCTTGATACCTGTTCAAATCTATCTTCAAGAAAACGCCATCTCACAATACTTGCTGTTGATGCTTCCAAAGAAACAAACTGTCTTCATTTCTTTGTTTAAACAGCTGCTGATAACAAGAAAAAAGTTTGCTAAGTTGCTAAGGAGTGGGGAGAAGGAAATAGGAGTCAGAGCCTTTGACCCCTAGGATGCTGCTTCAAATTCAGTCCCAGGTAGTAATGACCGAAAGTCATTATCTCCTAATGACCATTCAGCTTATGTAAACTTGGTCAGTCTGAGTTCCTGGTAAGGAAACCCCCACAGCAAATTTAGGCCATAATGGCATCTTCTACAAAGGTCAAATGCATAACAAATCATGGAGATAAAAATCTACTGTCAACCATAAAAACACTTTTCAAGGCAATGATCTGGCACAGTGGTGAAGCAAATAGGGTAAAACTGCAAAAGAAGGATAAAACTTCACCTGTTGATAAAAACAACACTGCAATAATTCAGTGCTTAGATTGTCAGGCCAGTATCTTATATTAACATCATTCACATTATCCATATTTGAAAGAACTAATGAGTTACTGAACTAAGCTTCTTCTCTATTTGCCTGAGACAAATCACTTTCAATATAAATTATCTTTATGTATGATAAAATAGTGACTAGTTTTCACAGTTAAGATGAGGATTTTACTATGTTGTGTTCTGTAGAGTGACATGATAAAGATTATTGCTGCACAAAGGGATTGCAACCTGGGCAGACAATAGTTCAGAGGGAAGCTGACTTGCCAGGCCAAAGGCCACTCAGCAAATCACTTATAGAGTGAAAAATTGCATCTGCAGCTTGGAATTCCAACCTAGTCCACCAGTATCCCAGAAGCTTGCACCTCTGTTTTTACAATCTCAGCATGAAAGCAGCAAGTTCAATGATATATTTCTGTATAAATACCAAAATGCATTCTTTAATCTGAATTTTTATTCCCTCYGGACAGGCATTTAATGAAAGTTTACTGGAAACCCTCTAAAAGTAGATCTAAAATAGAAGTAACCATAGATAATGCAGGGAAAAAAACCAACTCTCCTCTCCCCTTCCCCCCACTCCCCCACGCACCTCCCAAACAGTATCCATTTGTTTAGTATTCTGGCATATAGACTTCTGAAGAACTTTTGATTGACTGTCATTACAATTGTATTTTACTGCTGAAGGTTGTTTTAGATTTTTTTTTTCTGTTGGACATGAACATGGCTTTGAAGTACATTGTTTTATTGATGTCCATGAGTATGTATCTTAGCAGCTCTGAACTGCATGGTGTATTACATCCTTGCCTACTATTTCTTATCAGATTTAGTTGCAGGGTAAAGGTAGGGGCCTGGGAATGGCTAAGAGTGAAAAAAACAATGTCTGGTAGCTGACATTTTTTAGCCATATGTGCATATTCCATTTATATCTATAAGCCACTGCATGACAAAAGCCTGAAGATCTTTCAACCATTCTGAATCAGTTTCAAAGGCCACATTAATATTTCCACCACTTTTGTAAAAAAAGAGATCTCCAGAACACAAAGTTTAGCAGCCCCAGTATTACCAAATGCTATTCAAGGAAATCTTCTGAATTTCTGATAGAGAATTTTCTTAGCCTATTTTGTTCCCATTCAGCAAAAGACAGCTTTTCACGTAGAGTTAATGTGGATCATCATTCCCATTAAATTCGGAGTAGCCCCTTCTTGGGAATCACTTAATCATGACATTTAAACCATGTGATGACAAATTTGAAAGTTATTTCGGATGGATATGTCAGATCAGCTGGTTCAGTCAAGGTGGGAGGGCTAATTGCATAGTGCTTTTTGCCTCCAGTTATCAACTGTGTAGCTGGACTGGTGAGCCACAAATAGCTATTTGGCTTTCTGTCTGAGGCAATTTTAAGGTAACAGTAACAAGCCACTGGCTGATGTTCTGTGCTCTCTTGCAATGGCTTGCCTAGCATCCTATTTGTATCTAAAAGCTATGCTGAACAGTGGGGAAGAAATCCATGAAATAACACTCATTCATACTAAATCTCACAATTCTTTAGCAAGCCACACATGCAAATTCTATGCACTCTAAAACATCAAGTTGCAAAATAAGCACGTTTTATATCTTTGATGATAACCAGTGAAAGCTACTGCATGATTTCCTGAGTGCTCTTTTATTTCTTTTCCTCTGTTCCTTATTGATTATTTATAACTCTTGAYACATCTTAACCAAGTTACTATGTCCTCTTTTTGAGAAGAGGGTAGCAGGGGAAGTGCCCTCTTCTTCTTTTTTTCTTTTCTGTGCTTCTTGAACATATAGTGTTCCATACAGAATAATATCCTGAGAAATAGCTCCCAGTCATAGAAAATACATTTTTATAAGGAACAAGGGAGATGAGGAGAGCTTTATATGTCTGATGGCATTACAACCTTGCCTGTTAAAAACAAAGTGATGTTCTTGAACTCGTAACTAATACTGCTTTACACTTTCATAGCATCTTTCATTCTTGAACTTTAGTCATTCAGCATATCCATGAGCAGGGCCTATTAACTCCATTGCACACAGGTAAACTGAAAGACAAAATGGAGATTTCTTTTAAGATCAATTGGTGAATCAATGTGGACTCAAGAACAGATCAGAAATCCTGACTGAGTCCCTTGTTCTAATTGCTAGACTGCACTGTTTCCCACTTGCAGTCAGAGATGAAGATGTTGAAAAGTGCTAACTTTGTGTATCTTCCAGTGAATTCAATGGAACCTGATGAAGCTTACTACACCCAGAATTTAGCTCATCCATTGCAATGGGGGCATTTTGATTGTTTCTTCAATGTTCCTTGTTTTTTGCTCCTCTAAAAACTTGCATATTGATTGCTCTTATTTCTTTCTTACCTCCCTTCCCATACTTTGGAAACAACTGTTAACTCATATGCCAGTTTTCTTCCTGTAGGGCTTCATACTGCCTCTTTAATCAGTCGAGTTATGGAGGACATGAATAAAGCAAACTGATGATAGTATATCATAGTATCAGAGGTAGCTCAGGGGTCTTAGCTACTCCGGAAGAGAGAGATGAGCTAACACTGCTGTCCCTGGATTTCCACTTGGTATTGCTAAAAATGCTGGTGATTTCGGGAATGCAGGAGGAGAGCTGCCAAGGGGAAAGGCATGGAGGGTCTCTGCAGAATGACAGGAAGAAATCGGAGGAGACAGCAGAGAGAGGTGCTGGTTAACCCATTAGTACTCGAGAAACATAACACGAAGTGATATGCAATTTGGAGTCCGGGAGTCAAAGCCAGTGGGTGACTGACACCAGAAATAATATCAGGACTGTTTGGTGCCCTTGTAATATTTTTTTTTACTTGCAAAATGTCTATTTTACCAAAAAGACGTGCTCAGAACTGTTTCAAAAACTTCACTGCACAAAAAGCTGTTCGATGATGATCAACAGGAAAATGACATCTGACATATTGAAAGGAGGCAAAAGTCTGATTTGGAAGGGTAAAAAGTTCATGCTCTTGCAGAATTCCAAGTTCCTGGTTTCCATTACACTTTTATTATTACAATTTTTGTGTGACTGTAGCTGGACCTCTCATAACCTTCCCATTTTGAAAGCTGAAGGAAAAGTTTCTGGTTGTAGTCAGACAGGAAACCTTCCCCCCAAACCCAACAATGCCTCATAAAAATATCAGATCACAGATTAAAACAGAATGACTTGAAAATTCAAAAATAACAAGTCTCCCTCCCGATCTATGTCTGCTATTAAAATTATCTTTTAACATGTTTAAGATGGAAAATCAAGGAGACATTCCAAAATAATATTATTACTGTTTTCAAGTTTTCTCTCTCTCTCTTTTCGATCTAAAGTGGAAAATTGACTTTTAAGTATTTATTAAAGACAACCAGACCATGGCTAATGGACCTTGTGGCTAGCCATACTAATCTGTAATAACTTCTATACTTGAATGATAAACAAGTCCAAAGATAAATCCACAATTTAACTTTAATTGGTGACATTTTCAATCTTTTTCCTTTTATCATGTGATTTTAGTGCTCCTCCTCACAAATTTGAGGTGCCATTTTGAATCTTCAACTGAGTCTCCAACTAGGCTGCACTTGAACAAGGTTTGTAAGAAGGCTTTGAAGTCACTGGGGCTATGCATGTGGTTAAATATAGAATGCAACTATTACAGAAAGAAGAAACAAATAACTGTCCTGCCAAAAAAGGTGCAAAATAACAAAATCAGATTTTTAACTGAAATATTTTACTTAATATAGCAGGATGAGTCACTGACACTAGAAAAGCTATTTCTTATATATAATCTCCCTTCTTCTTTGCAGTTTGTCCATGAACGGACCTATTTTTGCAAATGTGTCAATGGCTCACAGATTGATGTTTCCTGTGATCCATCTTTCAAATTGAAAAAGTTGTGATTCAGTATCTGAGCAATGCAGCTTGCCCTCACAGCCTCATGTCACTATTTTGGACCCCTGAGCCAAGACATAGAACTTTCCTATCTGAAACCAAATTTGATTCTATGACAAGATAATTTCAATTTCATTGAATCTCTCATTTCTGGGACAGTTTTTTTTTTTTCTTTTATGAATATGTACTGGCAGATGCAGTTCCAGTGGAATATGAGTACTGAGACAGCTGCCTCTCTCTTTTCCTCCCCATTCCTGTAGATGTCAATGATGCAGGGTGGTCCCTCAAACGCTGACATCTAAGTATCATGAAGTCGCCCTACCTACTGTTAGGCTGTTCAGCCCCTAAGCATGGGGCATGGCAACACTGCATTCTGGCACTTGTCCAGTCTGCTCTTGCCTGAAAGAGTGTTTTTTTGTCCCTCTGCTATGCATTTTGAATGTGCTTACCCCACCACTGGAACAATTCACTATCCCAACGCAATCCTGTGACACCTCTGAAGAATCAGAGAGAAACTATGAATCTGCACTYAGATCCTGAGAGTTGCCAGTGCTGCAACACATTGTGGAGAGGGGAGGGAAGAGGAAACCATGTTAGCTCCCATCATTCCTGATGTAGGGGTGTGGCCATGTTCTTCTGACCATCCACCAGATAGGACTGAAAACACATCTGGCTGAAACCTCATTTCAAAACCCTCCAAATAATTGCTGTTATACCTTAACCATTTTTAATCCCTGACTTTTCCTATTGCTGAATGCTGCTAATACAGGTGTGCATGAATCTTCTAATCACAAGATTCCCCTCAAAAAGAGGATATTACCATATTTAATCATTACAGAAGGTACAATAAGTTAATTTTCAATCTAAAGGCAGTTCTTTTGACCGATCTAATCTTTAAACAGAGAGACATGGAGTAGAAATGTCAAGCAGAATCTGACCTAAGCAGTTCAAGTGAGTAATAAGGCTATCTCTTTCAGACTAAAGAGTCTGATTCCCCACAGCCTGGCACTTTGGGTAAAGGGAATGTTAAAGGGGTGGGAGGTACCAGACCAGTGTGAGATTGTTTTGTGGCCTCTTATACTAACCTTTTTTAAGGCTATAGACAACCATTGTGGACTTGTACGTAGTTTCAGCTCCAGATGGGCTTTAGCTCTCCTAACCCCATCCCTGCATGCTCAGACAGTGTCTCTATATTCCTCCTGGGTCACCTGTGCCTGCTTCCACCTCTTGTACACTTCCTTTTTATGTCTGAGTTTAGTCAGGAATTCCTTGTTCATCCATGCAGGCCTCCTGCCACCTTCACTTAATTTCCTGCTTGTTGGGATGGATCCTTCTTGAACTTGGAGGAGGTGATCCTTGAATATCAGCCAGCTGTCTTGGACCCCTCTTCTCATGGCATTATTCCGTGCATGGCCGAAGCCCATGGGATTCTTCCAAGCAGGTCCCAGAACAGGCCAAAATCTTCAGGAGAGCTCCTAAGTCCAGGGTTGCAATACTGCATTTTGCCGAGCTCCCTCCTCGCAGGATCCTGAACCCCACCATCTTGTGGCCACTGCAGCCAAGGCTGCCCCAAATCTTCACATCCCCAACCAGTTCGTCCTTGTTTGTATGAAACCCAGCAGAGTGCCTAGTATGAGATCCAGCAGAGCACCTCGCCTTGTCAGCTCCTCAATCACTTGAGTTAGGAAGTTGTCATCAATACACTTGAGAAACCTCTCAGATTGCTTGTGTCCTGCGGTGTTGTCCCTCCAGCAGGTGTCAGGGTGGTTAAAGTCCCCCCATGAGGATCAGGGCCTGTGAATGTGAAGCTTATTCCAATTCTCTGAAAAAGGCCTCTCTCACTTGAAAAATAAGCCCAAAATAGATGGTTGCTGCAAATTTAAATTTGTTAAATATTCCTAGCACTCTTTAAACCTGGGACAGTTTTAGCATTCTCATTTATTTATTATTCTTGCCAGCAACCAGTGCTTTGTTTTCCAGTAGCCGTGCTTAAATGCTCTGTGTAGACACACACAGTGGAAAGAGAAACCATCTGTGCTTCACCCACCTCCAAACACCTTGCTGGAGAAATCAGCAATAGGGATTACCATGATGAAACTTCTTCCTCCACCCTCCATTTCCCTCCCAGGGAAAATTCAAGATTTGGGTTGGAATGATATTTGTCCGTCGTGTATCCTGGAACTTGTGTATTTATCTTTTGTAAATCAAATAACTCCCCTTTTAACCTTGAACATTCACAGGTCCTGACCCAGATAGTCTTGCAAAATAGGCCAGTCAATCACGTTCTCCTTCTCATTGCATAGGGGGCTAGTGGGAGAATAGAAAAACCTTCTGTCACTAAATCCTTTCCACCCACAGGCAAAACCTCTTCACCCAATTAACTAACACCAGGTGCACACTTGAATGCCTCTGAGGTATGTGGTATACTTACTGGCTCTGCTCCTAACTTGGCAGACAGACATGAAACCTGCCCCTGATTAGCTTATTTGCTGGAACTCCAGCGAAGGGTGTCCCACCCCCTCCAAGAAAAACTGGAAAAAAATCATAGGTGTTTCCGTGTAAATAATGAGTGCCCTGACCGAGCAAGATTCTGAGTACACTGTGCATTAAAAGAACTATCCTTTATATGAACTGATTTGTCAAGACGGACAAGTGGCAGCAGTTCACTACAAATCAGCAAACATTAGCAGTGCCTGACCAGCATTTTAGGCAAATCCACCTCCACATTGAGGTTCCTAACTTTACAGCTATAGCAACACTTAAGACCCTCTAGTTCTCTCCAGGTTTGCCTTCCCCACAAGTATTTTTGCTCTACCATCTTTAGCTAGCAGAGAAAATATTTTAAAATGTGTGTGGCCAAAATCAGGCTGATGCATACACATTTCAACCTCTAAATCCAATTGATGTGACTCTCAGGGAGGCTGAGACTCTATCAGTTCCCCTTCTGACTTAGAGAAGTCCAAAGCACCAAGAATCCCTGATAATCAGATGATTTCATTTGTACACTTTAGGTTGAGTACAGAGAGACTGATACAGTCAGGATTAGCAAAATACTTTGAATATTTTTCCCTGAATGTCCTTGTTCTTTATCAATAATTGCTATAACAGGTGAAAGCTGGCAAAACTTTTTGGGTCCTTGGTTGTTGGCAAAACTCTTTTATGTGAAGCTAGTTGTGGATTATCTTGCAGCAAAGAAGCTGAATCTACAACTGATGCAACAAGCCTCATCCAGGACTTTACAGTTACTAGATAGGACTAACCCACTCAAATAGCTAAAATGTTCTTGCAATTCAGGAATTCAGCCTAACACTGGCAACAAGCTCCTCCTCATTCTTTTAAGGTATTTACAAAGCATAGTTGAAAGAGTAGATGAATGCTGGCTACTGAAATTAGCCAAGAGTCAGTTTTGTAAGTGATATAATTCTAACAGCCTGAAGGTGCACTAAGTTGTCCCTTTGATGGATAGGAATTGTAAGTTGTTCTTGGAACCATTTTCTCTCCTATTTTAAGGTGCTTTATCAGCAAAACATCTAGGCCGAAATAAGATAAGCCAGAATCCTTCTTCCTTGATTTGGCCACTTGAGAGGGAAATGAATCTATAATTGCAGGTAACTTGAACTTGGCTCTCCTAAAGATCAATCGCCTTCCTTAAATCATCAGCTTCCCCTTTCTAATCTCTCATTAGAAGATAGTGGGGACTATATTTTAAAATCTAGGTGACATATATTCATATTTAACCATTTTTAAAAACATGATTTTCAGACATACTGAGCCTGTATCTGCTCAAATAACCCAGTCTACTGCAAAGCCTGAAATTAAAATTCAAAACACATTGCCACATATTCCCATCCCCTTGAAAGCTTCTCTTAAAGAGCTGGAATTCAAATCCAAGTCTGTAGAAGAACAGAAGAACAAAGGATCCGACCAAAGATCCATTCAGCCTAGAACTCTGCCTTCCTCTGGAGCCAGTCGTGTGGCCCCAGGAAGGAAATTAGAAATAGGGTAAGTATAGAATACACCTTCCCTGGTATAAACTCCCACTCTGTAGACATTACCAGTTTAGAGACTTTCTGTGAAGAAGAGTTGCAACTGGATAATTCCATTTAATAACCAAGGCTGGGTCTGTTTTTCATGAATTTATCTATTTTTAATTCATTTACAATTCAAGAAATCCACAATAATCTGTGGCAATGAGTCCCACATGAGTTTAATTATTCACTTGTGTGAAAAAAAAACACTTTGGGCTCCCAGCTTTTTATACTGTGAGAGAGAGTAAGTAATTTCCTTTGCTCATCTTATCTACACCTTCCTCTTCTTATATGTCTCTATCACATCATTCCTCATCTTCTTCTATTCCAAGATGAAGAATCTTAATCAGTTTAATCTTTCCTTGTGTCTTTGCTAATTCTTCTATAGTAATTTTGAGGTGCAGGTGTTTGGGTTATTTTCCTTGGAAATGAGCTGACAGTTCTTCACAAAATAAAATACTAAATTCTGTATCCAGATATATAATGTCCAGATCTACTAAGCCTTTTGTTTATCAACCAAAACATTTCTATGCATTAAGGGGATTCCATGCATTGTCAGTCCTATGTCAGACTCCAAGAAACACTTCTCCTGCACAGCCATGCAATTTGAGTTATCATACTGCCCATCAAGATTGAAACTTTTAGTGGCATATTCTTTGTTAAGTGGCATTTGAAAGTGTAACTTTTCCTTTTAATTCTTATCTGTCTTTCCTGTCATCACCCTATGTTTGAATCTCTCCCACTCTTCATACATAATTCTGGCCTACAATCAATATTTGAATTGCCACTGGTCTTTTCTAAAAATCCAGTTTATCCTATCTGATGTCAGACTTTCTAATACATATCTGCTTACTGAAAAGTTTTGTCTATAAAAGGAATTGTTATAGGTAATGAGTTGTAACCTGGATAGTAAAGGTGAGGAAAATCCAGAAAACCGATTTTCTCTAAGATAGAGCTGGCGTAATTATTTTCTTAATCCTATTATTTCTTGCAATTTTCTAGTTTTCCTCTTTTAAGGGAAACAATCTGACAGCCATTAGCACAGAAACGGGCAACGGAAAGTGCAGAGAATGAATGTTCTGATTCAGTTTATGTGCCAGGGCAGCTTGATCTGTACCACTACATAATTATTTTAAAAACGTACACTGGATTACAGCTACCTAGAGGGTGGTGAATATCTACCTCCGAAAAATGACTTTTCAATGTACCACCCTGAAGTAAATTTTCTGCTGAGGAGGTGATCATACACATCAGACAAATGCCAAGTGGAAACCAGTAATTAAATTTTGAGCCACATACCTACTGATATAAATAATCTTACTTTGGTAGACTCAGGCTAGTTTATACCAAAAGCCATTAGGAATTCAAACGAATATCAAACTCTTCCACCTCCCCCTGCAATAATATCCATATGGCTCTCTATGTATTGTTGCAAATTCAAATCACTGAAGAATTCCATGCAGTGCTTTTATGCTCTCACCTAAAAAATCATCTATAAAACTAAGTACCCTTCACATGGTATTTGTATTAAGGGGTCATCTACTGTTTTCACAGACAGCTATTTGTTATTGGCATGTTTAGGTTCTGCATATAAATAGCACAGATTTATAATCAAATTTTTTTTTGTAAAGTCAAAACATTTAGAGGAACTGGATGAAAAATTGACTAGAGGCAACTCCTTGCCATCCACATTCCCTCTTCTCCATGGCCTGTTCTTAATGGTAGCAGGCCATCTACGGATTTCTAGGAATTAAGTACACAACCACCCAGCCCCCGAGGCAGACAAATCAGAGTTTATGCAGTATTGTTTGAAGAAGTTTTATATGCCTATTAGGAGAGGTGGAGGAAGCAGAGGGGGAGGGAGGGGATAAAAGCCTGCCGCCTCTGCAGGTTCCACCCTGGAAGCTCAAGTAATTTGCATGAAAAGCCCCTTCCACCACTATACGTCAAAGGTAACATCTTTGCAATAATTAAGAGTGCTTTTTTTCCATACTTTGCAAAAGCATTAGGGCAGATGAATGAGTGTACCAGTCAGGGCAAAGATATTTCTAGATTTGTCTCTGAGAGCAGACAATAGGAGATGCCTGTGTAAGACTATAAGAACAGGACAAGCATATATTGATATTTCCCACATACTCTAGGAGATTGGAGCTGAGGGATAGTGTTTGCACCATCGGTACCAGAGTCCAAGACTTTCTGACCAGGTTCCTGTAGGTATTCCACATGTGGAAGTTTGTATGTGAAGTTAACAGGATTTTGCTTTAGCAGAGTGATATAACAATGCACTTAAATCACAGTTCAAGTACAAATTACATTTAGCAGAGTGTAGCAACTGCAGTGTATAGCTGAATCACAATATAAACACGAATTTCATTACTGGTCTCTATAATACGTTCACTGTCATGACACTGGGTGCCCCTGGTTGCCAGGAAGGCATATGTGGCTTGAAACCAGCTCAAGCCCATTGTTCTCTTCAAAGTTCATTTTGTTGCTCAGTTTTTATACTCCACGTTGGGCTGAGCCAYGTATACTCGCCCACGCTGGTCCGGCTAGCTCAGGAAGACATATAGCGCATTCTTCTATTAACTCAGGGAGGAACAGTTACACAGCAAGCTGATTCACTTAGCAGATATAGCTGTTCACGGGGAACAAAGGCTGCCCTCCAGTTCCCTCTGTGTTGAGATAAAACCAGCATCCTTTGCCAGGCTGTGGTCGGTCTCTGCCTACCTTCTTCCCTGAGCCCACAAGCCCATCGCCCCGGCCCATCTCCTCTGAGCCTTCTTCCACCGTAGGGGTGCATTGACCAGTCACAGACAGCCACATCGGAAAAGGGTATAGAAAAAAGGTGGATGCTAAATGAGCAAAGAATCCAGAAATGAAAGCAGAAAGGATTAAATTAAGGCCTAGTGAACCAGAATCTGATATAAATGAGGATGAGAAGGAAATGTCAAAGGAGACGCAGCAGTTGTTCACGCCTTTATGTAGCTGTAGCTGACTGAAATATCCAAAAGGCTTTGGGCAGTTTGATTTATTTGACAACTTTCAGCTCCTGTGAGAAAATAACTTCCTTCCTCCTGTGAACCCTATTCCCCTGCTAGGTCTCAAAAGGTGAGTAAGAAATCTCTGTTCTTTTCATATCCTCTCAGTAATTTCAAAGTCATCAGCAGTTTTGGCTTAGCTTAAAACAAACCTTTCCGAGAGCTTTAGCTAATGTCTCCGATCTGCAGAAAGGCACTGGCATTCTTGGGAGAATAGGAGGAAACGAAAGTGAAGGGGGGGGTTGTTTGTTTTTTCTCTCTGCTTTGAAAAAGGCTTCACTTGAGATTTGGGCTACAGTTCATGGTGGGGTAAGGTGAGCACGAGGGGTTATTGTTACATGCAAACTGATTTCCCCATTTCAGCTCAACAGCATTTTCAAATCTTTGCCATTTGCCGAGCAGCTGTGCTATCTCATAAACACATGAATTTTCACTAAGGGATGTCAGCCTCAGCAAACTACAACAAACAAACAATTTAAAGACAAAGATTGATTAGCTGCGTAAAAAAGGATCTGCGCACTTTACCCGTCCACCCTAACAAACCTTCATCTTTTGCAAGCCTCAGACAGTTGCTTACGCCCAGTGATTGCCTACTGTTTAACAACAAAAGGGAAGTGTTATGATTGCCAGTACTTTTTACATAAAGTCCTGCACTTAAGACGCTTTAAATAATTGGACAAAATGATGGTATAAAACCATCAGGATATACTGCTGATTCACACACTATTATCACTGATTGACCCAGGTGCATTAGAGCCCAGTGGTTGGTGTTTGTTCTTGTTTTGTTTTGCATGTGTCCCTCCTCCTCTATCTCCTCCATGTCGATAAGTTTTATTTTATCTGCAAAATTAATTTAGAAATTGCAGCCTGTCAAAGCACTTCTAAATAAACATTATTTCAATTTAGGGCAAATGTTTAGTATGAGAGACAAGAGAGACAGCTTGGTTTAGCAACTAAGATATTGGAATGGCAGTTATAAGAGCCTGAGACCATTTTTAGCTTTCTCATTCACGTTTTCAGAGTTCTATACCACACTTGCTTCTAATGCCTATTTAGACTATAAGATCAATAGGACAGAAACTATCCAGATTTTATGTATGTATTGTGCCTAGTACAATGATGTTCCAAACTCATTCAGAGCCTTGACATGCTATCATAATGAAAATAATAAAGATAAGAACCTTATGCTGCTGCAAAGCAAATTCTGTATCACTTATCTTTAAATACTTGCTTTAATTTTGAAAAAGAAAAAAAAATGTTTATCACTTCCTTTGAGTTGTTATGAATAGAATCAAACTCTCCTCCATGCAAACAGCTCTCAAAATAGGTTTTATTATCTTTGGAATTCTGATGCCATAGAACCTGTTTTTCTCAACTCAACATCACATCACAAATCCAGTCAGCTTCCTAACAACTTTTATCCTTTCCTGAACAGGCTCAGAAAAGTCCAAAACAATTCTGTGCCTCTGAAGATTTCTGAGAGCTCACAATCTGACTGAACTGTAAGGGAAGAAATATTTCAGGATTACCATAAAAAGAAAGATGAATCTACCCAAAAGTGCACCAGTGGGCATTTAAAAAGCTTTCAAGCAGCAGTATAGTTACCAGCACTACAAGCAACAATTGGTGGTGTCTTATTTTAATGTAACTAGTCTGTATTTAAGTATAGCATCAGCAAGAGGAACCCAATTATTTAAATCGTATAGAGTTGTAAAATGTTTAGATAGCAAAATTTTCTTAATTTATTTAAATATGCATTAAATGTATTCTCTGTTTTTCTTCTTCTGTATTACAGGTTACGTTTGAATGTCTGATGTAAGAAACATACTTGCAAAATCCAGGACCAAATTGCCAGAGCAAACTCTATCAATGGGCAAACTGCCCAAGTGATTCTAATGAAAAAATGCATCTTAGGCACTTGTCTAACTGAACTGTAAAGAGAAAGCAACAAATGCAGAGATTCATTTTTAAAATGTCGGGTTTAATTCCAAGAAAATAATAAAAGAATTAATTGTTCAATAGTAACTTGATACATAGGAAGGCAGTGTATCCCCCCAAAAAAGGTCAAAAAAGGATTCCCTCATTTTCTACTTTTTTGAAGTAGGAAAAATTTATAAATTTAGAAGTTGTTAGAATAATCTCTGAAGTATAAGCATCCTTGTCAATGTATCTCATCTGAACCTTATTCTCTCTTCACTAGCCCAGAATGCTCAAAAGCAGCGTAATATTCATAATTAACAAAGTGAATCAGTCAATTAAGTACTCTGTTTCCCTCTTTGCTTCTTATTTAGAAACTTGACCTGAGTTCTGTAAATGTATCTGTCCTTCATTAATATTCAGAAGGACATTTCGAGTAATTTTCAGTCCATGGATTATTCCTGCACTGCAGTCTATTTTTCTATTCACAGTGCATGGATAGACCGCTAAGTCACACGGAACTCTGTCTGTCTTGTCTGGATGACTGAAACTTTCTTAATCAAGAGAAAAATAGGGTGAAAACCAATATACTGTTCTCCTAGTATCACAGGATTAGCCATATCCCAAATGATTTTATGAACAAAAATCAGTACAGACCTCTGTCCAGAAAGAGCCAGYGAAGAAAGGCAAACATTGCTAAAGAGAAAAAAAACCCTTGGAATTTAAATGAACACTGTTCTCCCAGCTTTCAGTCAACAAGATACAAATTTATGAAGTGTTCCTACATTTCCTGACAGTCATCAATTACTAATCTGTCAGATTAACACCGAGTTTGCTGAGGCCTGAGAGTTGCAAAGGCGCTTTGCAGTCTCCATGGGAAACATTTACCAAATAGGATGCCTGGTCAAAACTTTTTACGTGTAATAAAAATAGTAAGGTGGAAAGAAACTTCTCAGTAATTCAAAGCTGTCAGGTGATATCTACCAAAATAATCCATCTAACAAAACTGAGGGCCTTCATATTCACAGCCATTCATAACTATAGGATCATAAATAAAAATCAGAACCATATTTGGAGACATTATCCACAAAGGCTTCACATGTGATAAATGGAAAGCAACTCCTCTGATGGTTCAGAACAGAAGTCCAATCTAAGTAGCTTTTCCATCCAGGTGATATTTGGATCAGCCATGGCCACTTGATTTCTCAGTTTGTGTAAGAGTTTTGACAAAAAAAAAAAGAAAAAGGAAACAACTGGGAATTTAGGGTATTGAACTGGCCACTCTAGGACTCTCACTGTAATCCCACTTGCCCTTTAAAAGGTTCAATAAAGGTTCTGCAGTTTAAACAGAGTATGTCCCTCTACAAGCCTAGGCTATAAATTGCTTTTTTCTTTGTAGTATGATCTATCTACTCAACACGTACAGCACAAGGAAATTATATTATTCAAGAATAATCTACTGCTATCCCCTAATCAAAAATGTTTAAGATTTGGAGTCTTTGAAAAGATCCTGAGGGAACTGACATACTCAACTCCCACTAAAAAAAATCTTCAAAAATCTCACTCCATACCTATTACAAGGTATTTGTTTAGAAAAAGTTTCAGTGAGATTAACACTATTTTAGCACACAATGACAATTACAGCCCCTTTTTTTCACCATACTAACTAAAACAGTGAAATAGAGATCCAAATGAGGCAGTGACACAACCAGGTCACAGAATGCCCTTTCTAGAGTGGGGCTATTATGTCTTCTGTCATTCTTCCAGGTCTCTCTGAACAGGCCAATTTGTTCTGTTATTTATACAAAGTGATTTTTTTTATTTGCATTCTATTTTTATAATGAYGTCTCAGTGGACTACCTTTTAACTAATTTGTGGGAGCCTTTAGGTTTTTTATATATGATATTTTCTTTTTGCGGAGGGGGAGTGATATGTGTCATTATTGAAAATCTTGCTAGAGAGAAAGTGAGAGAAAAAAGTTTTTATTTTACACCAGGTATCAAAGAAGGGAGCACCTTTATTGTGTGGATATTTTTATATTCTGATCTGTTTTGGCAACTCCTTTCTTTTATTCTGCTCTATTTTATTTTTCAAATCTGCAATAAAAAAAAAACTTTCAAAGTACCAGATTGTTCTAAAAATGCCCCACAGAATATAAGTCATTCACTTTCATTTTCAGGAGTATGATTATGTTCTCTTAGTTTTTATTTAGCTTACTGAATATTCTCAAGGTCTAATTCAAAGTTAGCAGAAGTGAATGGACTCTTTTCATTAACTTCTCTGTATAGTAATTTAGGCCCTAAATCTTTTCCCATAATTCAAATCTTCCAGCCCTAACTTATTATATACTTTTGGAATTCCAAAAGGAATTCCCCACAAGATTTTGCATATCTCTAGCAGCATTTCTAACTGCAAAAATCACCATGCAACCCCCATGTAATTTCAGCTCCTTTTAAGGATTTGGGAGCTTATTTCTAATTCAGTTAACTAACTCCTCCTAAGACTTTTGATGTGCCTAGGAAGGAGACTTTCAAAGACACAAACAGGAGCTAGGCACCTATATTCCTCTGATTGCTAATAGGGATTGGGCACCTGTGATTTTGAAAATCTCCCCCCCCCCAGTCAATCATGTTTGACAATTATTCATCAACTTTTTGTACTGGTGTACAAAAAAAATGTGAGCTGTCACTTTCAAGACTGTTCCTGTACACAAAAGAAGCCAAATTCATATCGATCAAAGTGACATGTTTGTAGAGCAAAATAAACTGAAACATCTATATAATTTATGGCTTGTTACATTTGGTGATAAACAGATGCTGTAATTATGTTTGAGTTTAGGAGCCTTTTAAACCCACTGCCTGAATTTTATCACCTGTAAATAAAGAGAATTTTGGAAAGAGGAATAGATAAGCATGAGTATTGATTCTGGATACAGACGCAGATCTAAGTCTGAATAGTTATGGCAAATACCATTCTTCTTGCCCTTTTAAACTGCAGCTACTTGCAGAAAACAATTTGGTATCTCTCTAGTTCAGGGGAACAGACGGGATGGAAATTTACAACAGTCACAGAATCGCTGAGGTTGGAAGGGACCTCTGGAGATCATCTAGTCCAACCCCCCCTGCTCAAGCAGGGTCACTTAGAGCACATTGCACAGGATCGCGTCCAGGCGTGTTTTGAATATCTCCAGAGAAGGAGACTCCACAACCTCTCTGGGCAACCTGTTCTAGTGCTCTGTCACCCTCACAGTGAAAAAGTTTTTCCTCATGTTCAGATGGAA